>NC_135747.1:39780361-40149736 GCF_041903045.1 Epinephelus lanceolatus | reverse complement strand
TTTGTGTTTATTTTCTTTGTTCATTACACTTCACCTTACGCTCAAACAGCACGCAACACACTACTGAAGTTACGATATGCAAAATGCCCCACCAACTCTTCTACACAGGAGCAAGGAACATAGACTTTGTGGTTATTTTAGGTCTCTAAGTAGTTGGATTTTTTGTTTCTTTGGGATTCATTTGCATCTCTTTGTGGTCATCTTAAGTCTCTCCGTGGTCAGTATGTGTTAACTTGAGTGACACTTTGCAGGTGAAGGTCAAGGAGGCCCCGTGATACTGTGGGCCCCTGAGCCTGTGCCTAGTGGGCCTGTTCAGTAATCCATCCATGTCCAAAACAATCATGAATCACACAATTTTGTGCAACTACTGAGCTGACTCATCTGTTTAATGTCTATTTGTGCAGAGTCACTTAACCAGAAACACTTTAGGTTTGTTTGTGCAAATCATTTAGGAAGTGATGTCATAATTTTGATACCCTGTAATCATGAGTCGTACCACAGGTTGTGGCTGCCAGCCGTTGACTCATTTCTGGAAACAGAAAGTTTATCTGAACTTGAATCGACTCGTTGGTGTTGTGTGCAGAAAGCAGCACTAACAGCAGGAAGCCGGAGCTGCATTTTGCTCTGGGTAGTAAAACAGTCACAGATCCTTTGGCAGCAGAACATATGGATTAGTTTAAATGGTGATTTGATGTGCCTGTTAAAAGCGTATTGGATGGAGAAATGAGAATGTCAGCTGTTGTGTTGAATGTGAAGTGTTTTACACTGCTGGTAATTCAATTCTCGAAGGAGAGTTAAATTACTCAAACAGACTGAAGACAAGTAGCTTTCAACCCACATGACCTTCATTTTCAAATTACTGTGTAACATAAAATATATATTGCTACCAAGTCTTAATTCCGGGGGTGCTTGCAGTAAAAGGTCCTTAACAAAAAGCAAAATGTGAAAACCCACATTAACTAAAAATGTTGATCCTCTTTAGATGGTTTTCATATATATGTGGTCCTGACATGTGGAAAACTTGTCACTCTTCACCCAAGAAAAATGGGCTTACATAACAGTTCTGTAAGTGTCTCAGAAGCCAGATTTACACACTTATTCTGCACATTAGAAAACAAAATAAACCCACTGCAGTCCAGTGTTCGATACTAACAACCGACCCTGAGCTGGTGACATCAGCTGGTCTGCAGAAATATAGAGGAGGAAATTTAAAACCCTCCATTCCTCCAGGGAGAGACTGCAGCGAGACACACAGAGGTGTGATCTCATTCAGTCAGTGCATTATTGATGACCGCTAAATGCATTTACAGTATTTAAGAATGGAGACAATTTACACAGTCGCCAACATAATGTTAGAAACACATTAAAACATTGGGGCTGCAGCAGCCCTTTCCCTTAATGGTTATGATAATCTTCAGTAATATTACGTTTCAATGTCTAAAATTTCAGAAAAATGAGTGAATCTGCCAACCACATCCCAAAGTGACGTCTTTGAATGTCTTGTTTAGTCCAACCAACAGTCAGAAATCCAATGATATCAGCCCTTTTTTCATCCCCAGGTCATCAAAGGCTGACACATTTCAACACCAAAGACACCTTTTAGCTTCTTTATTAGTATCTGAAGCTTGCTACGCTAGTGATGTATGTCAGGTGATGTTACATTACATACGTAAGTAAGTAAAGTTTATTTGTATGGCACCTTTCACGGATAAATAATCCCATTAAAAACAGGTACACAATAAAGCCTTATAAAAATAAAATAGCAGTGACAAACAGGACAGAGATGACAAGATAAATCACAGCAACAGCAAATGAAATGATGGCAGAGACACACATATACTAAATAAGGAGTAAAACATTTAAAAGATAATAGATATGTGGATGGTGTATTCTGATAAAAAGCATGTCTGGATAAAATTGTCAGTAAGAACTGTACTTGTTTTAAGCCAAACAATGATGGCTTTTTTCAAGACCAAACCAGAGACTTTTGTTGCTCACACTTGAGGAAATAAACCTTAAAATTAGTTTTTTTTTTAAAGATTAAGGTGAGGTAAAAGTTGCATGATTTCAAATATGAGTGTTCGTGTTGCAAAAACATCAGCAACGTATCCTCGTACAATGGTTTATATGTTATCCCACGAAAATGCACACATCTGTGATATCCTATGAATTAGCGCCCCACAATTGACGTTATGTACTAAACATAAAGCTACCTATTTAATGTAAAGTTACGTAAGTTATGTGTGGGCAAGTAAAGTTACTGTGATTAGGTTTAGGAAAAGAAACATGGTGACTTTATACCTTTTTAAAAATGATTCAAAGTTCACTTAAAGTAGTGCCACACAAATGATGTAATGTAAAGTTCAGGTTTGGGCAAATTAAGTCGCTGTGGTTAAAGCCGCTACAAGGAACGTTTAACTGGATATGCAAAAGTCTCTCGTTTCTGCTGATGTCTGTGCGTGACCTACAACAGCAAATGAGACCATCGGTGTGAAGATAAGCTATTTCTATATAGTGTATATCCATACCTTTAGGAAACTGTCTCCGGGTCCGCCCCAGGTCGCTTCCAGGACGAAACGATTTACGGCACTCAGACGGCACACGTCATCTTACCTAGCTGCTTACATTTAGTGACTCTTATAAATATTCGCTATTCCTCCTCCTCGATCCGACGTCCGCGGGGAGTTAAAATAGCAGCAATCATCGGGTAAAAGTTGTGAAAAGCACTGGACTCACCAACAGTCAGCCACGTCTCAGTCACGCAGAGAAAATCCAATCCTTGGGAAGTCAGGAAATCCTTCAGGATAAACGTTTTGTTCGCTAGCGATCTAGCATTTACCAGCCCAATCCTGGCAGGAGCCAGCGCGTCCACGGCGTTAGCTGTCCGGGGAGCCACACACAGAGGCCGCAGGTTGTGCAGATTCACCTCGCGCCAGCAGGGACGAGGACAGCAGGGGCCACGGGGCTGGAACACCTCATCCGGGCGGACAACAGGTACCAGCCAGGCGTCTACAGGGTCCAGCGAGTGCTGAGAAATAAAGAGGCGAGGCACCGCTCCATACTCAGTCCAAGAAGCTGTGGAAGTGCTCGCCAAACAGGCCTTCAGCCTTACCAGCCGACCGCTGCGTTTACCCCGGCGGCGGTGGCGCTTACGCCGGAGAGGTGGAGCTGGGGCGTGGCAGAGCTGAGCTGGGATCCCCAATAGGAGCGGGGGCAAAGTTTTCCCATCTTGTTGTTTCATTCATCCCCAAAACAAACACATGCGCGAGCCAGGTAAGCGTCTTTACGACAATACGCGCTAGAGCTCATGGGAAATGTAGGCTTCATTTTGACAAAACACTACTGCTTTTGTCCACAGGGGCGCCAAAATCAACTCAAAATAAAAGTTCCTTGTAGGGGCTTTAAGTTTAGGAAAAGAAACATGGCAGCGACGTACCTTGAAATGACTCAAAGTTTACTTAAAGTAGCACCCCACGTATTACTTTACGTACTCAATGTAAAGTTACGTAGACTAAGTTTAGGCAAGTAAAGTCACTGTGGCTAGATTTATGAAAAAAATTGTGATATACTTTAAAATGACTCAAAGCTCGAACGGCTTCGAATATCAGTTTCCCAGGAAAAGTCTGGCATTTTGTAACCCATCCCACCAACCTGCCTCCTTACCAGACCGCTGCTTCTTTACTCCCATCAGCACATTAGTCTCATGATTGTAGCCTTCCCAAATAATGGGCTATGCACAAATATTTGCCTCGGTGGGATATGTTCGAATTTTGGTAGTCTGAGTGGGTGAAAGTTCGCTGCAAAGATCAGCCTCTCATTGGGCGGAACGAGCCACCCGCTGAAGTCCCGCCCACCACCTCCGGTTGCAGTTTTCAACACGTCCTTTACTAACTTTTGCGGTGTTTTATCTTGCGGGGATGTAGCCATTTTTCTGCCATGGTTCGCGTCCTGTAGGTGATATTTTTGTGGGCGTGTTACACCAAAACCTGTTTCCCCCTGGCAATATTTTTGCAAGCGCACCATTGCTGTGGCACCGCCAAGAACGATTGTGATTGGTTGAAAGAAATACAAGCAGCCAGGGCGTTTTTTTTCTCCAATCTTAAAGTGAGAGTCGGCCCAGCCAGACCTTTCTTTTCTTGAGAAAGGTCTGGTGAGCGAGACTAGAATTTTGGTGTGTTACTTTTCCTAGAAAACAAACTAACGGTGCATCACAATGGCCTGAAATCAGACCTGTACGTGATTTAGGAGTGCGTATGAAAGTGGCCCAAAACAGATTTGAAAAGATCAGACTCCATGTGATTTGTACTACTATATAAAAAAATGATTTGGACACCTTTTGCCTGCAGTCTGAATATAGCCATAGATATGCTGATGTGTCACTATCAGACGCCGAGGGACATGACAAAGCATCAGTATTTGATGACCTGGGAACGGGTTGAACGCATTCAGTCCAGAAAGATATAAAACAGAGAAAAGCTGATGAGCCTCACATTTGAGAAGCTCAAAGCACAGATTGTTAAATGTTTACAGTATGGTAATGTGAGTCTGTGGAAGAGTGTAAATAAAACAGCAACTTTGTTTTCTGTCTTCCTGAGGTGACGTGACAACAACATATCCCATGATGCCTCTGTGTCACTGACATGCTGCCAAAGCCTCTCGGGCTCAGTTTTTGCGGTTGGTTCTGAAGGACACTAACGCTGCTCTGGCTGCAGCGTCAGGAACGGTTAGAAATGAGTCTCTTGTTTCTCAGCGGGCAGTTCACATTCACAACCTCAAACTCCTAAATTATAGAATGAGCCACTCTCCATGAATCATTGAGAAATTTCACAAGAATCCCCTCCAAGCCATGAATGTATTCTGTCAAAAGCTCCACCGCTCTCCTGACTCTGAGCTCGTATTAAAATGCAGGGAGGGATGGGTGCGTAAAAAATTAAAAAGGAGACTGAAGTGTCGCGTTCGGAAGCTCCTCGCTGAGGTAAAATCTCAAATCCTTGAGTTCCTGTTTCTGCCTTTTGCTGCGATAATCCGTCCCTGATCTGATTATTGTAACTGATCTTTTCCACTCACACTCTCACAGATTAGAATTTCACATTCCCATTAAACACAACATGTGCTCACCATTCAGCGAGTGTGCAATCACTTTATTGACACGCTCGGGATAATACTTTTGTCAGTCAGTGCAGACAAAAGTCTCTCTTATCAAATCCTTGCGTCAATTATTTAATACTTTTGTTTTTTTCTCTTCTAAGTCATGAAAACAATCAGCCAGTGTGAGATGTCAGAGATCAGCTGGCTTCTGTATCTTCAAAATAAAAATAAAGTACAGCTCCCATGATATGTCTGTGATACCGACAGGCCAGTCACCAGAAGAAAATGTTTTCATTGTACGTTTCTGCAAACGACAAATATGTTACATTTGCACATTTCATACATATCATATCAACGTTTCTAAAGTGATATAGTATATAAAATGATTTTATCATTCATTCAAGCTGCAGGACACTTTTGGAGACCAACAAAAAACAAAACTGGTTGTTTTTAGTGAGTCATCACTGTTTCCATCGGCTTTACCCACCAAATGTGCTGTGTTCCCACCATAATTAGTAGAAACAAATAGATTGGGACACCAAATACCTCCTGTTGGAAAGTTGTTTTTAATGCTGCGTAATGTTTCAAACCTGCGACTCCTCCACAGGAAGCACTTGTTTTTTAACTGACACATGGACAGCTTCTCCTGCCATGTTTGTGCCACCAAAACATGTTTTTAAAGCCCAGAGTGATTTTTGTGCCTAAATTTATCCTCACATTAACAACATCGTTGTTTCAACGTGTCCACCACGAAGTAAAGTACAAATGCAACATATTTGTGGTTTGCAGAACAATACCAACATTTATCCTGGTGACTAGGCTGGATACATACCATGACTGACATGCTCTCTTCTAATGTCACCTTTAAAAGTTGTTAGTCGGATCTCTGCTGTCTATTAATCTATGTGTACACTAGTGTTGACTTTTACTTCCCATTGGTTGGAGACTGAAAAAAGAAAACTTTACTTGATCACATTGATAGCTAACATGTTGTGGGCTTATTGGAAAAAGGGGAAAACATGTATCAACATTTGTAGGCTACACAGTGTGAGATTGTCTAGTCAGTAGGGCAACACAGTGGTTGACGCCTGTTTTCAAATGTGGGTCAGTGATTTGTGTATCGTACAACACAGCTCTACTCAACTCAACTTCCTCTTTTTTGATTTTCCACTTGCAAAAGTTGTGGATAGTACCTGCTACTTGTTTTGGCACCACCTCGGTCGAAGTTCCAAGCAAGAACAATTGACAAAGTGCACATGTTCCTCTGTTTGCACTGGTTGCCGATTAAAGGATTCAGTGAGTGTCACATTGAAGATGATGTCATGCTGCATCACTATGGCAATCAGCTGAGAATTTGCCTACACTGATGGGCTTCTATCTGCAGTAGAAAAC
The DNA here is from genome assembly GCF_041903045.1 of Epinephelus lanceolatus. Lineage (NCBI taxonomy): Eukaryota > Metazoa > Chordata > Actinopteri > Perciformes > Serranidae > Epinephelus > Epinephelus lanceolatus. The sequence goes on along the minus strand of NC_135747.1, from coordinate 40,143,256 downwards.
AAAACAGACAAAAGGACCTGGTACCAAAAGTGAGTCGGGTTTAGCTGAACCGTGCGGTGGAAAAGAGGTTTTAGTCGCTGATACCACAAATACGTCTAAAAACTCAATGTTGTCCTCTTTTGAAAACTGTAAAAAAAGAAAAGTGAATGCTGCTGTGTCATCTAGTTTATCTTTCCGCACACAAACAATGTGGAGCATTAAAATTCAAAGTCAAAGTCTTGAGCTGCTTCTGTTGCTAGCTCTCTGGGTAAAAATGGCTTTTTCTATTTTCAAGAAAAAAAAAACTACAAAAGTTATAATGAGGCAACTAAAACACTTTTTACATTTTTAAAAAATAGCAACATGTGTTTTTGATTCCCAATTTCCCCCAGGGGATCAATGCTTTTAGTGTAATTGATCTGAGTCGAGATGGTAAAACTGATTTCTGGCTTCAAAGTCAAAGTGTTGCCTTCACTTGATTTCTTGATTTCCGCGACATAACACTACTACTCGTGTTATTCTGCTGGCTTTGTCGTCTAAAAGGGAACTTTGTTGATGAACTGATCACTTATAGATCTCTAAAGTGAAACTGCGTGTGTGTCAGATAATCAGTAATGTGAGGTTTTCCTTCTGCTCACACAGGATATCAGATAAATGTGGTGGTTCAGCTGAGACTTTACAGAAGGACTAACACTTCTCTGACACTGTGCGGCAGACTGCCCAAATATTTGCAGGGGGAAGTGAAGTCTCTGTGATACAGTATCAGTGGTCAATAAGATATGACATCAATGTGGCCTTGAAACACCTGCTGCTTTGACTGCAGATAAACAGAGAGCCATTTATAAATTCCCTGACACACACACGTTCATTTGGATACTAGACTGATAATCAACCACAGCTTGTATTTGACTGGATGGTGAGGGAGTAACCAAAGGTCTGAGTTTGTTTGTGTTTTTTTTGACCCACCCTGAAGCTACAAATATTTTTCCTTGAGCCACCCTGAGTGAGAGGTGGAAAATGCATGACCCTGCCTGCCAAGAGTGAAAAACAACTCGGTTTTCAACTCTTGTTGTGCATGCTGGTTTGCATGGAAGGATTACTGGTCCTACCAGTCACAGGCCCAAGGGTCCGAAGTGTAAGGGGGGACTGCCTGGCCCTCACCTGCAAAATATCACTCAAATTAACATGTACTGATCAGAAGATGATTCAAAATGACCACAGGGATGCAAAGGACCCACAGAGACACAAATAATATTACAAAAATGTGCAAAACAACCACTACAAGACAAAAAAATGCGTTGCGGAGACTATCATTATCTTTTGAGTGTTCATACCTGGTGACGTGTGTTTCTGTCAGCGGGAGTCTCCCTGACTGCGTTACGACCTGTGTGTGCACAGCCCCAGATAACGCCGTGATGCCGCCATTGTTGTTGTTGCTTGCCGGCTGGCTTGTCCTCCTCCACATTTCTTCCGTCCTCCTGCGTGCTGATGTGGGATGTATCCCGCCTCTCATTGGCTGATGCTCTTTGTCAGTTGTGTCAGCCTTCTCCAGTTTTCTAGCATGTCAGATATCCAGTCCCAGTCGCAGACGAGGGGGCGACTTGCTCGTAGGCTTGTTCACACATGAGGACTTGTCTTGGCAAACTATCTGCCGACTCACCTCCGACCCAAGGTGGCTCTCAAGATCCTCTGTGACGTCAAAATCGCGGTGAAAATGGTGCGATGTGAACGAGGCAAAGAGACACAAAACAGCTTCAAAGAGAGACAAATGACAAAACGATGCATTATGATTACAAAGGGATGTAAAACAACGACACAAAAGGAGGCTAAATAACCATAAAAGCATGTGTGTCTTTCTCTCGTGTCGTTGAGGTGGGGGGCCTATTGCATGTCTTTGCCCAGGAGCCCATTGTCTGCGAATACGCCCCTGCTGATTAGTTCATGCAAAGTGAGATGTAAAGTGATTTTGATGAAATGTCACTTTTTTAAGCTGACATTTGGTTCTGTTTTCTTTTTAACTGACAGAAGTGTTCGTCAAACATGATGTATCCGAGGACTGTTTGAAATTGAAAAATACAACCATTTAAATTTGTATGCTCCTCCCCTAAGCCAAAATAAAAAACATGAGCATCTGACATGCCCCCCCCCCTTTTTGCAATACCCCTCCCCCCCTCATAAATAACAAACTGTCCCTAACGTGGAGGAGGCAGGTGACAAACTTTAGCATCTGTCTAAAAATCACAGTGACTTTAATGTTAGCGTAAAAAATTCACCTTTAAACAGTTTTACAAACTACGTTAAACTGATAAGAGAAAGAAACTTTGATTCTGCCACTATTTATTTAAACAGGCACAATCTGGTGCAGCAAGCCACATTTTAACATTCATACCAAGCCAAAATATTCATTCGAGTGTTACAGTAAAACCATTAATAGTCCCAGAGCCATTTTCACCACTGCTCCCAGCTCTGAAAGAATAATGCACTTCATAATAAAAGTGTGTTCCTGTCACGCTCTGTCAGGGCTTCAGCGGACGCCAGCAGCCATCAGATAAATGGAAGAGCAGTTTGAAGACCCACTAACCTTCATGTGATACCTGCAGTCGGAGTAAAAAGCCTTCATGAGAGTACTCCAGCATCGGAGACAGCAGTGACCCAAATGGACAAATTCTGTACGAGCTAAATATAACCTGAAGTGATGAGCGAGGCTGATGGTCATCGGATACAAGCATTAAATAATAGAGACAACCTGTCAATGACATGAGGCCTTACTTTTTACTTTATGTTTTCTAAGTGCGATTACAGTCATGGTGGAACATTTGCCACATGAAAACCTTGTATCTCCAAAATGACACGCTTGTTTTTGACTGATTTTTTTATGTTCGAGGGTTTTAAGATCTTAAGGGGAAAAAATCATCTTGATCCACACAGAAGAACTTAATCCTTCAATCTCTTTGAAAACATTAAAATCACCAAAACTATACATACATGGTTTTCACCCAGCAGAGTCTTAAGAACAACAGTCATCTTTCCAATCAGAAATCAAGAGTGTAAAATCATCAAAAACATTAAATGACAGTTTATCATCATCAACATGAGCTGTGTACAGTATTGTCTACAGGCATATGAAGCACAACAAAAGAGACGTCTATGAGTTTAAAATGTTTTTTTTTTTGTCTTTAAATACATGATCAGACCAAAGAAGACATATTTACATTTGAATAATTGAGTAATATTTCAAACTAAATGCTTTGCATTTAATAAGACTGAGTGTCCACAGTCATGCTAGCAGCTCTGTGAACCTGTATTTAGCAGGCCCCCAGGAAGTGCGCCGCACTTTGAAGTCAGTTTTTATAATGGTCAGACAGTAGTACTTCAATGTGTGGGGTCCGTCCAACCTGGTCTCACTCCAAAGTCATTGAAATCTGGCGCTTGGGCAGTGACTTGCAGCATCACACAGTGACTAAACAAGCTGTCCTTTAACGTCGGCATAGTACGCGGCCGGTCGCCATCATAGTTTAACGGCGCTCGGCAGCATCACAGGGAAACATGGCGGGACAATAAGGAAAGTTGGCAAAAATCAGAGTAGGGCAGGTGGGAGAGGTGGTGGATGGGTCTAACATACACTGACTTTTACCTGAGAGACTGGTTTTCGTGCTCCTTAAGATTCTAAAGCCAAACCCTGTTCTTTCATCCTAAAGCCAACCACGTGTTTTTGTTGGAGGAAAAAAAGATGTCAATTTGCAGTGTTGTACTGATGGAGTGCTTTTATTTTGAAAGAGGCTGTATGCAAACTGTACATTTCCTGTGAAAACAGAAGTGTATTTTGAAAGAAGACAATGCATGTAACAGGCTGAAGTTGACACGGCGTCCCAGGACATCAACAACCAATGCACCCAGGATACCTTGGACGTCGAATCTGGACGTGGAAAGTCCATGACCAAACCTCAATATGTGATGAGGTCAGAGTGAGAATGTGTTGGTCTGTCACTTGATGCCCTGTGGCCCAAAAGACTTTTTCCCACTGACTTCTTGTCAGTTGAATGTCAGTAGTTGTTGGACCCAGCCTTCTGCCCCTTAAACTTACGTTGTTGTCCTGCCGTGTTTCTCCCTGATGCCACCGGGCGCCATTTAACAGCTTATTATCAGGAAGTCACTGACCAAGCGCCCATATTTGACGCCTTCGACGAGTGAGACCAGGTTGAGGGGAAGGTTAGGAGAATCACCCAAGTCAGTATGATTCATTCTCCATTGATATCTGCTCAATTTCATGGTATTCTATCCAACAGGTGTTGAGATATTTCCATCTGGACCAAAGTGGTGGACTGACAGACCTACTGCCTTCCCTAAAGCTATGATGCCAGCATGACTCAAACTACAGGACTGTGACTCACAACAAGAGAAACCCACAAAATTTGGTTTCAGACCTAACCCTGATATTTCTTTCTTATCTAGCGCATTGCACATACTTGTCTTTGGTTGGATGAAGCATGAATGCACTGGTTAAAGTTATCTGTGGTCGATAATTTCAGACCATATTTGAGTCAAGGCTGTGAAAAAGTTGTTCAGTCTCCGCTGACTTCATTTGGGGCTGAGGCCAAACCAGTCCTGTGTTTCCAGGTCAAGTTCTACTTGGAACATTCAGCCGCTGGGTTTCCTCTGGGATGCCAGTTTTCTAACTGAGTACAGTGAGAGTGATTTAGGGTTTGGTTAAATCTGGGGCAGCTAGCGTTACAGCAGACCTGCTGAACAAACATCCCCAGCTAAGAGGTCACCTCATTCAGCCATTGTATGAAGTGGGACAGGTGGAACCGCCTTTGTTTCCCAAACAAGTAGAGAGGGGAGGAAAGAACCGCAGGGACCGGCTCACTGCGGGCTGAGGACTATTCATCAAGCATACAGTCGAGCCATCAGCCTGTTGGATCTGTGCCTACTACAGGTGGAGGATGGAGGAATTTTAAGACATTGGGAGTGAGACAGAGTGAGAAGGAGGGTGGTCAGCCAATGGCAGCAGTCCCTGCAGGCCTGACATGGTGGGGGGCAGGCTGTGGGGTCGAAAGGGGGGGAGAACAACAACACAAAGGATCTGTTGTCCTTTCCCACCAGAGTGGAGGTTTCCCAGGAAAACATTACTATTCAAGCCCAGGTCTGAGATAAGAGAGTCCCCCTCCCTTTGTGCTGGAGCTGTGGAGGGGTCAGGAGAGCTCGGGGGGAGGGAGGAGGTGGGAGGAGGTGGGAGGAGGTGTCTCCAGCTGGAGGATGTAAATCCACTGCCTGTCCAAAGCAACAATGGAAGGCTGCTCCCTTTTACAACAGTGAGATCTGCAGTTTAGGGAAGTGATTGTGTCATTAGAGATAGATTATATAAATGTTACTTTATAAGAGCACATTAAAAAGAAAATATTCAGTATTGGCTGAGACCAGGCAGTTTTTCAGCTCAAAGTCCAGTTTTGATAACTTTAATGTGTTCCCACAGTGAGACCCAGTGACGTGTTGCAAACGCTGTTTTGTCTTGAGCATATGGACAATAACTGTTGAGATGATTATCGCAGCTTTATTTTGACAAAGATATTTTAACCTTTTTGTATTTGCTCTGTGTTTCTGCAGTCGAGATGTTTCCTCCAGGTTGCTCCCAGGCAGATTTTGTTGTGGTCATATTGTGGTCAAGAAAAATAAATAAGCTAAAAAGATGTGATAACATGAAAAACTCATGTTTATTTGAGTCACATGTTTAATTTGGCCTTTACGTCAACAAAATCCTGTATGTATAAAGTTAATGGATGGTCATACCTATGGGAGTACAAAGGGACAACCCGAAAAAATAATGCCTCCAGCCACAGCTATCGCCAGCAAGCATCGTGTATAACAATAAATGTTTTGAGTTTTAACATGATACTGATCTGATTTCTTCTTCTATCATGGCAGAAATTTGCTGCTGCACGCTACATTATTAATGTTAGCAAACAAAAGCACAGACAACTAGTTCAAGCTGTTTTCGGTCAGCAGTAACTTCAATAACTTCCTGTTGTTTTCTGAACACCTGGATGCACGTGTGCCTTTCAGCTCACACGGAATCTGTGCCTCATGTCACTCCCAAGCAGCAACAAATGCCAAAAAGTGCAGTTCTTTGAATGGCCACTTGAGGCTGGCTCCGGAGGCAAGTCAGTCCCTGTATACCCTGTATGTTAAAATGCCAAACTTTCGCCCAGTAGCTCAGGGGGTAATGCTGCAATGTCCTTGTTGCAGCGGCTGCAGGTTCAGTTCCAGCCCATAGCCCTATGCTGCATGCCATCCCCTCTCTTGTCCACCTGTCACACTTAATCTGTCCCGTCCAAAAAAGGCCACAATGCAAAAAAATAATCTTTGAAAAATGAAATTGCCCAACTTTACAGCAGAAATTGAAAATGGTTTTGGTCTCTACAGCTAATTTTACCCTTTTGTGACAGCTGCAGGAGGAGTTGAATTTATATACAACTTACCCGTATACATTTTATTAAGGCTTAAAGTTACACATAATTAATTAAGGGCGGGCCACTCTGAATGACAGGCTGCGTGCAGATAGTGTCCTCAGGTTCTCAGTCAGATCCACCCCTCGCTCCTCAACAGTGCACGCTTCTCGCCCAAATATGGTCACTTCTGTCTCCAAAAAAACACAAGATGGCGACAATCGTAATGCTGAACTTCAGGCTCCAAAATTAGAAACCACAAATTAATGAGTGACATCACAGTAGCTACGTGTATTATTTTATGTCCTCTATGTCCCTTAAGAGTACACATTTTGTATTGTTAATGGCGCTGAGGAAAAGTTAAGTAGCTCCCAAAAATCATCACAAATTATCCTCTGAGGACTGAGTATTCATAGCAGATTTCACGGAATAGCCGTAATGTTGAATTCAAGGCCTCAAAATGGGAGACCACAAACTAATGAGTGACATCATGGTAGCTACGTCCACTAAGTGTCCTTGTGGGAAGATGCGCTACAGTTTGAAAATCTCTGCTTTAACAGACTTAAAAAGTATACTGTATTAAGTGGTGAAAATGCTATTTTAAATCTTAATAATTTTGATATAATCCTGTGCTTTTCTCCACTTCAGTGACCAGCAGGTAACACACACACAGCTGATGATGTCCTGTCAAAATATAGTCATATTTTCTCAGCAGACAGCAGGCAGATATCCAGAGAGGAGGTGATATACCACCCTGTGAAATACTAGAATAACAAAACTGCTTTGTCATGTGCTCCATGAACTATATCCACGTGTTGGCACGAGGCTGTGGAGGCTGTTCCCCATTTGTGCTACTACACACCCTAAAATGTTTAATTTTGCAACATGGTTCCACAATTACAGCAAAGACACTTCTGTTTTTGTCTTTCTTCCCAGTTATTCAAAGGTTGTTGATGATGCTGCAGGAAAATTACAATTGCAACATGTGTGGCTTCAGCAGGAGGGTGGAAAAGTGATGATGCAGGCGTGTGTGCTGTGAGGCTATGGCCACGTCACTGAAGGGGTGCACACACGTGTGTTTGATCAAACGCCAGTCCTGACTTGTTCAGCAGCCAAGTACACACACTCCTGGGCTGAACTCTGCTCGCTGAGGTTTAAACCAACACAGACGTGACTTTTAACAGCTCGAAAAAATGCATGAAATGTTTGTTATTTTGAGAAGATTTTGAGGAGAGGGTGTCATCTCAGATCTGCGCAGGGATGTCGGAGACCTTTGATTGAGACGAGCAGTGTTTAAGGGAAATTACGTCTTCTTGAGAAATCCCTCCTGCAGCCCACACGTTTACAGCTCATCACTTCCTGCTTTACACATCTGCAGCACTTACTGGAAGAACAGACCACATGCTGACAGTGCAGCACTCCTTTCAAACTAACTTTCCCCTGTTATTTTTGAAACAGCTGCAACGAATTATGGAGACGATTAGTTTTATCTTGTCCTGATTCTTTTAGTGTTCCATGGCAGCGGAGCATTTTTTGGTAGTGAGTGATGTTGCTGTGCAGCTCTGCTGGACGTCTCCACTTAGCATGTCTAATTTCTGCATCTTAAAAGAAAAGTAAAGCCACTTCAATGCAAACAGATGGGATGTAGATTAGCAGCTTTTCACTGACATAAAAAGCCAAAAGAAATCTGTTAATATTTATTTCATTTCTGTGTTTCTTTTCAAATGTAAGCAGAAAATTTGCTTTCTGAGCAGTGCAGCGCCACAAGAAAGTGGCTCTGATTTAAATGAGAATTAAAGTAGATGCATCACTCTACTCCAGTCTACTCTATTTCACATTAGGAGAAAGTAATTTTGAAGCACTGCTCATGTTTCATTGATGATAATATGGTTTTATTTCTGGTCTGGAGGAATGCGGATATTAGTGAGCTGAATGAAGTATTACCTGTCACAGGTATTTCATCATCTCCCTATTATTAAGACATGTTCAGACATGACAGTGACAAACTCATCCACCTCCTGAGCAGTGTCATCAGAGTGGACTGGACCAAAACGGACAATGGTTTTTTGTTTTGTTTTGTAGGATAAATTTGGCTAATGATCTGTTTTAAACTATCTTAGATAAGTAGCAATATGTGAGACTGCGCTTCAAGTAGCAGTTTGTCTAATAGTTGTCTAATACATCACTGGACACTGAAAACACTGAAACCTTGGATGATTAAGACGATTAATTAAGGTCACATCCCCTTCAGGCAGAGTGAAGCTTCACTGCAGGTATAGGCAATACATCAGGGCTGATACCTGATGTTGTTAGGCTACTTCTATTCTCAGGCCACTGATGTCTTTCTGGACCAGCTGCCTAAGTGACTAATGCTGCTCACTGACAGTATGTGCTGCAGGTAATGTAGGTAATGACGTAAGCACAGTCGTTTCCATTCGCCTCTCTGTCAACTCCACTAAATTTGTGCTAAATTTAGGCTCTTGTGTCTGTTTTGCAAGTCTAGGTGGTGCTTTTTGTGGTTGGCTATGGCCGGTGGTGGTGTGTGGCTGCATGTTGCTCATCGGGATGAGGAAATGAACTCACCAGTCTGTAAACAGTCTACTTAACTGGCCAGGTTGAGGCTCTCAAATGAAAACATCAGTAGACATCGAGGAAGAGATGGAGAAGATGGGCATCACCAACTATCCTGCACACTAAACAAGCAAGACATCCACATGTACATCAGAGGCACCGTGGTGAGCACAAAGAATCAAGAATCATCGTGTGGATCTTTGTGCCAAACTAGCATCCTGCGAGCCATCGTACAGGCAGCTGGATAATCTTTGTGCCCACCATGTTTGAATCCTAAGTTGTCACGTATCGCTGTTTTGTCATTGGCCTTTGACGCCAAATAGTGCGTGCTAGGTATCCTCCTGCTCCTGCTGTTGATGTTCCGCACACCGCTACCAATGTCAACAAAAGCACACGGTTAGGTTTTGAAAAAACATCATGGTTTGGCTCTACATTCATGCAGGAAGCAAATAGCGGGCTCTCAGGTAAAAGTCCCGGGTTTGTTTGACCCATCCACCCATCCCTCCCACCCACTGTAAAGGGATCATCAACAGTGTTTCAAACTGATGCTATCCAGAGGTGTATCATACTGCTGCAACAAGTGTCATCCAGTGTAGCGCAACACACTGTAAAAGGTTACCTCTAGCCACATAACAAATGCGAGAGGTGGCTTTTGGTGTCTGATGCCAAACTCACTGGCAAAGCAGTGGTAGCTTGGCAAAATCCTGAAGTACCAGACAACACTCATCCAGCTGAGTCTTTGTCTATATACTGATCTTTTATAGAGCAGCTTTCTGATCCTCTTTATCATCTCCCCTCATCTTTATTTTACAACCTCCTGTGGGGATCTCGACCCTCAGGTTGAAAGCAACCACATCAGATAAGCACTTAATAAACTTTGCTCAGATTGGGAGGGAAATCATTTGAATGTGTCATTTGAAGCTTTCATAAATGACATGGTCAGCAGAGCTGTTTAGCCACACAGACATCATAAAAGCCAGGATAATGGAGATCCTCCGGTCTAATTCCTAATCCAGGACTAGCCTGCTTCTGTGTCCCGGGAGTCACCCCGTGGATCAGGGCCCATCTTAGTTTCAAAAGAAAGTGATGAAACAGTGACTGACCGACAACAACACAGGCTTTTGCTTCTGGACTGAAGTGATGAGAATCGTTCCACCCTCCTAACCCTCCCAAATCACCACCCATCACTGCCTAACAATCTCCTCAAGGGTGTAGCCTTGACGGACGCGCCAGGAACGGTCACTGCCAGCTGTCGTCTGATGTTTTGATTCGGGGTGGCAGAGGGGAGGCCATGATGATGATGGACAAGCACATATTCAGGAGGCCGGAGACGGTCACAATCCTTCACATGCCTGAAATATTCCTCTTATCCTATAGATAGGTTGATGTGGAGGTCTAAGGCAGAGCCATAATGGTATTTGATTACAGACCTAAATAAAGAGGAGGGTAACTGCGAGAATTCTTTGCATGGTTGAAATTGATCCACACCGAAACACGCAGGGAAACATAAGCCTTCAGGTCAGCCATGTAAAATGAGGCTATGTCTGCTGTCAGAGATACGTTTCACCTAAAATCTATACATATGGACATGTTATACATGTGGGAAATTAATGTTTACTCGTCACAGCAAATACAAACTTGTAAGTATAGTGAAAATGAATCACTAAAGCATGACGTAAAGGCTTCATCGGAGGGAACAGAAATTGGAGACAAATAATTATCAAAAATAAAAGACATCTTTACTCAGTTAAACCATTCCTGTAAATTCCAGGCAGGTCCAGTATGAGAGAGAACTGAACTGGTTACTGAAATATAAAGCAACATCTGGTGTGTTCAGTGGTGCAGAGTACGAAAAGAGTAGAAAAGTGTGTGAGGATGCAGCTGTCCTGCTCGGTTTGTGTCAGTTTATCAGCCTGTGGTGTCTAAATCCAACATGACAGAGAGTCTGTGTCAGTAATGGACGTCTGCAGCATTTCATCAGCTTCTGTTTAAAAAATTGGGTTAACAGTTGCTGTGGAAACTGTATCAAACAGATGATGAATCAGCTGTTTTTAGAGCTAAAAAAAAAGTTTGTTATGACGGTGGTGCAACAGACTCTTTCTCTGAAATGGCATTGCTTGGCAACAGCTTGGTTTCATGTTTACTTCTTGTCAGTTGACATCATTCACATAAACCACAAAACATGTTTGGTAACACAGTGACAGGAAGTAAACAGGGGAAATAGTTGTTTCCTCTCAGCAATACCACAGACTGTATAAGATGATGAATGTATTATCTAATGCTGTATTTCTTTATTCTATGGCCCTTATGAGCACATATTGTACTGTTGGTGATGCTGGAGGAAAAGTCAGGTGCACGCTAAGTCATCAGGAATTATTCTGTAGGGACTGTGTACATGTACAGTGGATTTCTGTGCAGATTTGTTTTTTGCCACACTAGTGCTGTGATTCTAATATTATCACTTTTTTGATCTGTGCACCACTTTGGCCCAGACTGAAATATCTCAACAACTTACAGACATTCTGGTGCCCAGAGGATGAATACTAATGACTTACTATCTGTTCTATACACACGACATCTATTGCACGTCTGTGAGTCCTGGAAAAGGGATCCTTCCTCAGTTGCTCTTCCTGAGGTTTCTATAATTTTTTCCCAGTTAAATGTTGTTTTGGGGAGTTTCTCCTTATCCGCTGTGAGGGTCCAAGGACAGAGGGATGTTGTATGCTGAGGCAAATTTTGATTTGTGATATTGGGCTTTATAAATAAAATTGAATTGAATCGCACTTCAATAATTTGCTGCCTTTTATCCTATTGCCTCCAGCAGGTCAAATTTCTGTCTATCTCTGTATGAATTCGGTGGCTAAAAAAAGCATTTCTTATAACCCCAGAGTTTCGGACATTAATTATTTTTTTTTTAATCTTCCACAGGCACGTGGTTTGGAGAAGGTCCTCTGACAGTAAATGCTGGAGAGTTGTCTCTGGAATTATCTCTGAGATGAAGCAATAAAGGAGTTAGCTTCCATATGTGGACTCCTGGCTCTCATCTACAAAAAAAAACAAAAAAACCCTGAATCAAAAGCTCTCTTCGTACAGGACTAGTATTACCTAGGGACCTCTGGTGATTTGTAATAATTGTGGACGTTGTCTGTGATCTCAATCTCATACGAATCTATCATGTCCGTTTTTTGTCAAGTAAAAATGCCACAGCATTTTACCGTATTTCACCAAACACAGAAGTCATGTGACCACATTAATCCCGTGTGAATCAGCATCTTGGTGATTTGGGGTCTTATGTGTGGTAAGAATTATGGAAACCATGTTTGTGATTATAAGTTAAAGTCCTGACAGCATTTTGGGTGCAGGAGGTTCATCACGTTTCACAGCATGGAGACCCGGTTGCAGACAAAGCAAGCTCAGTCTCAAAAGATAATGAGATAAATGACGTGACAGTATGTGGCTGACTTGGATCTGTTTGTTCAACCACATTTAAAAAACACATAGGAGATGAACACTGGACATCACCGCCAGTAGTGCTGTGTAGTGTTCCCGAGTTGTGCAGAGTGATGTTACAAATGACTGTGCTCATCATAACTGGGGGATAAATCAGTGAATTTGAGTAAAATACAAATTTGCTTATCCAAAGTGAATGGGCCGCACAAAACACAGACTTGGGGGAGTAATTTCTAAATCAAATGAGGTCCTCTGGAAACACTAGGCTCGCGCTAATAGGGCTTTGGATGTATTTGTGACGAGCTGGACTTGTCAGGAGACACCATGTGAACCAGACAGCTTGTTGGGAGGTGTATTTTTTCACTTTTAATAGAGCTAAGCTCCAGTTTCTCCCTGCTGACAGTCCTGCCATCCACGCCATGCTAACCATGTCCTCGACCTTTCTTTGGACACATGGTGAAGAAACTCATATCCGTCTTCTCGACATAATTTTCTGGAGAAAAAAAATGGTGATGGCAATTTTTAAAATGTTCAAAATAAAAATATAATCTGTCAGTCTGATGTTTTCTCTTGCACCCACTTGTCTTTTCATGCTTTTTATTTCTACATAAACTGCAGTTGTATCATTTATTTCAGTTACTCAACACTACTGTTTACAAAAAAACCATGCCAGCTTAAGTCTCACCATGTTGAAGTTTTCATTAAATCTCTTTTGTTCTGACTTTATTCTCACCATATAGACACTTTGTTCTGTACTTAATGACTTGATAAGATATTAAGATGAACATTTTTCCCTTCTGTCCTGTGTGTCCTGTCTGTCTTGCTCAGGACATCTGCATAATAAGCACTGGGCAGAGAGATGAACAGAGCAGCGAGATGAAAAAGAGCCTCTATTAGTGCTGCCAGGCCTCATTTTCTCCCACACAAACCGCCCTGTCCCCACCAATCACACATCTGCTCTGCTGAGACCATCTCCGCTGTCCCAGGATGCCTTGCCTGTCCAGACGCTGCGCTAATATTCCACATACAAGGAAGGGTTAATAAACATATCAGACGCTGCTTTGATTTGATTGAACATTTCAGACTGTGCGTGAATCAAGCAACACATCAGATCTGACATATGAAACAGAATGTGATATACAGAGAGTAACTGTGTGAATGCATAATGGATGCATGTTCTGGTGAAGGAGTCAAGGCTCCGTCAGCCTTTGAAAATCAGACGCTAATTATCCTGGAGCTCAGTGGTGGAGGCAGAGCTGCTGGAAGGGTTTCGAGAAAATACATACTGGAAACATTCAACAACAATTATCAATTATTTTTCTTTTCTCTGCGAGTCAGACCCTCCAGGATGCTGTGAATTTTGTGATTGCAACAGTTAACACAAATTCAGCCAGACCCCGTAAATTCTGCGCAAATTTGTCTAATCACTGCAACTCTACCACAATTTTGACATTTTAAAACAGGTGAAATCTGCACTTAATTTGCTCAGCTGCTCTCTCCCTGTTTATCATGTGACTGCTGCTGCAGGAGTGTGAGCTCTGTGTCTGGGACAAAGTCACAAACCAACAAATCCTCACAGAATGGTTCGTATGATATCCTACGAAAATACACACACAACAGTTCATATGATATCCCACAAATTAGCACCCCACAAATTACGTTACATCCTTAATGTAAAGTTACCTAATTAACGTAAAGTTACTGTGGTTAGGTTGAGGAAAAGAAACACGGTGAGGACATACTTTAAAATGACTCAAAGCTCTCTAACGTCCCGGGGAAAAGTCAGTAGCTTTGTGACCCATCCCCCACCCCAACCTGCTTCCTTGTGAGACCGCTTGAGACCACTTCATGGTTTACTTCCTTCAGCACATGGGTCACATGATTGCAGCCTTCCAAAATAAATGGGTTATGCATTAATTATTTGCTCATGGTTACATGAGAAATGTACAAATTTGGGTGTGTTACTTTTTGTAGGAACTGATAACATGGCTAACATTCCCCCATGGTTATTAGTTAGTACCTCCAGGATTTCGCAGGCTGTTTTTCGGATTGTTGCAGCTTGAAATGCCTGATTTCACCACTGCTTTTCTGATGTAAAAAATTGCAATGCATGTTGCTACATTTATGGACATTTTTTGCAATAAAATTGGTTTAGGATCTGACAGCTGATAGCAGATGATCAGATGTTGCTGCTGCTTGATGCAGCGCTGAAGGACCATCACTGTGAGCTGCTCTCCTGCACTCTCTGAAGTTGGTAGAGACAATTCCAAGTCAGTCTCTTGTTAATCAAAACAAGTCCAAGTCTCAAGTTAATAACAACAAGATAAAAGGAGGTGGCAGGTCAACTCCGACTGGCTGTTTCAGAAAATGGATTAACATCAGGCGTGAGAGTCCTGTGAGAAGGATTCTGAGCTTTTCTAAGGTGTGTTCACAGGTTTTACTCGTCGTAGGTTTTTACAAAGATTCATCGAAAGAATAATACAGGCTGTCTTTTTCCACGATCCAAATCTTTATCAAAACTCGTCATTTTCAGCCTGCAGGTTGTTCGCTCAGAGGTTGTTTCCTGTAGCAAATGGGATTTGGAGACAGAAGGGACAAAGAATGCTGGCCAAAATCAGGCAGGTTTACAGCCACAGTCCACATCTAAGTCTCAAGTAACGAAAGTCCAGACAAAGTCAAGACATTTTTTTAAAAATACGACCAAGTTAAAATTTCAACTTCGCCAAGTCAGTCCGGCAGAAATCTCAGAAACAGATATAATACAACCTCAGCAAATGACACCAAAGCTGTCGGCAGAGTGCTTTTGATTTGGGTGAAATGACCGTATGATTTTCACTTCAACACCTTCACTCTTATTGAGTAACAGCTCGTAAACACAGTCTGTCCCTATGACCCTGAGATGATGTATAAAGTGATTTGTTGCTGCTGTATTATAAACCAGTAAACATTTCATCTGCAAAGGGCCTAAATATAGTCTGAGCCAAAGAGAATAAATGACATGAATGTAACCGAACTCCATGGTAACCTAAAACCTAAAACCATTACTGCTGTGGATTACAGTAAGAGAGAGGACGCAGAGAGGGGCGGATGGAGCCAGAGGTCAAGAGGTTGATGGCAGCCAAAGAGACAGAAACAGAGAGGGATGGGGGAGGATTTGGGGGAGGGTCGGTGTTAAATGAATCACTGGCAGTGATGTTTGATTTCCTTCCAACCTCTCTGCAGTCTCCCGGGGACACGGAGCAGCTGTAGGGCTGGAAATCCCAACACTTGGCTGGCTGAACTGTGTCAGACATGAAGAGCTGTGCTGACTGCTGCCACTCTCCAAATCCTTCACTTGTTGTTTGTCTTCTATCTCCTCCCACGTGGCAGCTCTGGGTGCTAAAAACACACATTTACACATGCGACATGTGGCAACTTGTAGAAAAAACAAGTTCCACATTTACCATTCAAATCACTGCAGCTAAGAAAAGTTTGTGGCATGAAATGCAGCTGCCTGATCAATGTAAACCACAGAGTTTAATTAGTAATGAATGAGACGCAGTCTCATCGTGAATCACTCTGTTTACACACATACAACTCAACGCTGCTGGGAAATACTCAACTACAAAGTATTGTTAACCCCGAAACTTGTAATGAAAACGTATACTTCAGTGAAAATGTTTTTTAACAGTCTCATGTCTAAGTTTTGTGGAATTGTATACAACCATAAAAATCTTCTGGTTTATCTGAAAAGTCCAGCCCAGTTGCCAAAAGAAAATGTTTTAGGCTCTGAAGGCATCTGCACACTGAGTCCAATTTTTTCCGAAAATAATAATTATGCACAGAAACCTTGCACACCGACTCAGGTACGTTTTGGGGAATGCCGAAAAATTTCACACCTTCATTTCGTTCGATTCACTTTCACACTGCACTTTGGAGTGGACCAAACCGCCTGGACAACGTCATGCAGTTACAACAGCTGCTCATTTGGGGGCGGTATTGCCCGAAACAACCACTGACCAGGAAGAAGAAAACAAGGCTCATCAGAAATTCATCCCCTTCAGCCGGTTTGGTCACCACAAAAACACCAAACACCAAAATGCAATGTGATCTATGTCACTTTCTCTCTTTGGTTCACTTCCTCTCTTTAGTTTGCTGGATAGTCCGTTTGCATTTCCCACTGTAAGCAAACCACACCAGAGTTCACTTGCAGACGCCCAGTTTTCAAGCAGACCAGGGTTTGTCTGTTTGGTCCACACCATAGTTCAAGTGAGTGTTTACACCGCTCCAAACAAACCAAACTATCAGTGGAAGTGGACCAGGGTTCGTTTAAAGTGGACCAAATAGCGCCAGTGTGAATGCGTCCTAAAACACAACTGCTTTTCCAGGAGAATATAAGCCCCCAAAACTGGGTATTTTCAGCCAAGACCTAACCATGACCATGTGGTTTTTGTGCCTCAACCTTACAACACGTTAACCACAGTCATGTTAAACATAAAGTTTAGCTAACGTAAAATAGCCCATGTTGCACACACCAGACACTGGCTCTAGAGAGGGCCAGTCACATTTTGTGTCGGCCAACATAGTTAGCAGCCCCTCTGTGACAAGTCGAACAGTGTAGGAACAACACTGGTTTGTACCATTACACTGCTTCATTCGGTGTATTTACAGGATTAAATCACCTGGTCTGTTTGTTTTGGAGAGGAAGAGACTTCTGTGGATACTTGGGCTGCACGTAAAAACCCCCTGAACAACGAACACTGATGGAATTTTCACCAGGAGAAGTTTCAGGTGGTTACAATCTGCAGTACTAAATGTTATTCTGCTCCTCACTTAACACTGCCAACCATGCCGCTTTATAATGTCAGCTTCATGAAGAAAAACCTTGTAAGTGTTACGACAACATGTTCTTGAGATGTTTTTGTTAACTGTTATATCAATATATATGTCTCAGATGATGCAGAATTTTGTCAACAAATAAAAAATCCTTCTTTGCTGTAATCTTATTCAAATCACAACAATGATAACAGAATGAAAAACTATTTATCAGATTTCTCCAGAGTCACATTACCGGAATATTTGCATATTGCATATTTCTTGAAATACATAAAAGTGTATGGGCAGCATGCAATTTGTTGGCTGATGGCAGTCTGCACATGTACTGTAGGCACTGAATGTTTGGGATTGTGAATAGTGACGGCTCTGTGTATGGACTGTAAACATGAAGGAACAGGTACCGCATGTATCCAAATTTCCTGCGGGACAATATAGTCTCTTACCTTATGTTATCTTAAACATGAGGTGTGTATGTACTTTTTACACGTGTCCTTGCAGAAGTTTGGTCAGGAGTGTGAAGGCTGTCAGTGAGACCACAAACACAGGGCTTTCTCAGCATCCTGGCATGTTTCTACATGTTTATCTGTGAACCAACAGGCTCTCCAGGTGTGCAAACACAGGGCTTATGTGTACCTGCCTGAAGGAACCAGCTGGATGGAGCTGTGCCTCAAAGTCTCTCAGGCATGAGGAGCGGGGCAGAGTCTCAGGTTGTTGGTATTCTCTGAATTTTCTCTCATTACCCAGAGTCAGTGCAAAACAGCTGTGAATGTTTGTCATGTGAAACAAGTTTTGAATATCTTAACCCCTTCAGTCTCAAACTGTGTGTCTTCAGAAACAGTTTACCAGAACATACTTCCTAATGTGCCACATGACTAATAATGAGCTGTCCTAAAGGGAGGTAACGTCAGGAAGGAGCTGGGGTTTGGACATCTTTCTCTCAACACTCTTTTTAACTGTAATTTCATTTCATTCAATTATTGTATTTAAACAATTATCACATCTTACTGCCTTTGAGTGTGGGCATTCAGAGCATCTATAAACACGTTTGCCTTCAGATGTGGTCAGATGACGTGCTGTACAAACATTATTTTTAAACACATCCAGCCTTTACTGTAAAGAGCTCCCGAGTGTTTGAGGAGAATTTACAGAAGCCAGGAGGAGCCGCTGATCTGACTCAACTCAGTATCTCGAGAGGCAGTTCCTCCATCAGCTGTTAAGACATTTGATCCAAGAACAATCCCAAAGTGAAATTACCTCACTCTGTATTAAAGTGACCAAACAACAAAATATCCAAAATGATCCATATTGAGGCTGGTTTGTATGACGTGTCGTCCGACAACGTGTGAGGGTGAAAGTATTTATAGCTGTTCCCAGCGGCCACACACGAAGGCAGGCGTCACAGAGGGGAGGGAGATGTAATGAAATTTGGGACACCGGTGCACACTTTCACACAGTCTCTCCTGAAAGACTTCAAAATTTTATATTTGGTCGTTCGCTCAATACGTGACGGAAGAAGTTGTGTGAGGAAAGAGAAAAGGAGAGCTGAAGAGAGAAGTTTGAATCCTGCTTCCTTCCTCACCTCACAGGTTTTGGAAAAAACTTGCAAACACATCTGGAAACTTGGGTTCAGATGCTGTTAAATGATCTGAAAAGTTCATCCCTATTGACGGGACCAACTTGTTGTCAGTGCCTTCCAAAATCCATTGAACCCTTTAGATTTGAATGACCCCATGACCTTTCCTCCAGCTCCACCCTCAGGACCATCTTTAGTTGCTTAGTGTTAGAGTGCTGGTTAGTTCATCACTTTGGTCCTGTAAGAAATACTTCCACAACTATTGGATGACTTGTCAACAGATTTTGTGAATTCATAGTCCCCATAGGATGAATCCTAAAGACTTTGGTCCACTTCTAGTAAGACTCCACACCAACAGCTAAATCATCCTTATGTTGTGTCCAACACTGTCATTTTGCACCCTGGAAATCCAGAGTTCTTGCGAGAGCACAATTTGAATTTGCTCAGCGAGTCACTCTGGCAATCAGTAATAATAGTCATTACCCATGCCGTTGGAGCCGAGCTGCACCAGTCACATCGGTGTATCTGATATAGGCGGGCCAGAGGCGAGCTAAACAGATGACGACAGCGCTGCGACGACGAAGTCCGGAATCAGTCAGTAAACATTGCAAGATGGCTATGGATGAACACCAGTTGTTTGAAACGGCTTTGGCCGCTACAATGAACGAGTTAGACTTGGCTTTTTCTCTAAAAGAGGAACAGAAGACGGCGCTCAAATCTTTCCTTTGCATGAAGGACGTTTTTGCTGTTTTGCCGACCGGATACGGAGTCTAATCTACCAGTTAGCTCCGCTGGTAGCTAAGCTCCGGATACGTCACCCCGTGTGTTGTTCTGATTGGTCGTAGTGTTATCCAATTGCATGCAGTGATATTTTCTAATGCATGCTTGGTGCCGCCCCTCGAGTTGGGCCATTTCCATTACTCATAACCAGACCCTAAATCTTTCTAGATTTGGGTCTGGATTTCCAGGCTAGTCATTTTGGGGCTGTATGGACCAAACCAATCTGCAAAATAATTGTTGGCATTGTACATGTCTGCAAAACACGGATATGTTACATTTGTGGGAACTGCCTATTAGTTCGACAGCCCATTGGTTCGACAGCCCATTGTTCCGACCATATTAATCTCATTGTTCCGAAGTCCGTTCTGAAATCATCATGATGCCCTGTGGTTAAGGTCTGGTTAGGTTTAGGCACAAAAACCACTTGGTTAGGGTCAGGAAAAGATCATGGTGTGGGTTAAAATGAAAAAGAAAGTGACAAACACATAAGCCGTGAGCCTGCTCCGCCTCAAGCCGGTCGCGGCGCACCATACGCCTGCCGCAAGCCGTTCAGCACCGCGGACAGTCAGACTAATGGGCTGTCGAACCAATGACATGGACCCACATTTGTAGGTTACTATGTAGTTGAATTGAAATTTTACATGTCTTCACATTTCAACAACACTGTAGTTAATGCTTGGTTAGGTTTAGGCACAAAACCCATTGAGTAAGATTAGGAAAAGATCACCGTTTGGCTTAAAATACCAAGTTTTAAAAGAACAATCCCTGCTAGAAATGCAGCAATATCTTGGTATAAAACAACCGCTATAGATGCTGCATTGTCTCTATGAAAAACAATCGGTTTTTGTGGCACTTTCTCTGCAAACACAGTAACAGGAGGCTAAAAAAACCCCGCTGGAAATCCAGTGATGTCTTGGTATTGAACAACTGCTTTTCATGCCACCACCCCTACCAGTAACACTGCAACGTATCACTAAAAAACAACAGATTTTTGTGGCACTATCATGGCTGGAAACACAGCGACAGGATGCTAAAAAAACATACCCGTGGTGGCTTAAAGATGCTATAAATGCAGGGATTTCAAGCTCAAAATCAACTGTTTTGTGTCACTATCCTGGCTGTAAATTCAGTGATGTCCCACTGCACTATTCCACTTGATCACAGCAACAGGACGCTAAAAAAACACCCTTGTTTTGTGGTTAAAAGCTGCTGGAAATGCAGTTTTGAGTCAGTGAAAAACAGCAGCTTTTGGTGGCACTTTCCTGGTTGGTAACACAGCGATATGTCAGTGGTTCATGGTTTGTTCACAATTCAGCGCAGCTGCGAGAAGAAAATTTTTAGCATTGTACGTTTCTGCAAACTCTATACTTTTTTTAGTTAATATCTAAAAAATATGCTTTAACATTAGTTGAACTATAAAATCTTTATGTGAACTTTGTTTGCTTTGAGGACATGAATCCAAACACTGAGGGGATTTAGGAAAATCTGAAGGTGATAACTTTCGGTGCCTTGAGGCCAAGACTGCTGTGTTTACCTCTGCTGAGTCCAGCGCTCTTATTGTTGAAGATTCATTGGGTGTTATCAGCTCTCAGGTTTCCCACATGCCTCCATCCATTCAGCTCCACATCCACCCCCCCTCCACCATCCGCCCTCGCTCCCAGCACTGGGGCAGGTAGCTGCAGCTGGGGGAGGAGGAGGGGTGTGTTTGGCTGCAGGGTGATGAACACAGTGGGAGTCCTCCCTTTTAGCACTTCTGTAAAGCTGGGTAATTCTGCCGTATATGCCCTATTAACACAACAATGCCCCCGCATCACTGTAGGCTGTCTCTGTTGTTCTCCATCCATCCATTAACTCCGCTTTGTTTTGATTTAAGAACATGAGCTTTAGTGCCAATAAAGACTGAAGTTGAGTCTCTCATGGGACCAACTTCACAGAGGAATCAAATCAAATCAAATCATGTTTATTTATATAGCACCTTCTCATACAAGTAAATGTAACTCAAAGTGCTTTACAGGTTCACAGTTTCGGTCAGGCAAATGCAGTTCGAAGTGCAAAAGAGCAGGTTAAAGTGCTACACCCTTTAAAACAGTGGTACAAGATACAAAAAATATAAGAGGTAAAAAAAAGGGACATTGCAGGGTAATTCTGCCGTGCAGCAGAAGGGACGTGCAGCATCAACCTCATTTGTCCGGACTGATGTGTGCTGCAGGCGAGGCTGGTCAGCCGTCCTACTTTTTTTTTTTTTTACTGTGCAGTACAAGTACTTTTGCCTTTTCGCCCAGTCCTGTCTCATTCAAATGATGTTCCCATAATACTACTTTGCAAAAGCAGATGAGTCTTAACTTAATGCCACTTGCACATGGATAGATTACCAAACGGGCCTGCAGGGCACAGGCCCAGGACCCCAAAGTGTCAGGGGGCCCCTAGCCTTCACTCATACGCCTTTTCCAATAAACTTAGCACATGTACACAGGTTTGTTTACACGGGTTAACAGGCTAAAATAGGTGATAGACTCCTTTTCCATTTCCAGTAGACTAGAGCTGTGTACACAGCTCTGCAGCAGACGAGTCTTTCTGTTCATGCATTCAGTGTCATGGACAGGCCAGAAAACAGGTTAGTAAACAGTAGAAAGCAGCATGACAGCCAGTGAAAATGTTACAGTGGTTACTTTTTATACAGCACTCACTTATTCAGTCTCTCTTTCACACTTGGTGCAGACTAATTTGGATCAATGTATGAGCGCTGCTTGGGTGGAGATGGACAGTATCTTGTGGTGGGACGTTACTGCATCTTCCAGCTAAAGGGGCCAAAATTAGTGCCTTCAGCCAGGTATTGTGTTTCCATCAATGCTGATCAGAGTCATTTGACCCAGGTGTAAATGTTGATTTTAACCTTTAGCATCATATTAAAAAGCCAGATGTTAGCAGGTGTTTTGTGCAGTGGAAAAGGGGGCTGAAGTGACCAAAAAGAGGCACAATATATATATATATATATATATATATATATATGTGTATGTAAAGAGCCAAAACAAAACAAAATGACCAACATGACAGCATTGGCAGTATAAAAACAAAATCGGGGAGTGCAGCAAAATGCCACCTACCTACTTTTGTTTATACAGAATGCGCCTTTTTCGGGGCAATGGGGGGCGTGAGCAAGTAACAAAACGTGTAGCTCAGTGTGTGACGTAAACAGTGACATGGGAGGGAAGCCGCGGCTGGTCAGTCCTTCAGCGATTCTCTCTTAAGTCGGCCCGTTCTTCACCGTCCCCGTCATCTGACGGTTAATGGCCTCTTCGTTTGCGAGGGCAAGGAGGGCGCGCAATTCCTTGTCTCCCCAGTTGCTCATCTTTACAGTGTCTGTCAGGTTTGTGTTTCCCTCTTGCTACTAGCTGCTCGCTAATTCCTGCTATCAGCTGTTTCCTGTTTATCCACCGCCAGTGCCTCGCACGTGCGGCGTCATCAACAGCTCCTCCCACAAGTCATCAACACCCCCTCCTCATTCTGTTTAAATCAAAAAGGTTCCACCAATATGTCTACCCTACGAGGCAGAAACTTGGGCACCTCGGATCAACTCGCCAGTCCGGCTCTGTGTGTCTAAACGCTTGCAACTTGTGGCAAAACGGCCCAACATTCGCGGAAAATCTGGCAGTGTGAAAGGGGCTTGTGTGTCTTGCTCCAATGTTGGGGCATGGTGGTGTTGCATATCTGTGCCCAGGGGCCTGTTGTTCCATTACCCGCCCATGCACCCTGATAATGTTTTTTAAGATAATGAGGAATTGTTGTTCTAAATTATCTGACAAATCACAACATACTGATACCTTATCAGCAAACCAATTTATTTCATTTCTGTGTCTATCTTTGTGGTTATAATCATTATGTTTATATAAATAACATAATCCCGGCAAAACATAGCTGAGAAGACAAATAATGATTTCTTTAGGAGACAGTGTTGCTCCTGGTCCTTAAAAATCAAGGCAGCGAACATCCCAACAAGTTTGAAGAATTGGCAGCGTTTTTATTTAATCGATGTGGATACATCAGCTACTCTCCTGGGATCCCCACATAAACATAACAAAATTACAAGAAGAAGGTGGCACATGAAAACAGCAACAATGACAAATAAAACACACAAAAACAAAACAAGAGGCTACAGGTGAAAAACAATAGTGAAAATTTTTGACAAGATCTGTACTTAAGTACAATTTTGAGGTACTTCTACTCTTTTATTTTATGTTACTAATGTTACTCACAGCTGTAGTTACTTTGCAGATAATATAAACTTATTTTCTTCTTATTTAAACAACCCAGCAAAGAAGTTCAAATTGACTCCACTTTGACTGACTAAATACAGATGCTGCTCATGTCAATCTATTAGTATCAGTAATTCAATAAAACAACCCTGTGAAAGGAACAATTTGGCATTATGAGCACCTTTGTTTTGGACAAGGTTTTCTGATAATATTTACAGTATACACCTATAAATATATATATATATATATATATATATAGTATTTTGTCACTGTGTTTCGTCATATTTCTCTAGAAATATTTCTTTGACCATCTGCTGCCTCTGCAGTGGAATTTAATGTGATTACGATCATCATGCTTCACGTCATCGGTTCCAACAAAGTTCTCAGGAAACTCACTCCAGTTCCCATAAACTCATCAGCATGATGGTGAAACAGCAATTTGTAACTCAACTGCTCCACAGCTTGACGGCAGACCTACACTACACGCTAATCTGAAGATGCATTTCTTTTTTTTTTTTTTTAAGCAGTAATATTTATAAAATACATTTAAGCTGTGTGGAGAATTTCAAAGTACTGTATTTTATTTTTACCTTTAGCTGTTTTTTAGTTTTAATTTCTTCCCTCTGTACTCAAAGAGATCTTTGTTGAGAATATAACCTCTTGAATTTTTGCAGCCAGTTCTCTTCTTTGTCACCTAAACTGAGCGTAAAGCTACATGTCAGTTATCAGAGAGGAACAGATGCTTGCTCCAGCGTAAAAACATGCATCTTGGCTCTCTGCTAATCTGTGCTTGCTGATTGCATTGACATTAATATCGACATATTAGATCCTCTGCTTGTTTCGTGATCATCAGAACACGACTCACGTGTTTGATGTGCAGCCAGAGCGCACTGAGGATTTCCCCCCTCTCTCTCTCTCTCTCTCTCTCTCTCTCTCTCTCTCTCTCTCTCAGTCTCTCTCTCAGTCTCTCTGTCTGTCCCTCTCCACCCAAACACGCTGGTCTCTCCTGAGCGAATGTGCTGTGATCCCATCACTCGCTCCCTCGCATGCAGACAGGGTTGCTAGGCAACCATGTCTGGTCACCCAACAGCCTGGTAATCCAGCAGAAGATGCAGATTTCTACGGGCAGGTTTCTGTCTGTGTGTGTGTGTGCACATGTGTACAGTAGAGATGCATGTGGGAGGATTTAAAGCTGCAAATTTGCATGTGAAATGTAGAATGCATTTCCATTAAGATTTACCTCTCAGCACAGTGCAGGAGGTGTGTGTGTGTGTGTGTGTGTGTGTGTGTGTGTGTGTGTGTATGCATGTGTGTGTGTTTTGTTTACCTGCAGCACAGCAGCCGAGCCTCATTTTGTATTCCAGGCAGAATTCCTAATGTTGAGGCCCCAGAGTCTATTTAGAGGAGCATAAATGTGGACGCACTGGCTGTTTAAGTTACTGGATGTTTTGCAGTGCAGCAGTGCAGGATTTCAAAGAGCTGCAGGTATTTCACATTAGTATTTTATCAGT
Source organism: Epinephelus lanceolatus (assembly GCF_041903045.1). NCBI lineage: Eukaryota > Metazoa > Chordata > Actinopteri > Perciformes > Serranidae > Epinephelus > Epinephelus lanceolatus. The sequence continues at coordinate 40,117,881 of NC_135747.1, read as the reverse complement.
ATTGTCACACTCTGAAATATACTGTACAGACGTCTCAGTGCAAACCTGAAATCTGTAGTTGCTCCTGCTTCTATTCAGCATTATTCCAGTTTCAAAATGGATACTGACCATGAGATGAATCAACCAATCTGGGCTGCAGCAGAGGAGAAAACCTGCCAATCACAGTTCCTTTAATGCCAAGCCCCTAAAATGTTCTTGCTGGGGAGGACTGAGGCAGTGTAGTAAGAGCTATTTAACATGCTCTGGACATTATTAACTGAACAAAAGCAGGTTATAAAACTGTTAGAAGTCTGAGGGCCCCTGTGAGGTGAGTTTTGATGATTATCATATGTAAAACAACAGCTGTATTTGTTGTTGTTTAAGTGGTTTACTCATATTTGCCTTCCCTCTAATCATTACCAGTTCAAGGTATGTTAGCACCTGTCTCTGATGGCAACCACCGCTCATATCATACTTATTGGTGTAATCGTTTTAAACACATTACTTGATTACTTGCCCCTGAGGTAAGTCGCATGTTGTAACTTCATTACAGGTTGGTTACTTGATTTAGGGCCTGTTTAAACGGTTCCGTATATTTCTGAAAACGGGTATTTATCTTTGCGTTTGCACCTATTATTTACACGTAACCGGCGTCTTTCTTGACCAAAACAGAGATTTTCAAAAACGGCTTCCAAAGTGAAAGATTTTAAAAATATACGTTTCTATGGAGACGTGTAAACAGGATAGACGGAGATTTTGGAAAACGATGACGTTGCAACCCAGTTCGTGCATGCCCATTAGGAGCCCGGGAACCACAACAACAATGGCGGATATATGCCGGGTTGTTTACGTTTTGTTAGCACTTTTGGGGCTTCTTACGAGCTTACAAATTAACTTAGCACTGCTGCGTCAACATCACTGCTACATTGGTGCACAAAGCCCAATGTCAGTAAGTGCATATAGCAGGTAACTATGCTACATAAGATTAAAATGTAGTTTATCATTGTTTTTATCACTAGCGCCAAGAGGAAAACAAATCACTGTGCAGGTGTAGAACATTCTTCTATGGTGTTTGACATATGGTGTATCGCCACCTACTGGCATGGCATGCTAATTGCAGCAAAAAGCTGCCGTTTTTGCGTTTTCGTGTAAACAGGGACATTGTTTTCACAGCTAATCGTGTAAACCTGGAATTTTGTTATACGGGATGAATAAAAATCTGTTTTTATTTGTATCGGTATCCATGTAAACAAAGCCTTATTGAGGGCCTCAGAATGTTTTCTTTGCTCAGCCTGATGCTGTGGCATGATTATCTAACCACTGTCAGCTGTGACTGTGATTTGCTCAACCTAATGGTGTAGCATGAGCATCTAATCATCATCAGGTGTGTAACAAAGGTGTGGTCCATAGCCATTCAACAGATCAGTGTAGCTGTGCCTCAATATGCTTGTTGATCTTGAAGAAGGCCCAAAGGCCGAAACGTTTTCTACAAGTGGTTTACTCACGCAACATCTCTTTGGAAAGTGACGCTCTTTGTGGTGTCGTTAATGCTGACCATTTCAAGATACAACCACCACAGCAGGCTCAATAAACACTTCTGTCAGACAAAAAACAAACAATTAAACAATTATAACTAAAACCTATGAAACGTTATCATAATCCACAGATCCATATTATCCAGACTGAATCACACTTTTTGCACAGCTCCCATTCTCACACACTGTCAGTAGTCCAGATGATCTAAATCCAACGAAATATTTAGTCTGAACACATTATTACATCCATAGATATCCACAAACTGCTGTTACATCATTTTAAACCTTCACACCTTTCTCCACTTATTATTCATGATTTCTCTGTCGTGCATGTACATAAATTGGCCAAATGAGGCCTTGAAATGGAGGTGACCTCCTGGCCTTTCAATTGACACCTCACTTGAGCCAATACAAGTTTCCAGTGCTGTTGCTGTGGCGTCAATAGCCAACAAGGGCCTGAGCTGAGGGAACGTACATCACTGAGATTTCCTGTAGTCTCAAGCTAGTTAAAGAGACAGTGATTGGCCAAATGTTCCTGAAGCTTATGGGTCTTGTAGTCAGTGACACTCCTTCCAGGCTCCACAGTCTTGGATAGGTGTGTTAGATGAACTTACAGGACCTTAAAGAGGTTTAATCTGCTTTTTTTTTTGCAAACCACGAACAGCTTAGCAGGCCTCTCCCCTCGGTGTCATGCCATCCACCATCCCCTCCACCTCCTGATGACACAGTCAGCTCATATACTACTTCACAAAACACTGATATATGTATGAATCATACAACTGTAACGTATTTGTAGTTTTCAGAAAGATACAATGCCAACATTTTCCTGTGGCAACTGGTGACCAACTGTCAAAAAGATACTCAGTTTAAAATAAGATTAAAAGCAGCAAATTCTCATTTTGAGGAGTTGGAGCCACCAAATGTTGGGCATGTTAAACATTACTACTACATCTACTAACTATCAACTAATCCTGACGGGGAACATCACTGCCTGGTACGGAAACAGCACCCAACAGGACTGCAAGGCTCTGCAAAGAGTGGTTCATTCAGCTGAACATGCTATAGGTGCTGCTCTACCCTGCATAAAGCATGTTTATGCCAGACGCTGCAAAAACAAGGCCAGGAGAATCATAAAAGATCCCAGCCAGTCTTATAACTGCCTTTCACCCTGCTGAGGTCAGGAAGAAGGAACCGATTACACCAGGCAGCACTGAGAGGCTCAGGAGGAGCTTCTGCCCTCAGGACACAATGATACTGAAATTATATATTGAAGGAACTGACAACTTTTCATTTTACTGAAATCATATTTATGATTTCATGTAACACATAAATTAAATTGAGCTGAAATAATCATTGCAGCTCTGCTACTTTGTAACATCACTGGTATAATTCTACTTTTTACTCGTCTGTCTCAGACACAGAGGATAGAAGATGAATATAATCCACGGTAAGGTTTTTTTGGTTTCTGGTAAATCTTTTAAACGTATGAATCAAATTAACAAACTGACCATCCTGAACTGAATTTCATCATTTTCCCTGCAGCAACACACCAATGCAGCCTCATGCTTTTTCATTTAACACAGGGTAAGGTCCTGTGAGAGACTGTGATTAATCCTGCTCCTGGGATGTAAGTGCTGATTATGCATGTGAAGCATACAACAATCACTTGTAGTTCGAAGGGGTTTAATTTAATTACATATGTATTTATTGCAACCCGAACCTGCACAACTGCAAATGTCTGTCACATCCTGTGTCACGTTTTGCTCCAGTGAATGGCAGGACTTGCTAGTTGTTTTTTTCCCCACCAGCAGAAATGTTAAACCATCCTCTCCTGTAAAGGTACGGACACACCAAACCAACATCAAAGAACTAGCGGCGACGAAAGCCAACTGTTGCGTCGTCTACGTCGCCTCACGTGGCCCTGTGTCAGTAGCATTTGAACACACTACACGGACTACATCCGACAGCCAAGTAGCACGTACGTTCTGCGCCTGCGTGAGAGGAAATAACACAAAACCGGAAGTCCGAGGAATGCATGAGATAAACAAAGTAGCAGAGTGAGAGAGTGGTACATCCTGTCAGCCAAGGGGTTTCCTATCTGTGCAGCCGAGCACCGCAGCACCTCCACGGACTATTACATCCAGACGGTCCCGGTGTTTCCTCCGCAGGCTCCACTTCACTCAGCTGCCCTGGGACACCGTGTCAACTTCAGCCTGTTACATGCATTGTCTGTTTTCAAAATACACTTCTGTTTTCACAGGAAATCTACAGTTTGCATACAATCTCTTTCAAAATAAAAGCACTATGTCGGCACAACACCGTGAATTGCCATTTTTTTCCTTCAACAACAAACGTATGTGGTTACGTTTAGCCAAAACACACATGTGGGTTACATTTAGGCAACAAAAGCATGTTGTTGGGTTTAGGGGAAAAGAACAGGGTTTGGCTCTACATTCATATGGGAAGCAGACACCAGCCTCCTGGGTGAGATTCAGTGGTTGTTGGACCCATCCATCACCCCTCATACCCACCGTAATTGGACTTTTGCCCTCTTAACTTACATTGTTGTGCAGCCGCATTTCCACTTGACATCGCTGGTACAGAATAATGGTGACTGGCTGTGCATCGTGCCTAAAAGGACAGGGTTTTGTCATTAGTGATACTGACCACCAACCACAGGAGTGAGACCCGTATGTGTAGACAGCTGCCATTTGATGTGTTCTTCCTTTGATATCTATCAAGTGCAGTAGTTTCTTCCGTGGACCAAACTTCTCCTCGTCCTCCTTCTTAGTAGCGTTACCAGCTGACACAGTTCAATCTTTGTTTTTTCGAGCATCCCATGAGATCTAGAGGGCCAAAATACATTAGCAAAGAACAGAGGGAACATGGAGTGCATACTGTTTCATGCGTAGGTGAAGCAAACTGCATCATAGACTTTATGACTGCAGGTACTCAGACTACCTCCGGGTGAGGTCTGAGTACGGGCCTTTTCAGAGAGGTCTGAGGTGGTTTGGAGAGTTCACATACAGTACAGGCCAAAAGTTTGGACACACCTTCTCATTCAATGCGTTTTCTTTATTTTCATGACTATTTACATTGTAGATTCTCACTGAAGGCATCAAAACTATGAATGAACACATGTGGAGTTATGTACTTAACAAAAAAAGGTGAAATAACTGAAAACATGTTTTATATTCTAGTTTCTTCAAAATAGCCACCCTTTGCTCTGATTACTGCTTTGCACACTCTTGGCATTCTCTCCATGAGCTTCAAGAGGTAGTCACCTGAAATGGTTTTCCAACAGTCTTGAAGGAGTTCCCAGAGGTGTTTAGCACTTGTTGGCCCCTTTGCCTTCACTCTGCGGTCCAGCTCACCCCAAACCATCTCGATTGGGTTCAGGTCCGGTGACTGTGGAGGCCAGGTCATCTGCCGCAGCACTCCATCACTCTCCTTCTTGGTCAAATAGCCCTTACACAGCCTGGAGGTGTGTTTGGGGTCATTGTCCTGTTGAAAAATAAATGATCGTCCAACTAAACGCAAACCGGATGGGATGGCATGTCACTGCAGGATGCTGTGGTAGCCATGCTGGTTCAGTGTGCCTTCAATTTTGAATAAATCCCCAACAGTGTCACCAGCAAAACACCCCCACACCATCACACCTCCTCCTCCATGCTTCACAGTGGGAACCAGGCATGTGGAATCCATCCGTTCACCTTTTCTGCGTCTCACAAAGACACGGCGGTTGGAACCAAAGATCTCAAATTTGGACTCATCAGACCAAAGCACAGATTTCCACTGGTCTAATGTCCATTCCTTGTGTTTCTTGGCCCAAACAAATCTCTTCTGCTTGTTGCCTCTCCTTAGCAGTGGTTTCCTAGCAGCTATTTGACCATGAAGGCCTGATTGGCGCAGTCTCCTCTTAACAGTTGTTCTAGAGATGGGTCTGCTGCTAGAACTCTGTGTGGCATTCATCTGGTCTCTGATCTGAGCTGCTGTTAACTTGCGATTTCTGAGGCTGGTGACTCGGATGAACTTATCCTCAGAAGCAGAGGTGACTCTTGGTCTTCCTTTCCTGGGTCGGTCCTCATGTGTGCCAGTTTGGTTGTAGCGCTTGATGGTTTTTGCGACTCCACTTGGGGACATATTTAAAGTTTTTGCAATTTTCCGGACTGACTGACCTTCATTTCTTAAAGTAATGATGGCCACTCGTTTTTCTTTAGTTAGCTGATTGGTTCTTGCCATAATATGAATTTTAACAGTTGTCCAATAGGGCTGTCGGCTGTGTATTAACCTGACTTCTGCACAACACAACTGATGGTCCCAACCCCATTGATAAAGCAAGAAATTCCACTAATTAACCCTGATAAGGCACACCTGTGAAGTGGAAACCATTTCAGGTGACTACCTCTTGAAGCTCATGGAGAGAATGCCAAGAGTGTGCAAAGCAGTAATCAGAGCAAAGGGTGGCTATTTTGAAGAAACTAGAATATAAAACATGTTTTCAGTTATTTCACCTTTTTTTGTTAAGTACATAACTCCACATGTGTTCATTCATAGTTTTGATGCCTTCAGTGAGAATCTAAAATGTAAATAGTCATGAAAATAAAGAAAACGCATTGAATGAGAAGGTGTGTCCAAACTTTTGGCCTGTACTGTATGTGCAAAAACTGCTGAGTAATCGCTCTGAGTTCGTTTGGAGGGCTGAAAGGAACCAAGTGTGAAAGCATCTGTATTTTAGTCTGAACATCATGAAGGAATGAGAATCTGTTTGATTTCAGTGTTGACAGAACCAGCAGCACCAACAGTCCCGTGGTGTTTGGAGGGTGCTGGAGAATGACAGGCATTCAGCAGCTTATGCTCTGTACTAACTGAGAACTGGTTGGGTGATTTACTCTGGGTTTATGGGTCGTGTGTTGATGTGTAAAGATCTGGTTTCCATGGCAGTATTTACACTCACAGTAACAATGAGTTCCTGTTGAAGGGACAGTCTGTGGTTAAATACTGTCAACGGAAACAAATGAATCTAATCCTGAAGAGAAGATAATGTTTTAAAAAAAAACGTCTTTATTATTCTTTTCACTGCAGTGTTTGTAAATGATGTCGTCTACTTCCTTAATAACTGAGACATTAGACGAGTGTGGCTGTAACAGACCTTAACCACAGTGTTGTCACAACATAAAACATGGCAGAAGGTTACTTTAATGACTGAGAGATCGAATCAAAGCCATGTCCACATTTTTGACATTTTGTTTTAATAATATCCTGATCATATTCCTACTCCCCTGAGAATGAACCTTAAAACCTGAAAAATGCATTTTTTGCACCACCCTCAGGACAAACTTTACATCTTTAAGATCACTGGTACGGCTCTAAGAAAGCCTCAACCATCAGTGGCAATGTAATAAGTTTAGTCCTATTTCTAAATTGTGAACCTGATAAAAATGTTGACACCATTTTGTTCTTTTTTTCTGTTTTGAATTGTAATTTATCAAGAAAAGTGAAGACATAACTCAATCTAATGAACATGCGGTGAAAGCGATCCTCCTGTCTGATGGCTCCAAATGGTCCTTGTAACCAGAGACGATCTGTGGAACACATGGCGTCGATTATCAGCAGTTCGCTGCATTAAGAGGAACGGCGCTGAAATATGAAGAAAGTGATGTCATTAGGTTTTATGAGGCAGTTAAACACATCAATGGGATCATTTACATCCCGTCAACTTAACTGGAAAGACTATTTGCGTTGACACATAATACGTTTTCTGTGATGGCCGCATCAACCGTCTTTTCTTTTGATTTATTTTAGAAAATGTACTTTACAATGAATGGTGTTAATGGATGTGAATCTGTGAGCTGGGTGTGGTTAGTAGTCAGACGCAGGGGAGAGGTGTGGAGGGATGACTAACGAGAGTAGAACCAGGTGAGTTGATTGTCACAGCTGCTGCTGGTTTGTGCTGATTACATCTCTCCCTTTTTCATGCAGCAGTGTGCTGGCCCTCGGATAAGTGCGGCTCAGACCAAGGAGGAAAACACTGCCTGAGTTTTTGGTTTAAGACTGAATGGACTGGGAGACGTGCTGGAGGAGCCGGGCAGCCGTAGGCACATGTTGTGGACTGATTTTGTTGTTGATGTGTGCTGGGCCACAGGAAATAAAAGCACTGCATTTAGACGGAGTGCTGAATCTGTGCATCTACAGAATCTTTCCTGACACATGTAATAATAAAGAAAGTAAAGTTTAGTTTATAGGACAATGTGAGCCCCAGTATATGCACTGAGTGAAGGCTTACTTATCAAGGTCCCTTTTTTTTCACCCTTCCATCATCTCTGTACAGAAACAGAAACATCCCATACTCTTATCTAGGTTAAGAGACATATTAAAAATGAACTTTTTAGACACTGACAGACCAGTGTAGGTGTTTATATGTGATGTCATTAGACATACTAGCTGTAAATATGATTAAATATAATATCATAAAAGCAGTGTAAAGGCAGTTCTGCATAATCACAGAAAGGCAGCAGTTTCATGATGAGTGCTGGTGGAGCTTTCTGTGTTTCTAAGTCGACTTCGCAGCAGAGGGAAAAACATTCCAGTAGCCAGATCAAGTTACCTGCCGGGTCGAGCTGCTGACCTCTGCCATCTGCAAAGCTCACTGCCTGGGCAAGAATTCAATCACCAGAGAAAATGGCATTGGACGTTTCTGCAAACCACAGATACTATACATTTGTACTTTATATGTAGCGGGTACTTTGAAAATTTACATTTCTTTATATTTCAACAATGCAGTGGTTAACATGGTAGGTTTTTGTTAGGTTTAGGGGCAGAAACTGCTTAGTTAGGGTTAGAAAAAGATCATGTTTTGGCTTAAAATACTAGCTTTTGGTGGCACAGTCCCTGCTGGAAACACTGCAATGTCTCTTTTGTCTAAAAAGCAGCTGGAAATGTTGGTCTCAAACGCCCCGATCACACAGAAGGCATTTCTGCAAGACGTGAGGTGCACTGCACTGTAACCACCCCTTCACCTCCTCACCCTCCCGTGCAATCAATCTACCATTTATTCTCATAGTAATTAGTATGTAGTTCCTGACATGTTGAGGTAGAGGGTACTGTCTTTAGCTCTGGTTGAGGATGAGAGGCTGTCAGCAGATAAACAGTGTGGGTACATGAGACCCTAAAAAAGAGGCTGGATCATGGTGAGTACCACCAGTTGGTCCAGGAGCTTCTCCTCCATCATGGACGTTTCAAGTACTGCACTTATCTGCTTCCACGCCTGCTGTTTTATATTGCGATTATGGTAACTGCGGTTTGTAGACTCATATAGCTCTGGGTATCCAGCAACCGCTACCACCAGTCTCTCCTCCATTACCAACTGTAAACTTGTTGTCATGACCACCACAGAAGACCCGCCTCCTAAATCGCCCGATTAGACAATGGGAAAAAAAGCAGAGATGACATAGGGCGCTTTTCCGCTCTCAGTTGAAGTTTTTTCAACTTGAGGAGTTCATTGCCAGGCGCCTAGAGCGTAGAAACACAAAGTGCATAGCAACACAAAAACAGCAAGCAAAAGCTTCATTGTCATTAAAAACAATTACAAATAGCTGTTAAATCACTTTCTGTGTGATCAGGGCCTAACAGTGGTTTGCAGCTTGGCAGGCATCTCACCAGGTGTCTCACCATCCCCTCCACCTCCAGATGATAAAGTCAGCTCTCATATTGCATCACTTTAGAAACTTTGATATGATTCATATGAAGTGTACTCTTGGTTTGCAGAAATGTACATTACCAACATTTTCTATTCATTTATTTAACCTTAGTACAGAAGACTGCAACATTTAGTGAAACCATGTTGTTCCTCCTCTAATGAGTCCTGCGATCCCAGAAAACAGGAAACAGTAATTAAGAGTTTCACATTAAAGTTCAACATGTTGTAAAGTGGAGAGGAAACACTCCAGACAAGGTGAGTCCGTCTCATCAGCTCACCTCCTGCTGCTCCTCCAAGCTTTATTAGTTACAGCTGCACAATCTCACTTTTACAAGATTACATTTTCCATCACTGAGCAACAATCAAGCATGTATAATAGCTAGTGTAATACATGTAAAAGTATGTATACTTTCATGTCTTTTTATTCAGGAACAACTGTTTTTAATCAACTTCTGTTTGAGCAGATTCTCCTGTCTTGATTAGCGCTGAAACAAACAATCTCAGTCTATAAATCTAAAAATGTCATTGAAATTACTTGGATATAACTAAATGTTTTCATTTACTTGTACGTTACATTACATTTGCTCTCACTGCCTTTTAGAAGCTGCAAAACAAGAACTCCATTAGTTTTATCTATTTTTTTATGTCTTCCTTGCTTTAGTTTCTAATTATTTCATGTGGAAATCAATTTCAGCGTGAAAATGCCCTCTTTTAAGTGAGAGGTCAACACTTACAAAGCTCAGCAAAGACTTGTGCTTTTAAGGCAGTTTTCCATTTCACAGGAAAGGTCTGATGCAATCTCATCACTGTGGTATCGAGGGAATCTCCACCTTCAGAGTAACTGTGTGGGATGGACACACCTCAGATTGAGACTGGAAAAAACATCTAGATGATGCAAGCCGCATAAAAAATCATCAGCCAAGAGATTACTGAAATCTAGCTCTACAGAAAAAAAGAGGAAATGAAATTCTTTAAGACTTGAAACTGCATCTCTGTTAACCTTCATTTTCACTTCTTTATTTCTGAAAAATAAAACCAGTTTGCTAAATCTATCACACAAAAGATCACTGTAGTTGTGGACATAAACCGATTTTGTACACAGCATTCAATGATAACTTATACCATTTAACTCTGATATGACGTTAGCGATGATGTAATACTCGACACAATCACCAGAATAAATGTTGTTGTATGTTTCTACAAACCAAGGATACATTACATTTACTTGATATTATGTAGCAGCTACATTGAAACTTTACATTTCAATAACACTGTGGTTATGTTTAGGCACAAAAAACACTTGGTTTGGTTAGGAACAATCATGTTTTGTCTTAAAACACTCACCTTTGGTGGCACAATTCCTGCAGGAAACACAACATGTCTCGCTAAAAACATTGACTTTTTGTGGCACTATTCCTGCTGCAATGTCTTGGTAAAAAACAACTGATCCTCGTGACACTATCCCCAGTGGAAAAACCACAAGGGGTTGCTAAAAAACACCCATGTTTGGTGTATAAAAAGCCGCTTGTAAAACAGTGGTGGGTGGCTAAAACACAAATGAAGCTCTAGCAAAAGTTCAGTCAGGAAGACGATACTTTTTCATGCTAAGTCTGTGATTTATTTCTCTTACCATCTGCTGCTTTCTCCTCACAGGCATCCTCACTCATAATTTCTTGCTGTCATTGTCAGTGACTGTTAATTATGAATATTGGCTGCTGTGTCAGCATTGCACAGCGACACACCTTCTCTGTTAGCCTATCATTGTGCTGCATCTTGTCTTAGATACGGTTCTCTTTCTTCCTGTACTTCTTTCATGCTGCAGTTGTGCACACACACCACATCCCCATCACTGCCTCGTCTTTGCAGATTCATCAGCCTCATCATCCTCATCAGCCATCACTCTCAGAGTCATCAGCCACCATCACCAACAGTGTTTAGACTCTGGGGGATTTATCTTGCTGCTGCTTCAGACAGATGCCCCTCGATTACAAAATGTCCCTCTAGAGTCCAAGCGCCAAAGACTATCTTTCTTTCAAACAATTATCTCTCCTGATTGAACTGGTTTTGATGTTTGTTGGTGTTGGACCAGTGCTCTGCTCTCTCGTCAAAGTGTGACGCCATCCACCATCCCCTCCACCTCCAGATGACAAAGTCAGCTTATATACTACACCACTTTAGAAACGTCGATAAATGTATGAAATGTGCAAATGTAACATATTCATGGCTTGCAGAAACGTATAATTCCAACATTTTCCTCTGGCGATTGGACTGGAAATAAAACAGTATCTCAAACATGTTTCCTTGCAGGCTGATCATTATTTGATAGATGTAGATATAAAATGGACAGCAGTAATGTCAGATCAATAGTAAATTGAATAAAACATGACCAGACTGTGGTGTGGTCCATTTTTTCCTCAAACAAACTTTGAAAATGCATCTTTGTTGTCATAAAATTAGCAGAGCTACACTGGATATTAGTCACAGATAACTTCAGTGCTGGTGGAGTAAAAAAATCCATACACATGGTTCCAAGACCTGACTGACCTACAGTTACATCCCTCAGTCCACGCTGCAGCTTTCCAGCTGTGAAGGTCACTCGTCCATCGCTTTGCCCGAGGTGCTGTGGCTCTCTGTTAGAAAACATCAATGACAATGAGTGTTTGTTGCCTCAGTTATGCTTCAGCTGTCGATGATACAGTGAAACAAGAGAAGCGCTGCACACACAGCATGCAGTGTGTTTTACATCTTGTTTAATCTTGTGTCATATGAGTGCACAGCCTGCAGGAGATCCGTCTGGGAATTAATTAACTGTCTTGAGTTTCTACCCGGGGCACAAAAATAAAAACTAAAGAGCATAAAATAATGATTCATCCCTCCATGTTTCTTTGACCTTTTGGCAGTGAAAGCCAACTGCTTTCTCTGTGGCCTGTTTTAGAACCACTCCGCTCCACCAATCACAATTAACTGTGTCAGCAGCTGCACGCTGGTTGCCATGCAGAAGACGTCTGCACTTCAGTGTCGCTCACCAGCAGTGATGATAAGCATCGCTCTGTCTCCTCACGTTAACTTCTTAGTAAGAAATTCTCACAAGACTTTCTTCTCATGTAAAAAAAGAACAGCTTGCTTTGCTCAGTGTGAGTCGGTGATAAATATCAGACCGTGCTTTTAGTAAATATGAGGCATAGCTCACCTTTTAATGTGCTAAAGGTGGCTCTAATCTATATATTTTATGATAAAATAAAATGAGTTTGGTGTCTTTAATAAAGTTTCAGAGAATGATCCACTGAATCTGCAGCTTTCTTCTGTTTACAGAGCTTTGAGTTTCAGCTCATTGTTTATCTGTCTGTACTCTCACCACTGTCATGTACCTCTTTTCTACCATATTAGCTCTGGTTCTTGAACTTGTGTCATTTAGGTTAAGTTCTGTGCAGCGGACCAGCCTGCATTTTCACTAGTTTGGTCAGATCTATAGTAATCATGGAGACGGAGGGTGTTGCACAATGCACAAAGGAAGTGAACAGCAGCAAGATGGTGCATCACATTGATTTCCAGCAAAAGTTTATCAGTTATTACAGATATTTGTTTTTATCCAAAAACAAACATTGACCAACTGTTAAAGCTATAGTGCCTAATTTCTGTCGCCCCCCAGCGGATAATACGTTATTACAACAAATAAGCCGGCACTTCCATGTACACAGAGTAACACTCGCCACACACCGTACACAGAGTAACACACACCGTTTACACAACGCTACACACCGTGGCGAACACCAGGCTGCTAACATTACATTATGTTCATAGCACCATTTCCAAGAAAATAATAAAGTACTAGGTCCAGTACATGTAACAGCAACACATACTACTCATAATATAATTATAAACCAAGTCACTTACTTATCCAACAGCAGCAAGGCAACATCCGTGTCTGCCCTCAGCCCAATTTCTTCCTTCAGGGCTCTCCACCGAGGAAAAGCGACGCCAATACAAATCCTTGTTTGCCTTCTCCGTCGGTCACTTTCCTTCTTTGCTAATAGACCTTCAGCCGAACGTCCAGGCTTTTTCTTTGTGGTAGGATCCACTTCTGAACCGTGTCTCGGCCGCTTCTCCGCCATGTTGCTTTCTCTTTCTACCTGCGCTCTACCTCTTGCTATGAGACTCTCCGCTCTTCCTCCCCCTCCCTTCTTGTTGAGAGGAAGCATTTCCTGTGCGCCAGCGCGGGAATGTTGCCGGTCCACACACAAACTAAAAATGATATATATTGAAAAATACCACGAGATGTTAGAGGAGCCGATCAGCTTAATCAGCATTGTGTCATCTCCTCTAGTAGTGGCTTGGGTGAAACGCACATTTACGGACCTGTAGAAGTTACGCACTATAGCTTTAATGAGACCACTGCACACACTTTAATTCTCGATGATTTCTGACTTAACGTCTCTGTTGTTGCCTTCTCCATCCTCTCTTTCTAATATGTAGAATATGACACGCCCACTGATGTCGTCAAGGTTCACTCTTCAGCTCAAAAAACCTGCTAGTTCTTGGTTGCAGCAGGACACTAACTTTTGGGGTTACAAACCAAGTTATTTTTGGTTAAAATGCTCTGAACGTTTTAGGATTAAGTACAGAGAATGGAAAGAAAACAGTTTCATGTTGGTGGAAAAAGCTGTAAAAAGCCAGTATACACTACCTGCTCAGCACCTGTCAGAGCAGCTCAATCTGTTCTCATTCACTGTTCATACCTAGGTAATACACTATTGGTAGGTAATACACTATAATTTGCGTACAGATAAGGATGCACTTAATTATCAATGAATTCACAATAAATGAATATTACATACATTGATAAGCATTGTATTTTATGTGTCCATCTGCTGGTGGGTCTTCATGATAAGAGTATGCATGCATAATATGATGTTTAATTCCACTACAGAAGAGACTTGATGATCACTAAAATTAGGTGGAGGAAAAAAGTGGATATTTCAATACTGGTATCAGTTATTGTTCAAATGCGTTCTTACATATCGGCATATTGGATATTGGCCAAAAATCCAATATCATGCATCCCTGCATATTACCCAAGTAGTTTTGAACCAGTGGGCTGTGACCTATGCTTTGCAGACTACCGCCCGTCATATGATGGGAGCAAAGGAGGGAGTCAGGAGACATAGTATAATGACCGACAAAGTCCTTGTTTAGAGGCGGTCAGGGGAGATGGATGGGTGAAACTAGTGCAGGACTTTTACCCAGGACATTGTGTCCTGTGTGAAACAAAAAGTCAACATGGAGTTAAACCCAACCTAACAAGATACCTAGCAAGATATGACATGAATTATTGCATTAGGATATGTTGATCAGCTAAAGAGGCAGACATTTCCCTCACGAGTTGGTGCAGACCAAAAACAGAGCTAAAAGAAAGAGAGTGTTGATCAGGTGACACAAAGACTCCTAATGAAACATTATGTTGGTCTGTAACCATTCAGGATGTGGAAACTGTTTGCTAACGAGATTGTATTTGTTCCGCTCACATCTTCTGTTTGCTCATTTTTATATCTGATTAAATTTAAGACACAGAATAAGAGCTGCTTTCACAACAACCCTCATGTGTGAAATTTGGACATATCTGGTGTAGCTGCTGAAAGAGCTGCTGATGGTGCAGCATGGATGAAGCAGCTGATGGCGACTGATGTAGCTTTAGTGCTCCATCTGAACTAATGCACTGATCCATTTGACAAAAACAGACTCAATCCTGACTTGAATGTAAACAACAATGCACAAGTCTCTGATGTGAAATATTTAAATATACAACATGTGCAGATCCTATTCTGTCCTGTCAAGAAAAGCAGCTGTAAATGTTTTCAGATGTTGGGTCTGCACAGATGTTTCACTCATGCAGAGAATATTACAGTTGAATCTACATATTTTACTGAAGATACTGTTGTTGTGTTCATGAGTCTGGGTCTTGAGGCCCGCAGCAACTCCAGCAGACGGGGTTAACGAGGGGTTAAATGTGGCGTGCTGTGGAAGACTAAGCCGTGTTGACATGAAGACAATCTGCTCAGCAGCTGAGCCGCAGCGCTGCAGGACGATGAGGCTTTGATGCAGGTCATCTGATCAAAGAGGTGCAGGATTTTTCAGATTTTCATCTAATCACTCAACACAGAGCTGACGTCAGCTGACCGCACCATCATCAAACAACAGGCTGTTAGCAAGCTTTTACTACTTTGTAACTGATAAATTAACGAGAAGCAGGTCTGAGATACTAAACATCAAATTTTCTTTCTGTCATTTAAATTTTGATCCCGTGAAGATTTTGATTTAAAAATAACATCACACAGCTTTACAGCTTTTCTTATTTATTTTAAGAGAAGATTGTTTTGCATATTACAAAGAGATTATTGTCATTCCTTTGCCTGCTGATGCTTTTGTGTCTAAATCTGTATAAATTAAACCTGCTCAGCTCAATTGCCAGAAGAAAATGTTGGCATTGTACATTTCTGCAAATGTTGCTATGTTTTAAGCCAGGATAGTGCAACAGAGAGTGGTAGTTTTTTTTTCCATCACTACATTTCCAGCTGGAAGTGTGCCGTGAAAAGCAATATTTTTATACAAAGACACTGTTGATTTTCCAGCCAGGATAATACCTCCAAAAAGTGGTTGTTTTTTACTGAGACATCACTGCGTTTTTTGCCAGAATAGTGCCATGAAAATGGTAATTTCTTACAAACATCCTTGCATTACCAGCGGGGATATAGGGCCACAAAAAGGGTTGGTTTTTAAGTCATTGCTGCATTGCAGGCTAAAATAGTGGCATGAAAAGTGTTGTTTTTTATGTAGACATAGCTGCATTTCCAGCCAGGATAATGCCATTTTTTACCAAGACATCCTTGCTTTTAAAGCTGGGATAGTGCCACAAAAGCAGAAGTTATTAACTGAGACATTGCTGTGTTTTTAGCCATAATAGTGCTACAAAAACTTTTATTTTCTACAGAGACATGACTGCATTTCCAGCTGGGATAGTGCCACAAAAAGCGGTTGTTTTTTTACCAAGACACTGCTGCATTTCCTGCTGGAGGTGTGCCATGAAAGTTTCATACCAAGAAATTGTTGCATTTCCAGCCAGGATAATGCCTCCAAAAATTGGTTGTTTTTTACTGAGACATCACTGCGTTTTTTGCCAGAATAGTGCCATGAAAATGGTAATTTCTTACAAACATCCTTGCATTACCAGCGGGGATATAGGGCCACAAAAAGGGTTGGTTTTTAAGTCATTGCTGCATTGCAGGCTAAAATAGTGGCATGAAAAGTGTTGTTTTTTATGTAGACATAGCTGCATTTCCAGCCAGGGTGATGCCATTTTTTACCAAGACATCCTTGCTTTTAGAGCTGGGATAGTGCCACAAAAGCAGAAGTTATTAACTGAGACATAGCTGTGTTTTTAGCCATAATAGTGCTACAAAAACTTTTATTTTCTACAGAGACATGACTGCATTTCCAGCTGGGATAGTGCCACAAAAAGTGGTTGTTTTTTTTTACCAAAACATTGGTGCATTTCCTGCCGGAGGTATGCCATGAAAGTTTCATACCAAGAAACTGTTGTATTTCCAGCCAGGATAATGCCTCCAAAAATTGGTTGTTTTTTACTAAGACATCACTGCATGTTCTGCCAGAATAGTGCCATGAAAAATTTTGTTTGTTACAGAAACATCCATGCATTACCAGCAGGGATAATGCCACAAAAAGTGTTGTTTTTTGAAAAAGACATTGCTGCATTGTGGGCTGGAATAGTGCTGTGAAAAGCAGCCATTTTTTATGTAGACACAGCTGCATTTCCAGCCAGGATAGTGCCAAAAATATAGTTGTTTTTTACCAAGACATCCCTGCATTTCAAGCCGGGATAGTGCCACAAAAAGCTGTAGTTTTTTAACTGAGACATAGCTGTGTTTCCAGCTGAGGTAGTGCCATGAAAAGCAGTTGTTTATTTGTAGAGACATTGTTGCATTTCCTGTCGGGATAGAGCCACAGAAAGTGGTTGGGTTTTTTTTACCAAGACATCACTGCGTTTCCTGCCAAGATAGTGTCAGGAAACACAGTTGTTTTTTTTTACAGAGACATCATCTCCTGCTGACAACCAGCTTCCTGCTCCCCCAGCACGAGACTGAGACTCTGCTGAGCTCATTTTCAGCCGCTAAGAACAAGCCACAAACAATGAGATTCAGCCCTCATTGGATTTATATACTCAAGATTTGGGGAATTTGCTCTCAGAGTTGGAGTCTAAGATCCTTTTATAGCTTTCATAAACACTGTAACTGTGTTTTTTTTTTTTCAAGAACAGAGTCAATGTAATCAGAAAACCTTCCTTGCTTCTCTTTGCAGCATGTTTTCCTGACAGCATGAAAGAAGTTCTTAGATGAACAAGTGCCTTCTGTCACACAGCAGAAACCACAAAGTAGTTTTGTTCATTTTATGTCATCTCTCAGACTCTTAACATGATTGCTGAGGCTAAAAGTGATGTGTAAATCAAGATGAGTGCTGAACTGACCACAAACACTTCAACTCAAGTCATCCTATAATTTCTTTATCATACTTTCTTGGTCTTATTGAATCTAGTAAACAGGCTGTCAGAAATCTATAAATCTCGTCTGGCTGCAAGCTACTTTTCTCAATCTTTGATGTTGACTTGTGAACCCGATGAACCCGTGCGTATAAAGAGATTTTGAGGGGTGGGCTTTTCACATTCAGTGAGCTGTATTAAGCATCACTCATTGCCTCAACCTGAGAGAGATTCAGCTTCAGTGATTTCAAAGAGCTTCTGATCTCTGAGGCAGAGATGGTTCAGTCAGGGAGACACGACATGTCGACATCCATCAAGATCTCTCGTCACAGTTAGCAGGAGCGCTTCAAAGCTGATTCAGATTCAAAACCAGCTCGGGCTTATTCCCAGATGTCCTGATTCTGCTGTTTGCTGATTGATCACAGTGTTTGGTACAAATGAACAAAAACTGCTGACCTGCTGTGGACAGCTGGCCTTTTTAACCAAGTACAAAGTATAAAGGAATCGTTTGGCCTTTGCGATCACCCTAAAGCTCACTGATTAACATGTTATATCTTGTTTGTTTTATCTGTACAGAAAACAAGGGGGTGTTAACACCAAGTTGTGGTTTAACAGGAGGTTATGTGCGAAACTATTTCTTGGAGCAGTGACTTCCAGTTTCCTGTTCATCATCAGGAGATTCACATTCATGTTTTTTAGTGAAATATGTCAAAAACTCTTTCACAGATTGCCATGAAATTCAGATGTACATGCTCCACTCAGGGTGAATTGTATTAACATTGGTGATCATATGTCTTTTCATCTTGCGCCACCATCAGGTCAACAATTTCTTGTGTCCAATAGTTTGGTTTATGACCAAATACCTGCAGAACTGATGACATTCCAGCTTGCTCTTATTCTGAAGTCTTCAAATACTGCTGCTTTGTCAGTGATTTTAGCTCAGAAACTGACGCCAAAAGCCACCTTTCACAGTGTTTTCACTGGATGTCGCGGCAGTAGGATACGCTGTTGGACAGTATTCATTTTAAACGATGCCAATGACAATGCAGTATAAGGACCTGGAAAGTCCATGAGTTTTTGTTGCAGAAGGAAATAAATATATATGCAAGGTGTTTTACCAATGTTGTAAATTTATTTTGAAAAAGACTGTATGCAGAAAGAAACCATACCTTTCCCATGAAAAATTAGCAAAGACACAATGCATTTGACAGGCGTAAATTAACACGCTGTCATGAAACGTCAACTACAAACACAGGAGGATACGTAGCGCTTCCTATGTAGACGTAAACGGCATTGACAAAGCAGCGACATTTGATGAGTTGGGATGAGAACGCGTTGGTGTCACAAACACACACACACACACACACACACACACACACACACACACACAGTGACAAGGCTAATGCTATTTTTAATGTGTTTAATGACCGGATGTTTGTTGGATGTTAACTGCTGCTGCGAGGTCCAAGCAGCAAAATATGATGAAGAAGGGATGAGATCACATGCTGTGTTAGCTCGTGCTAACTAGGCAGAGAGTGCAGGAGAGCAGCTCACAGGAATGGTCCCTCAGCAGCAACATCTGATCATCTGCTATCAGTTGTCAGCCCTGAAACCAACCCCCAGCATTTGTTGGCATTCCAGCTTTGGTTGCAGAACTTCAACAGCAGACACAGGAGGATATGAGGGGCATAATATGTAGATGTGAAAGTCCACTGACAAAGCAGCCACAGATGATGACTTGGGATAGACATTCCCATCAGCCTCACCTGGACTCTGCATGCTAATATGCTAACATAAGATGATAGACATGGTAAATATTATATCTGCTGAACATCATGATGTTAGCTTTGTCATTAAGTGAGTTTCCATCCACCTTTTATACATTTTTTCAATGTATATAAAAAAACCTCAGTGGAAACGCCAAAAATTTGAAAAAATCCTAAAATATTACAAATAGAGTGTGCCAGGGCTGACGTCACAACCCGGAAGTTTAGCATCGCACTGGTTCCTGGAAGAGAAAGTGAATGTGATTTTTGCATTGCGTTTTGGATTATGTCAGAAAATAAGCTCTGTGGCTAACACAAGTTTACGATACTTACTTTACATATGAACACCTTTCATACCGCATTTGAACCTTAAATGCGATTGCCAGAAGTAAAAAGCTAACGTTAGGTTTTAACGGACTACATGACTACTCCACGGTCGCATGACTCTTGACGTCACCACCACTAAGTTTTCAACTGATTTTTGCCGCTTTATTTTAAAAACATTGTATAATGGGGAAATTGGACTGTTTAAGCTAAATAAGAAGCTGTAATGGCGGACTGCCAGCACTCTCGCCTGTTCGGGGGTGATGATGTTTAATGTCCCCGACAGGGTTTGTAGTCATATTGAGCAACTTGTTAGCAACCACCTTTTTTACGACACGTAAAAGCTTCAAAATTCAAGTAGGGTATTTACTGACATGTTTTATGTCATAGAACAAAACCTGAAACTCGCTTAAGCTTTTGTTAACCACAGACCTTATTTGAGGCATTTTAACAAAATCCCATTCAAAAAACGTATTGACTTTTAGACGAGAGAACCCAAAGTGCTAAAAGCGCTAACGGAGTTCCAGGTTTACTGGCACACTCTATATGTTTATACACCTGGGAAGCAGTGGCCGTCTCCAAGAGGGAAAAGAGAGAGGAGGAGCGCACACCAGGGTTGGACAGGTGCTGACCATTGATGAAAAAATACAAATTTGAAAAAAGATGTCAGGCGCACACTCTAAGACTCGATGCAAAAATATTTTCTTTTATTCAAGTACCAACGTTTTGACTAGGCCATCTTCATCAGGGTTTTTGTCCAAGAGGGAACCCAGTGGGGCCATGCAATTGCTGGCCTCTCTGCTGCAAACACCGGTGCTGGGTGAAAGTCTTGTGTTTGTTAGACCCATCCTCCACCATTCCCACCTGCGCTATAAGGACTTTCTCCTTAACTTAAGATGTTTTTTGGGGGTGTTTCAAACCGATGCTGTCTAATGGCATATCATACAGTCACGAAAGTACAGTTCTTCTAAAAAGTGTCTGATGCAGGAGTCACTGACCAAGCAGCAGTATTTGACATCGTCAGAATGAGAACAGGCTGCGATGAAGAAACTCCCAATATCTGCATAACAGGAGTGAAAATTAGTCGTCTGAAAAATAAACATTTGTGGTACATTTAGATGGAAACCCAACTATTGTGAGCATGTTAGCATGCTGATGTTTGCATTAAGCTGAAAGCCGGCTGTGCCTCAGCGCAGCCTCACAGAGCACGACTGTAGACTCTTAATCATGTATGTTGGGTCAGACATGTCGTTCCTCTGCTCATCACGACCATGATGATGATGTGAATGTATTTTTTTAGTTTATTAAAGAAGTGTTGTGTGCAGAGCTGTGGACTAATGGAACAGAGTCACACAGTCAGCTGTGATGGAGACAGACATGAGTCCCAGTGTGGCACCGTGCAGGGACCAGAAGCAGGTGAACTGTCATCATATCGCATGTCCAGTGTGTTTCTCTGTGCAGCTGGGAGGGATGTGTGCTCAGGCTCCTCTCTTCTGAGGGTGACCTGGTTCCACTGGCTGAGTTCACTGGGAGGTGTGAATCTTGTTCGGCTCATATCCAGGCATCACAATCGCTGAAGCTAATTGGATTAGTTCTGTGTTTTGAAGACAGAAAAGTTCAAAGAGGAAGGTGGGCGTTCAAAGACATGAGCCTAAAGGTGGTAAAATGAAAATACACAGCGGAGCACAAGACTGTATGACGTGAACTCCAAAGTATGTGAGTCTTCGAGGTCAGTAGGTCAGAGGGTTTTAAGGAGGAGATGAGACTCTCTGTTGTGCCCAGTTATCCTGTTAACGTGATGAGCACAGCAGGACTCTCCTGCAGAGACAATGGAGGCTTCGTGGAATCGAAGCTTTGTGGAACGTGAACAATTTTGTTTGGGAGCTTGTCTCGCCTTGCATTTTATCGGTTGTAGCCGGCCGACCAATCAGATGAGCCGTTCAGTGTGGAGTCACAGATGAAACCATCCAGTCCCCTTTCGACACCGCCGCTTGTTGCCAGGGTTGTTTGTGCCCTGCAGGGGGAGAGGTGGAAGTAGAGCAGAAAATGTTGACGGAGAATAGACGGGCTGTAGATCCGCCACCTGAGAACAAACATCTCACACACACACACACACACACACACACACACACACACACACACACACACACACACACACGCTTTGTTGTAGAGGGATAATGACGAGTTCAAAAACCAGCAGGTAAAAGTGAGAGGGAGAAACCCTGAAGTGATGCATAACGAGTGACAATTATTACAGTTTCTACAGTAGGTTTCATGCATTTCTTTTTCTCTAAGTTCACCCTTTTCACATTTGTGAAAATACTTCAAATAAAAGTCTTGCATCCAAACCCTGACTAAGTAAGTAACAGCTAAATGTACCAAAAGTAGTTAAGAATGTTGCAGTAAAATGTTTTCCTCCTCTATCTTATGATTTTAGACTAAAATTACTGCTGCATGAATGAGTATGTTGCATTAAACTGCTGTAGATGTTTAAGGTTGTGCTCCGTTTACTCCTTTATATACTGTTGGATAATGTAATCTACAGCAAAGCATTGTATTCTAAAAGATCATCGTATCCTTTCAGTGTGAGAACCATATATCTGTTGTTGTTATAGCCTGTTTTGAGCTTTGTGACGATGCATTTTCCAGCTAATCCAAGAATGTTTTAAAGAGTTTTATTGAAGCTTAAAGCTCCAGTTTGTAGGATTTAAAGGGATATATATGCAGAAATGGAATACAATATAATAAGTATGTTTTCTTTCGTGTAAAATCATCTGAAAATCTGAGTTGTTGTGTGTTCTGTACCTTTAGAATCAGACGTTTGTATCTACATAAGGAGCAGGTCCTTGTTAATGGAGATTCCAATGTTGCACTGCTATGTTTCTACAGTAGCCCAGAAGGGACAAACCAAACACTGGCTCTAGATAGGGCTTTTTAGCGTTTAGCATTGGTCACCTTAGTTAGAGGCCCCTCCACGACGAGCAAAGTTGGAAAAATACCAATTTTGTAATGAGAAACTGCGTCATTCAGTGTTTTTAAATCACTTAGTCCGTTTGTTCTGGAGAGGAGGAGACCTCTGTGGATAATTCAGCTCCAGGTAAAAAAAAAAGAAAAACCTCTTAAATGTTTGGATCTTAAGTTGTCAGAGAAAAAAAAGCAAGCACAGTAGCAGGTGTGAGACTAACAGCCAGACTCCAACATGCCAAACAGTGTTGGAAAAACCCTGATTTGTAAAGTGATACTGCTTTGTTCTGTGTGTTTACCGGTTTAAATCACTAAATCACATTTGTGTTAGACAAAAGGAGACCTCTGTGGATAATTCAGCTCTGGGTTAAAAAATTCCTGAACGTCTGGATCTTAAGTTATTAGAGAGAAAAGGTAAGCACAGATTAGCTAACGGTCAGCGTCTGAAAAACACTGATTTGTTATGAGAAACTGTTTCATTCAGTGTTCTTATCACCTTGTCCGTTTGTTTTGGAGAGGAAGAGACCTCTGTGATTAAATGCACTTAATTACATTCCACCTCTGCTTTTTCAAACAAAATCACAAGCTTTCCCAAAACTAAACCAAAGTGCATTTGTTGCCGAAACCTCAGCTAGGAGTGCGGATGCAAACTCTGGGTTCTGGTGCCAAGGTCCTGTGTTTTGCATGACTGCTATCCTTCCCAACCACCTCCCTATGAAGCCTGTGCAGCACATAAATGTTTCATCACCTCAAAGGAAAGTTGTCTCTGAATATAATCCATTCAGCAGTTTGGTTGCCACAACTATGTCATTAAGAAAGCAGCTTAGCAGGATACAAATGTAATTTCTAGGAGACAAGGGTGAGAATTTTTATCTAAAGGCATCTTTGAAGTAATTTTGATGGCATATGTTTTTGTTTTGGTGCACTGCATGTGAACAAAATTTAAACTTTAAAGGGTAAAAAAATAATACAGAAACCATGTGGGCTAAACTTAAACCACAGTATGTGAGCAACATAAGAAATACATATAGATAATGAGTCCCCAGTCATCATAAAAACCAGCCAATACAGTTTGCAGTAACTGTCAGAATCAGTTGATCCTACCTCAGACAGAAGGAGGAAAAACAAGCGCTCCTGCCTGGAAAAGAAACGCCCCCCAGGTGCAATCACTTCACCTTAACGAGAGGCTACATATGCTGCTTTCCTCTTGTTGTTCCTCTTTTGCCATGTTGTGAGTCCTTCATTAAACAACACACACATCAAATCACTGACCAAGAAATCAAACTAATGAATAAATAAATAAAAGTGTGTGCACTGCATGCTGGGAGACTGTCGACAAGTCTCTCACAAACACTTCAGCCTGTAGATTTAGAAGCAGCTCAGATGGTCTGCTTTCTACAGACACTCATTTAAATGTAAAAGTGCTAACTAGGCGTCAGGGCCCTTTGTGACCTGCGGCCTCCACACAGCTGAGGGGGGAAGTGCGTCTGACCCAGGTTCAGTCAGGGTGTACGCAGGAATCCTGAAGTTCCTGTAACCCAGCAGGAGCGCTTCATAATTGGAGTGTCCTGCTGATTTTAATGTTCTGGCTACTATTCACACTTCAAAGGCTTCACCCTGTTTCAGAGTTCAGGAGGGAGAGAAGAGAATGAGGCTCTCACTTTCATTAAACACAAACTCGAAGACTGATTGAGGAAGAGGAGGTTCACTGACGGCAGCAGTAAAACACAGCCCTCGGTTACTGCTGCAGGTACTGCAACATAACAGCAGCACTGCATTTACTTTTATATATTTGACTCTCTGTCTTTAACAAATGTGCAGTTATTTTGCGTATTAGCAAATGCATTTTGGACAAAATACAATGTCAGCAAGTTTTTGTTTTTCATCTATGAGACAAAAACTTTATATTGTATGAACCACTGTGAAACAAATATTTTTTATAATATGCACGACGCAAAAGCAGGACATTTGAGTTCTGGGTAAGTCTTGAGAGACATCCTCCTTTTGGTGGTGGGAGCAGAGGTGGATGTGTTCAACAAGCACAGGACTTTGTCCCAGGAGACAGGAAAGTCGTGGTTTTACGGCGAGTGTAGTGCTGGAATTGTATCTTGGTAGGGTTCGGTGACTTGCCAACACATTCTCATCCCAAGTCGTCATATATCGCCGCTTTCTCAGTTGACTTTCACGTTGACATATTACATGCTAAGTATCCCCATTGACGTTCCGGGGATCCCGCAACCAACACTGTGATTTCAACAAAAGCACATGGTTAGGTTTAGAAAAAAACATCATGCTCTACATTGATACAGGAAGTGAATAGCGGTGTCTCGGGACAAAGTCCAAGGTTTGTTGGACCCATCCACCCATTTCATGACTTTGGAATGAGACCGGGTGGCCTTACAACCAAATTTTCCCAGTGGCCACTCATGGTATTCCCACAAAAAAAGTCCTCTTTGGCCCAAAAAGCATTTTCCCCATAAACCACCATTATAAAAGAGACATCTGTTGACAGGACACTTCCAACTGCAAACAAATCAAATCTGACTCTTACTGTTATTAAGTTTTGATCCAAGGTGGTTTTATGTTTGTGAAACTTTTCTAGAGCAGAGGAAAGCGAAAAATCTGTGATGTCATTGCAATGCGAAGTCTGTGAGCCGCGAGGGAACGTCAGGTCAGAGCTAGTGGGAGAAACACTAAGGCCCAATCCCAATACACCCCTTAACCCTACCACTTGCCCCTACCCCTCCGTTTTGCACGTTCACGCATAGGGGTAGGGATGTCCCAATTCTCATTGAGGCAGAGGGAAAGGGTGGAGTGCTAGGACTATATGGCCCTCCAAACTGAGTTTTTTCAGAGGCACACTTCAAAGCGAGTGCTACGAGAAATCTCCCAGAATGCCTTGTGAATCACCGGCAAGATGGCAGGGAAGGCTTCACAGGCAATGAAAGAAAACCATAAATGTAAGTATTTTCTTCGTAACTAAAGATTTAAAGACTATGATAACCATCGGAAATGTCGTTTCAATGTATTATATACATTTGTTCTAACAAACATAACAAAAAAAATCGCTAGTTGTGAGGTTTCCCCGGCAACATACTCGTCGCGTCTTTTTATGACGTCACTGACGACTAATGATGACGTTTTCGGGTATGAAGGGTTGTCCCATTTCATAGGGGAATATTTCAACCCCTACCCCTTGTGACTTTGTTGCAAGGGGCAAGGGGCACTCGAAAAAGAGGGGTAGGGCTGCGGTAGGGGCGAAAATGAGAAATGGGATTGAGCCTTACTGCACATATTCAGTGAGCCACATACTGCAGGAGTAAACCTGGAAGCTAGAAACGTTTTTTGCAGTACGCCCCAGGTGAGCAACTCCATTAGCAAGAATAGGCGCCATCTTGGCATCTGGTATCTAGGTATTATTATAAATCTATGCCTTATACAGAAGAACACACACAGCAGCCCTACAGCTGTTCAGTTCAACCAGGTGTTTCCACCCTGAGGACAACATCAGTATCAGACACCAGATATTTATGTTCCTCATGTCTTTGGCCTTTAACTCATTCATCAGTTAACAGCCTCCAGCGTGCTGCAGCATCACCACATCTTCTTTACATGTTAATTATGTGCTTGTACGTTTTTGTTTTGTTGTTGTTGTCTGATACGTCTCAACATGTTAAGTCCTGTTTTATGACATCAGTGAATTGCGCCCTTCTTTAGATAAAGACTATTGTCTTACATGTCACCGTGTCTCTAAATACTTTGTCCAACACACAACATGCAAATATAAAATAACAAGTGGACGATAAAACAAGAACGATTCTGAAACACTGGTAGTATTTCATTTCAAAATGGACTGTGTCTTTGCCAACAGGGACAAGGTCAGAGACCGGCTTCCCTCAGAGAGACGTCAGCTCTCATTTGAGGGTGAGGTGGTGGAGTGTATATATGTGTGTGTGTGTGTGTGTTTGCAGACACCCCCTGGCATGACTAAAACACACTGATCCTCAGCCAAACCATCAGTCTGACACATTTTTGCCCCTCCCTCGTCTCTCCTCCTGAAATAAAAATAAGGTCCTGAGTTCACAAACATGTTTGGCCTTGTAGTTGTTACAGGAAGTGGGGAACGGCGGGGACAGAGGGGGAGGGGTGGGGGTGGGGTAATGACTAAGGTTATCTGGTCAGAGGCGTCGAGGCAGAAATGACTATTTTCATTAATCATTTAGATTTCCTGTGCGTCAGCTGGTTTGGTAATATTTTTTTGTTTATGGCATTTTATTAACCAGTATACACAAATAACTGAAGGACAACCTGGGGGATGGTCACACATGCTGATGTGTATTGTTGTTACTACTATTATTAATGTGTTCATATTGCACATATCAAAATTACAAAGTGCTCCATGTGAAGCATTACAAAAAAAGTAGCAAATAAAATGACGAATTTGAAAAAAAAAAAGATAAGGCAGTAAGAAACACAAACGTTTAATAAAAGAGGACAAATCTGACCATTCAAGTCGTGAAAGCAATTCAATAAAAAGACAAAAAATGTTTGCACAGTAGGTCTTTCATAGAATTCCATTTTTGCTGCGACAGTTTCAGGGTCCTCATAGGAATCCTGGCTCACTGTCATGGCTGACTGTGACACTTATTTATGATAAAGTGCACTACATTTACCACTCTGCCATTCTAAGTGTCAGTGAGTATGTTTAGATGCACACTAATATTCCACTATTATCCCAAATATGACAGCATTCTGACTCTTGTAAATAGCATAATTTGCTTGGATATTACCAAGCACTGTATCATAGTCTACATATCAGAAATCCCGAGCTGATTTTCTTCCAGGTGCTGTTTCATAAGTGTGTATGAGGCTAAAAATATTACGCGTAGGACCGATGTAAAGCTCTGATAGCCCTGCACTAAAATGATATTTACAGAGGAATGGAAAAATATCTGCCAGCTGTGACTGGCTGTTCCCCATCACATGACACGGGGTGCGCGCTGCTGCGTTCCAAAAGTTGAACTCTGGTTATCTTTGGGATGCCTGCACGCCATGATGGCATCACTCTGGCGTTAGGGTCTACAATAAAAACAATGGATCTTAGGATGCAAAAAATGCAGCATGTGTATGGCCCCATACTCAGTTTATCTCAGGGTGCAGCCGCTGTGTCCCGACAAATAGGTGCTCCGGAACACCTGCATGCTGCAGTGGCATCGCTCTGGCATTTGAGCGTGTCTGCACATGTCTACATTGAGAACAATGAATTTGAGGGTGCAAAAAACACAGCATGTGTACAGCCCCTAAGACATGTGGGCAGGGCTGTTTCAAGACACTCTGGGGGCCCCAGGCAAGAGGCACGGCTGTTCAGGTATTTCTGGGCAGTCATGAAAGCAGCATATTGAGTGCCAGGTGGCCAGTGCGCGCCGTTATTGGACGGCACATGGACATTCACCCTCTTGCGATTGGACTTTGAACTTATCCCACTACGGTACTCCAACAATGCTAGCGCGGGTGGCAACCAATCATGCGGGACATGGTCTCAATTTGCGTGACGTGTGAAAAGAGATAGAAATGCTGTGCAGTCCCGCACAATGCGCGACGTCTGGTCACCCTACTTAGCCACTCGCAAGCAGCAGGTAGTAGGGGGCCCCATTAGGGGGGATTCCAACGTGTTGTCGTTGTTGCAGTGTCTATAGGGGTTCCATCATATCATCATTGATATGGACCAATGTCAGCCGTCTCTGGGGGCCCCCCTCCAGCTCAGGGCCCTAGGCAATTGCCTAGTTTGCCTTTCCAGTTGCAACGGCCCTGTATGTGGGATATGCTCATATTA
Source organism: Epinephelus lanceolatus (assembly GCF_041903045.1). NCBI lineage: Eukaryota > Metazoa > Chordata > Actinopteri > Perciformes > Serranidae > Epinephelus > Epinephelus lanceolatus. The sequence continues at coordinate 40,089,233 of NC_135747.1, read as the reverse complement.
TTCCTTATTAATAGCATTCTGTGGACATGTATACAGCGCATTCAGACGTCTCAGTTTGAATTTTTACCACAGTTTTTGACACATGGCTTCTCGTCTGTTTACGGTCAACTCTGTGCGTTGTACACAAATCAACTTGCCAACAGATTGCAAGGCTGGTGTACAGAAGCACACCAAAAACAAAAGCCCACATTTGTGGTCAGAAGGAGATATGCACCTACTTGTTGATAAAGGAATAAAAGAGTATGTAAGTTTGCATAATCCAACAAGTCCACCACTGTTAACCACTCCTATTTTGATGCAAAGAAGCAAAGTGGCACAAGCAACTCCAGCCATTTCACCTTTATATATTATGATGTAATAAGCAACAAGTTAGAGCACAAGTATACACAGCTGTATTTTAACAGGAATTAGTGCAATGTGCCATATGTAAACAGCCTACTGAATGTATTGTTTTTTTCTTAATAAAGGCAAAAACTAGAATATTTTGTGCATGTAAACATAAGCAGTGAGTGTTCTGATTTGGAAAGTTATCCACTATGCTGTGCCCTCAAACATTCCCATCTCGGGACACCTGCAAATTATGATGTAATACATAGGTGTCAGAAATCTCAATTTACTGCTCACTATTAACTGTCCATTTATTTTATTTAAGTAGTGAATGAATGAACAAGGGAGTGATTTCAGACAGTTTTGACAGAAGTGAAATCAGAATCGTTGCTGTGAAAATCATCCATTGTCCAATATAGTTGTTTCTGGTGAGGTTGTGTGTACATTTATTTTATTGTGTAGCACTGAGAGCTCCCCTCATTGGATTAAAGGGTTCTAGCCCAAACCAAAAACACACAGGGATGTCCACATACTTTTGACCACATAGTGTGCTGTTCATTAGCTGATAGTGAAAACAGGTGTGCATCATCAGGTCTTTCAGCCATGAGTGTGTGAACACTGGACACTGACGAGTGAGGGGATGAACGTTTAAACTGATGTGCACTCTGTTACAGTCTGTATGCTAATGTTGTGTTTGTTTTCTCAAAGCTAAATTTAGAAGTCAGCTGTCACAAAGAAATGTTAGAACACATTTTTTTTCTTTATTGTATATTTTTGAATGCTTTGCCTCTGTTAAGCTAACCCCCACCTCAGCTGACAAGATGGTACGTTCCAGTTTAATAAAGCTGAGAACTTCACTGGTCAGTAGTGGCAGTGAAGGTGCAGCCTGCTGAGAGGATGTTGCTTTAATGACAGGTTTAACTCAAACACAGTTTAATCAGAGAGGCTTGTTCACATTCTGAGCACATCTGAAAATTAAACAGAACCATTGTGTTATTATGTACACCTGTGTTTACTGAGAGAAAAGATGATACACACAACTTATTCAACAGGTGAACTTTAGAATTTTTACCTAAACTGAAATAAACATCCATGTTTTGCACAACAAAACTACTACTACTATGTCTGTCAGGTCATTGTAGAATCTTTTCTCCTCATGTGACTAAAACAATCAATGAATGCACCTTCAGTTTCACACTGCAACTCCAGGAGTTCATGCCAACTTTCTGCACCTCTGTTCTAACCTGCCCACAGTGACTGAGCCACATCACCTGCTTTATACAGGTCTTTATCCATACAATCACATTTGAGGTTAAGCTGGGAAATAAGACAAACTGTGACCTTGTGCACACACAGTCAGGGTGACACACACCTGAAAGGAATGTATGACAAACAGCTTTATAATCCTGTGGGTTCTGAGGTAACCGAACTGCACTGTTGGCCCAGAGGGCAGCACGTAGGGATGACGTACATCTCATGTGAGTCTCTACAGTCTGTGGCGTCTGTTTGTCTCACATCGACTTGCTCATGTTTCTGCGCTGACAGCAGATAAATATTGATTTTTCTAAATAAACAGTAAGGGTGGACGCAGACATGTAGAACAAAAATGCATTTTCTTTAAATTTAGCTCTTCCTACACTACAGCCTTTTATCAGAGAAGTAAGCAAACTCATTAAACGCATATTCTTTGTTGCTTTACATTTTTTAAAGCATAGTATAATAGCATAGGTTGCACTTGTTTTTGAAAAGACATTCCCCTCAGATAATTTTAATACAAAACAAAAGCAGCCCTCTAATAACATAGCATGTTTCCTGTCGCCTTTCTGTCAGCTCCACTAAATTTTCGCTAAATGTATGCTCTTGGGTCTGTTTTGCAAGTTTTGTTTGTGCTTTTGTCTTTACTTTTGGACATCAGAGGAGGTCTGTAAACTCTTGTTTTGCTGGCTTCTGCTGACTAGCTGCTAGCCAGCCAGGTCGAGGTTTTCAAATGTTAACATCAAGAAAAAGATGGACAAGATGGGCACCAGCTAGCTTCACGTAAGCCATTGCACAGGCACTGACCTCATCACATATGGATGTTTGGTCATGGACTTTCCATGATGACATATGACCTGCAAGGCACCCCTTGTGTGTTTGTTATTGACATTCTGGGACGCCATGTCAACTTCCGCTTGTTACATGCACTGCATTTTTCTTAACAATCAAACAAATAGTGAACACTGGCCTTCTGAGTGAAAGACAGTGGTTGTTGGACCCATCTACCACCCCTTCCGCCCGCCCTACTGGAACTTTTTGCCCCCTTAAGTTAAGTTGTTGTCCCACCCTGATACTGCTGGTTAAATAGCGGAGCTGGTGGTTGGGGATGGGGATGAGTTTTGCGTGAGGAGGGTGTATGACGTATGGATGGTGAGGGTGAGACATGTGTTTAACTTATGCACCTTAATGGAGTAGCCGTTTAATTTTGTTGTATTTCAAATGCAATTACAATAAAAGCATTTGAAAAAAAAAAAATTGGAAAAAAAAGCGCCTGTAGTAAAAGATAACACTGTTTGTGTTAGCACACTACATACTGTAGACCCTACTTTTAGCCTAATGGTAAAGGTGTAGCTCTTTGACAACAACTCCGCTGGGCCTGCTGAGCCTCCTGCCCGTTAAACAGCCGGATGCTCCCATTGGCAGCCGGCGTCACGCAGCTAAACGGAGGAATGTGCAGCAGCAGATCCAGACATGTCAAGTTAAACACAACCACATGGGCCAGAGAGGAGTGTGTGTACAGTATGTTTGAGCATCGATGGCTGTGGTAAAAACAACATCAGCACAAGTGCTTGTTTTGAAAATGTATTTAGTTATTTCATGTTATATTGTGAACTCCATCTTCAAGGCCATTTTGTTTGTTAGGAGGGTGTCTTAAAAACCTGCCCACATATTCTATGAAATGGTGGTGAAAAATTAAACCATGAATATTTGCTAATCAAGGACACAATATAGAGTATGACATAATGTAAAAAACACAAAACAACAGAATAACATTACTGATTTGACCCCCACCAGGTGGCAGAACAAAGCATAATTCTTTAAGTGTCCACAGTGCAACAAACAGCCCTGTTGTCTGTCTTACAATTATGTTTAGATACAGCAAATTTGAAACAGCATGTACGTTTTGAGGGAAAAGAAATGACAAGCAAATTACATTTTCTGTTAACATGACACTGGAATAACCGTCTGGCGGTTGTATGCCTCAGAGCACCTGTCAAGTTTCTCTTACAGTTTACATCCATGTCTGTGACAACATGGATGCTTCACACATGACCTTTTGGATATGAAATGTCCAGAAGTCCAGATGACACACTCAGACAGGAGACACCCTGTCCCAGAACTGACACTTTATCATTTTATCAGAAATTTGTGTGAAGTTTTTTCGTAATTAGCATATGAAATTCTTGAGTTATGGCCACAAACACATTTTGTGGGGGCACACTGACTTTGACCTTTGACCCTCGAGCACAAAATTCTAATCAGTTTATTTTTAAATCCAAATGGATGTTTCTGTCAAATTTAAAGAAATTCCCTTGAGGTGTTCTTGAGATATCGTGTTCATGATAACGAGACAGATGCAAGATCACGCTGATCTTTGACCACCAAAATCAAATGAGTTCATTATTGAGTCCAGGTGAGCATGTGTGCCAAATTTGAGGAAATTCCCTCAAGGTGTTCTTGCGATATGTTCACAAGGATGGGACGGACAACCTTAAAACATAATGCGGCGCAGAGGCATGAAAATGTTGCTAATTAACACTGACAACATATTTCATTTGGTTTCCAGCAAAATAGGCAACCTTTGAAAATATTCTCCGCTTGTACTGACTACAGCATTACTTTTTTTAATTATTACCTTTTTTTATTAACATTTAAGCAAAAATACCATCTTTTCCTAAACTTAACTAATCCAAAGTGCTTTTGTTCACTAAACCTAAGACACAACTCTGGACATGAACTGGATATTCTGGTGTCACAGTCCTGCACTTCATGTCTGGCCATTTATGAAGTCGCTCACTTTTGGGATGGAACCAACTCAACTCAACTCAACTCAACTCAACTCAACTCAACTCAACTCAACTCAACTCAACTCAACTCAACTCAACTCAACTCAACTCAACTCAACTCAACTCAACTCAACTCAACTCAACTCAACTCAACTCAACTCAACTCAACTCAACTCAACTCAACTCAACTCAACTCAACTCAACTCAACTCAACTCAACTCAACTCAACTCAACTCAACTCAACTCAACTCAACTCAACTCAACTCAACTCAACTCAACTCAACTCAACTCAACTCAACTCAACTCAACTCAACTCAACTCAACTCAACTCAACTCAACTCAACTCAACTCATTTATAAAGCGCTTTAAAACAACCACAGCTGAAACAAAGTGCTGTACATAGGAGGTCATAAAACAACAAAACAGTGAGATAATAAAAAGCAGTTAAAACAAAAAAAACAATAAAAACAACAACCAACAAATAAAAACAGAGCAAGGTCTCATGCTGGGTTCATAGCCAGTGAGTAAAAGTGGGTTTTAAGGTGGGTTTTAAAAACAGACAGTGAGGAGGCCTGTCTGATGTGCAGAGGTAGATTATTCCACATTTTTGGAGCAGCAACGGAGAATACACGGTCTCCTCTAAGCGTTCGCTTGGACCTCGGTACCTCAAGGAGCAGCTGATCAGCTGACCTGAGGCACCGGGCAGGGGCGTAGGGGTGAAGAAGCTCAGAGAGGTAGGGCGGGGTGAGGCCATTTAAAGATTTAAAAACAAATAAAAGGATCTTAAAATGAACTCTGAAGTGCACAGGCAGCCAGTGGAGGGAGGCCAGGAAGGGTGTAATGTGCTCTCTCATTCGTACTCCAGTTAGCAGACCAGCGGCAGCGTTTTGGACTAACTGGAGACGTGCAAGGGAGGACCGGCTAACTCCAAAATAAAGTGCATTGCAGTAATCCAGCCGAGATGTGATGAAGGCATGGATTACTGCTTCAAAGCCAAATAAACAAGTGTTTTAAAAGCATTCAAGCATTCTTTTCAAGATTGACAACATGATATGATGTATGATATGATATGATATGAAATAACATAATTGTTGTGCAAAGTCTTAATGTTTTTAGAAAGGATACAATATTCTCCAAAGATTTTTGTTTGAAATGAAAGACCTGTGTTTGCAACTTTTTGTAGATCAACCTGGAAATTAACTTCATCAAGGGTTTCCATTGCACATTTACAGAATGTCTTCTTCTTGATGAAAAGAAAAGAAGAAATAAAATAATGTAGAAAGTAAAGCCATTTAATATACAGTTAAATCGAGTTCTGGTTCTAGCTCAGCTAGGCTATTTAATTGGACCACTGTCCTTGTCCCAGTATACAAGCATGGGATGGGAATCGATTTATTGCCCAAACTATGTCCAACTCCACTTCGACGGGTGACAATATGCCCCCTTTCAGCGTGTTAGTATTGGACCTTTTTTCCGGTTGAGCGACCAAACAATCAACAAACAAGTTAGCTACGGTTAGCTAACAGCTAACTGATGAACATATACTGTGTGTCCTCTTCTGTCCAAAAATGCACAGCTAAACCAGTTTGGGTCTGACTGACTCTATACATGAAGGAGTAATTTGACTCCCAATCGCATTATCTGGGTGTGCGATTTAGTACGATTTCAGTCGACTAATATGTTTACATGTATTTCAAAAGTTGGACTAACACAACTAATCAATTTTCTCACATGTCATATAAACTTACTGACTGTGAGCCTCAGACCGTATTACATTTTTTCTGCAAAATCGAGGTGTTATTTGTGTTTGAGCCCTGAGATCCCTCGATAGATGTCTTCTATGGGTCACCATGTTTCAGCATGCCCACAAAGTGTCTGGTCTAGTCTTTAATTGTTGGAACTGTCCCTGTCAAAACAACTCCATCACAACGTGTCCACACAATGAATTCTGTCAGTTTGCAAACAAGGAGCTGCTGCTCTCTTCAAACTTGTTTAAACTTGAGGTGAATGTACAGCAGAGTGAGGCGTGTGCTGCTTCACAGTCCAGATGACACACTCAGACAGGAGGCACCCTGTCCCAGAGCTGACAGAGAAAACAGGCCTTTCAGTAAACACCAGTGGATGTACAGAGTGTGGTATGTATCTATGTGTGTTTTGTGCTGTGAGGGGAAATAGAGACCTCTAGTGGGAGAAGGAGATGTTTCAAAATATGTCAGTCCTCAGCAGCTAAAACGGATTTATCCCTACTTTAATGCAACATTATCTGAAATCTGTCCAAATGAAATGTGAAGGGGAGAAATGTAATTAGCAAGTCTTTGTATGCGGCTTGAAATTTCCCACAAACTCACCCATCCCACAGCTTGTTATCCTACATGCTTTACTTCAGTTCTATCATGGAAAAAATAAGTCAATGGCTCCATCTTGTGGCAAATCAGCAGAAGCATGAATACCTGTGACAGTTAATACATGCAGACGCTGCAGATGTACAGTACACTGGATGGTACATGGCACTATATTATGATTCCTCCCATGCAGCACCACTCTGTGACCAGCAACAAAGGCCGATTTAGTGATATGGAGGCCCTATAGGCAAATCCAGCAGATGGTCTCATCCTTACCCGAGATGAGTCTCACAGAACCAGCCATTGAAAAGTAACAATTAATCTGCCTTATCCTCGTGAGAACCAGAAGAAAACAGTTTGGATATTTACATTTTAATTTAATTTATTTGATTTCATTTCTTCTTTTTTCTTTCATTTTCCTTTCTTTTCTTTTCTTCTATTCTTACATAATTGGTGTGTAAGAACCATATCACCAAGGTTTTTTGTTTCACAGAAATGTTTATTAACCTAAACACCTGATAAACTGCCTCAATGAATTCTTTTGCCGCTTTGAAACACAGAACACCGGCACAGAAAACAAACCCTCCCCCGGGCAAGCAGACTGTGTGTCTGCCCACAGCCAGCGTGAGGAGGACCCTCTCCAGGATCAACGGGCAGCTGGACCAGATAACATACCTGGTTGTGCCCTAAAGGACTGCGCCGAGGAGCTCAAGGACGTCCTCACGGACATCTTCAACATCTCCCTGAGCCAAGCGATTGTCCCCACGTGTTTCAAAGCCGTCACAACAATACCAGTTCAAAAGAAGCCCCGCTCAGCTACAATGACTATTGGCCTGTAGCACTCCATCCTTCCGCCCTCCCATGACCTGTTTCAGTTTGCATACAGGTCAAACAGGTCCACAGAGGACGCCATATGCGCTACTCTCCATCCAGCCCTCACCCACCTGGACTCAAAGAACTCATACGTGCGGATGCTGTTCCTGGACTTCAGTTCAGCATTCAACACAATCATTCCCCAGCAGCTCATACAAGAACTCAGACACTTGGGACTCAAAACCTCTCTCTGTAACTGGGTGCTGGACTTTCTAACAGAGAGGACACAAAATGTGCGGGTCGGCAGCAACATCTCCAAGACCATCACGCTGAGCACAGGGGCTCCGCAGGGGTGTGTGCTCATCCCACTGCTCTTCACACTACTGACCCACGACTGTGCCAACCCACAGCATCAACCACATCGTCAAGGTTGCGGATGACACGACTGTGGTGGGCCTCATTTCCATGAAGCTAACTACAGGAGTGAGGTGAGCCGACTGGTCCAGTGGTGTATGGACAACAATCTCTTCCTCAATGTGGGGAAGACCAGAGAGATTGTTGTGGACTTCAGGAGAAGACCTCCACAGCATCCCCCACTGACCATCGACGGTGCTGCTGTGGAAAGAGTGAGCAGCACCAAGTTCCTGGGGGTGCACATCTCTGAGGACCTCTCCTGGACCAACAACACCACATCGCTGGCCAAAAAGGCTCAAACATGCCTCTACTTCCTCCGCAAACTGAGGAGAGCAAGAGTCTCACCCCCCATCATGTGCTCCTTCTACAGAGGAACCATTGAGAGTGTCATCACTGGCTCCATCACTGTGTGGCACTCCTCCTCCTGCCGGAAGACTCTGCAACGCATAGTGAATACAGCCAGCAAGATCATTGGTACCCCTCTACCCTCCCTCACAGTAATTTTCAACACCTGTCTCACCCGCAGAGCTCCCGACTCACACTACCACTTCAGCCTCCTGACTTCGGGGAGAAGATACCAGAGTCTCCGGGCCCACTGCATAAGACTCACAAACAGCTTTATCCACCAGGCTTTCAGGATGTTGAACTCTGTCCACTACCTGATTTGTAGATATATTTTTCATGAGTCTTAGCTATAAAGTCTATGTTCATTTTCAGCCTTTCAAAATATACAATTTGGCACGTCCTTTGTGGGATACAGTGGGACTTCCTTCTTTTAATTTTCAACTATTTCCCATACTTCAGAAAGCCTGAGCAGGACACTGACACCCAGCACCAATTCTGAGCTAGAAGTGACACTTAAACAAAAGGTTCTGACATTTTAATTATTTTACACAGATTCAAGGGAGGGTAAACAGAAATTATTTTTCTTCTACACTCATGCATAAGTGCACACACAACATGCACAATACTTTAATATTACATAGCTTAAAAGTGAATTAAATTATTTAATTGAAAAGTCATGAACTGGAATGTATGTTTTGTGGAAAAGATTGACACCCATGTCCAAGACAAAGGACTTGTTATGAAACATTAAGGCCTCAGTGTCATGTCCCCCACAGACAAATGTGAATTGCCAGGTCTTAGGAGGTTATTCCAGAGGACACTACTGTAGAAATGATTATGGGTGCAACTTCAGGTGAGATAACGAGAGCAGCAGTAAGCTTGTTATTTGCAACGACTGTCTATAGTTAGTCCCAGTGGCTAATCTTGGCGGCTAACGCCAGTGATGGTTCTTTTCAAAAGAAATTCACCTTTTTATTTTAGCAAATACTGCTTTGTTTTTTAATAGACGGTAACGTGAAATTAGCATGTTCTTGCAGAGCCCTGGTTCCTGTTGCGCTGTCAACTAACACCACTAACAACCATTCATTCATTCATTTTCCGTAGCCTTTATCCTATCCTGTTGGGGGTTGTGGGGGGGCTGGAGCCTATCCCAGCTAACACTTGCCGAGAAGCAGGGTTCACCCTGGACAGGTCACCAGACTACTGCAGGACTAACACATAGAGACAGACAACCATTCACACTCACATTCACACCTACATGCAATTTAGAGTCACCAATTAACCTGCATGTCTTTGGACTGTGGGAGGAAGCCAGTGTACCTGGAGAAGACCCACGCTGACACGTAGAGAACATGCTGGCTTCACACAGGGGGGCTCCCCCACCCCAAGGTTCGAACCAGGAATCCTTTTGCTGCTGCCCCCACTAATTCCCAGTCTAGGCTAAACAGGATAAGCATACTGTTAGCCTACTGGAAAACTATTTTATTGATGCTCTGGGTGTCTACAACAAAGTAATAATCTACCAAAAACAAATTTCCTTACATTAGTTACTTAGTTTCAGTCCCTCCACAGTCTTGACTTAAAAATATCACTGTATCATGATGTGGTTGAATATTATTTCTGGCCTACATAATTCAAGTATTTTAGGCCTAACTATCAATAACTATTTTACACATTCATTAATTTTTTATTTTCCTGTAGTTTTAAATCCCTCAATGTCATGTCCGTATGGCAATGGATTGTAGGTTATTAAATCGGTGAAGTCTGCCAAAGTCTGCACAATACTTCGACTCAGGCCCTTGTTGGCTATGGAGGCCATAATAGCAGCATTGGAAGGTTTCTATTGACTCAAGGTAGGTGTCAATCAAAAGGCCAGGACGTCGCCTCCATTTGAGATCACCAGTCCAGTTTGTTTAAATGCAGAATGTGAGAAATTATGGATAATATTTCGATATCTATGGATGTAATAATTATTAAATATTTCACTGGATAGAATTAGATAGAACTGAATGCTCAAACAACAACTGACATAAAATTCCTGTCAGACAAGGGTCATGTGACAGATTTATTTTGTGTCTGGTGTATTTAAAACTTTTATGTTACTGTGTTGTATTAAACTAAAATGTTTGAAAGCACTGTGTTTAAAAATAATAATAATAATAATAATAATTACTAAGCAAACTGGGATTTACACTGTGGGCTTTTTTCATTCCTACAGGCAGTTAATGTGCAAATACAATTCTGTTGCTGTTCCACTCCATGACTTAAAGGAATACTTCAACCCTCAAATGATCATCACCCACTCTGTAATTAATAAGCCTTTACTGTTACTGTGATTTTTTTATTTTGGAGTTTTGAATGTGTAATAATTGACCAGTCCAAACTATATTACTTGTTGTGAAACATCAATAAAACACATGAGGTCATTCTGAATTTTTATTAACATGCCTGGTTTGTTATCATATTTGATATCACTTTACAACAAATTGCTATATTGTGTGAATTCAAAGAAAAGAAAAATAGTGTTAAATTGCAACCCATCACATTTCATATACCTTGTGAAACTTTAACTTTCTCTGTTCTTTGATTTAACCTGTATGTTTCTCTGCAGATTTAACTGCAAAGATGTGATGACCTGTAGATAATCATGTGTTTTACCTCTTGCCACATAATAAAACTCCATGATGCTTCTGAGTGTGACTGCATGGATATTGTGAAAAATAATGGTCACAAAGTAAAGAAATGTGATGAATTACATTAAGCTGAAATGATAAAATGCCCTTTGTCCCTGCTCTGAAAGGGAACATGATCTGTTTCCACTAACAATTTTATCTGAAACACAACACTTAATGTTATTCTTATGGCAGGAAAAGTGTGGCTAATCTGGAGCATCTTTTCGCTGTGAAACAGGAGCCTCATCAGGCCAGTAATCTTTGTTTGCAACAAAATGTGCACAATTCACTGAGATGATGCTTTGAACATAAGTAAATGATAGAAATGAAAGCTTTAGTTGTTGTGTTGGGCTGAAATGTTTCCTATCACCAATAAAAAAGACTCTTCATATGTGTAATACACATAGGATTTTAAGAGACATGAAACCGGGTGATACCTAGGGACAGTTTATGGTGCTTGTGACTCTTTCTTACAATGCAGGCCTTTCTACTATTGTTCAGACACAGTTTAGACTGAAAGACACTGTCTGTATTTGATCATTCACTCACTGAACAACATGAACAAATGCATTCAATTGTCCACAGAGCAGGCCTCATTTCAGTCACTCCACAGCCTCTCTACAGTATGTTGGTCTCACAGGAGCCAGGCTGCAGAATCTGAAGACTGACAATGAGTTTCACTGCTTTTCTAAACCAGGAATAAAACAAGGCATAGATCAAGGGGTTAAGACATGAGTTTAAAAAGAACAGACAATGCACAGAAGATACAAATACACTATTGGGCAGGTAGCCACCTGCAAGAGTGACACAGTAATATGGGCAGAAACATATTAGAAACACAACTACAAGAACACCAAGAGTCCTGGCTGCTTTCAGCTCCGATTTCTTTTTTTTTTGATTCACTGAAAGCTGGAGAGTGACAGCTGTGATGTGAGAGCGCATGGCACGAGCCTGAGACACAGCCACAACAAATACTCTCGTGTACAGAACGACAATGACAGAAATGGGAACGATAAATGAAATGAAAAGGTCAACTGCTCCTGCAATGTGGTTAATGACACTCACACACTCTCCATGGCAGGAATTAAAGCTGTCTGGTTTAATCAGGTTATCCTTTAAAAATGGACAGTTGTAGAGAGCAGCACCGAGCCAACACAGACACACACACACTTTAACAGTTTTCACAGTGACTCTGGTGGTGTAATGCAGAGGGTCACAAATAGCCACATAGCGATCAACTGAGATGAGCACCATGTCTCCGATCGAAGAAGACATAATGATGAAGCTAGTATAACCACACAGAGTACACACAATGTCACCAAACAGCCAGCAGGATGTTCTTAGGACAAGTTCACCTGGTATCACCAGGAGGCCCATGAGAAAGTCTGAGACAGCCAGAGAGAGGAGGAGGATGTTGGTGGGTGTGTGGAGCTGCCTGGAAGGAAAGAGAAAAACATCATGAACCCAACAGGTTCAGGCTCAGATCTAAATGACAAAACAACTAAAACGTGTATGCAAAACGTTTCTGATCTATCACATCTATAGTTAAGATATGGTTAATTGTAGACAATTGAAATAACTTGGTTGATGTCAAGGTGAATAGAGAGCAATGTTAAATATTGGCAGGAGATGGTACATGAAACACATTTGAGCTTTATGGTGCAAAAAGTGGTAAAATATGACTTAAAATATGATGACACTTTATGATGTGCAACATTATTCAACACTAGCTCAAATACATTTCTTTTAAATCTACAGTAACTGTTCACATTTTTAAGCTACAAAGCATGTAGAGAGAAGCTGAGGAGTTAATCTCTGCCTGAAGTGGGAGACTGCGATGATGACGAGCAGGTTGAGAGCAGCAGTAAACACAGAGATAAAGTACAGCACAATAGTAATGAGAATTGTTTCAGGCAAAGAAGTGGTGGGCTTCCTGCAGGAGGTGTTGAGGAGTTGTGGAAAGCAGAGCTCTGCTCCGTCCTCAACCTCCATCTTCAGAGATCTGCAGAGAGCTGCAGCTCTGCCAGCTTCCTGAACAAACCCGAGTCATATACTGATTTACCTGTCTCACATTCTCATAATTCCTCCCCTCTTTTTTCTCTCAACCTCTGTTGGACTCTGATGCCCCTCCTTCCTCACTCTGCACAATATGCCATCGTCTTCATCACTTTCCCTGCAACTTTTACTTTAACTTTTACCCTTGTTTCATTTCCTTTGTCCGACCTCTATGCCCTTTTTAAAGTGATTAAAGCAGTGTTTAGAAAGTCAACAGGACATAGAAAAAACGGCCCACTTATTCATTTTACTGAGGCCACTCCACACAGCAGGGGTACCAGTGCAGAGGGATCCAGCGGGAAAACAATTGTAGCATTTTCCAGCAAATAGATGAGCCTGACTCTACTTTTGGGGTATATCGGGATGCCAGCAGCTTTACATGCATTAATCCTGCTCAGTGCAGTGCACATACTGGTGGAGGAGAGGGTGAGGGGTGGTGGTTGGCAGGGAGCACAGTCTTGATGGCTGCCTCCTGGTTAACCCTGTCACAGCATTGTTCAGTGTTGGAAGGTGGTGTCACTGGTGTGGGGTGCGGATGGTCGTTTTGATCCGTGATAGCTTGGATGTTTTGGGGGTTGGAGTTGTCTCGTCCTTCACTTCTGGCTGTGCTTGGCCCACTTAATGTCCCTCATGAGGTTTGCCATGGATGAACTGTAGGCCTGACCATCACCTGATCCCTGAAATCAGTGTTGCATCCCTTCAGCAGCAGGCTGACCTCCTAGTACATCCACAGCTTGATGTTAGTGTTGTTCGTCATAACAACTACAGTAGAACAGAAGTACTGACCTGCAGAAACAAGGACCACAACACAGCACATCCGGGACATACATGACAAGTGGGTGAAAAACTTATCACACAGAGAGCTCACCCAACCAGAAAAGGAAGTTCTTGCCAAGGGACTGATCTTTGCTGTAACACCAGAGCAGATAGCGATTATGAATCTCATCACAGCAACGGAGTCAGTTATCAGACACAACAAGCTGGCAGACCCAGTGGCAGAACAACTTGAAGGTATCAGCGGCTTCGCTGGTGCAAAAGCATCCCCTTCCAACCTCACCATCAATGAAATGAAGGCACTGACATCACTGAGGAAAGACCGGAACATCAACATCTTGCCGGCAGACAAAGGGTGATGCAAAAGTGATGCTGAAGAAAGCAGACAACCATGCAAAAGTCACTGATCTGTTCAGCAACAAAACCACCTATGAGGCACTGAGGCGAGATCCTACCAGTGGCTACAAAAGAAGGTGACTGCCGCACTCGTTCCTTCCCTACAGGGCCTCCCTCTGTCGACCTTTTAGCATAGCCCATTGCAAAGCCTGTGGCCTATAGCTCTTTCACTCTGGACCCGTTATTGCATCAATGTAAAAAATGTTTTGATTAAAATGAATGAACGAACGAATGGGGCTCATGCTGGTGTAAGCAGTCTTAGCCAGTGGCATCACAGCATTGTGGCCATTCATGAATGCCACGTGGGATGGCTTTGTGAGTGTATCTCCCAAGCCTACAGGGAGGGGGCAGTGACCTTCCCACTGTGGTCCACGCAAAGTCCACACATAGTGCAGCAGTTTATGTGGCCTTGTTTAGGGGGTGAGTGTTGAAGACATAGGTATGGCAGCGTCATGTTCTACTTTGCCCTTCACATGGCTCTATCTCTTGGACATGTGGAGCTTTTTTCCTGGGTCTGTGCTCACTGGGACAACAGGGGACTGGTGGAAAGGGTTTGGTGTGTCAGTTGTGTTGAACCTGACTCCCCTCTAAGCATGACACACCTACATGTTCAGTTGCTCCTTGATGACCTGGGAAATGTAGTGTTCAGGATGTCTATTGCTTTTCACTCAACCCCACCATGGTTAGGTCATGGCTCAATCTGGTTCAGTTGCAGAATACGTGGGTTGGCTGGGGCCCCTTACTTCTGCGATTCAGCAGCCATGGTTAAAAAGAAATAGGCAGGCTGCAAGGACTAACATTTAGCCGGTCAGGGTCAGTGTTGTGTTGTTGTGACAGGACGTTCATTTATCAGGCTCCACACACTGTACCCACCGAACTGAGACCCCCTCCCAAGGTGAGTACTGTTCGCTTCAGAAGGGTCTGAGTCCTCTTGCAGTGTTCACATATGCACAAAAAATGCTGAGTCACTGCTCTGAGTCTGTTTAGAGGGCTGAAGAGGACCAAGTTTGAAAACTCAGTTTCTTTTGCCACTGACAAGTGAACTGACAAAAGCCCCTTCTCCACCAACATTTCCAGGAACTTTTATTTCCAGGACTTAATATACCTGGGTAAAATAATTCCTGGTAATCTGTATGGTTAGCGTTTCCACCGCACCTCAAAGTTCCAGAAAATTTATTCAAATCATGCTGATGATAGAGATGATTCAGCGTGTGCCCTATATTGAGTTCTTGTGTAAAACATAATGTTAGTGTCGGTGAATGAGAGACTGTGGATATAGCATATTGAATATTGCTGTCTACATGTTTACCTGTTTATGCTTGCTGAACACATGTATTGATAAATTATTGGCTTCTTACTCACTAAGGTTTAATTTCACTTACAGTAACGAGTGTAGCTGCCGTCAACTCAAATAATTTTCGAGTTATCTTCACTTTGTTTCCGCTTGCCTGTTCACCGATTACTGTGTGTGTGTGTGTGTGTGTGTGTGTGTGTGTGTGTGGAGGAGGTCAGCCCCAGCACAGAGCGCAGAGGAAAGGCTGCAGGATGATAATGAATTTAACCAAAACGTGTAAAAGTACCGATAAAAGAACCAATGCCATGAGCGCTTATCAATACTACAGTCTCTGATAATTTAGCCCCGTGGGCTAATTGAGTACCGGGTTTCAGTACCGATCCTTAATCAAAACACAAACAAAGTGAAGGTTGTAGAAATTAAATAAAGTTTGCAATCACATGGCACAGAAGTGCAGAACACTGAAAGTGTTTGTTTCACCAATCAGCGTTCTTCAGCAAACAGCCCTGGGTAAATGATAAAAGTTCCTGCAGTGGAAAAGGGGCTAATGTGAACACAGGAGAACTGAGTCCCTTTTGTGTTGGTCCACTTTGTGGTGCACTTTAAGAGGACTGAGTTTGGTTTGCTTAAAAATGACTATATGTAAAAACACCCAAAGATATTTGTAAGTTTGTTTGCTTGCCTCAAATATTCACACCTTGTTTTCTCCCTTATGCTTCTCTTAGGTCCTAATGGCTCATAAGACAATAAGGTCAGGTCCCTCTAGCTCTGGTATTCCTACCAGATTCCTGTCCTGGAATGTGAACAGGCTGCGGCACCAGGTGAAAATGTCTAAAGTTCTGTCACATCAGACATTGCCTTCCTTCAGGAAACCCATATGCGGGTCAAGGATCATCGCTTGTTACGTAAGTCATGGATTAACCAAGTTTTTCATTCCACCTTTAATTCCAAGGCCAGGGGTGTGGCTATATTAATCCCTAAGAAGATCCAATTTATTGCTTCTAATACTATTTCTGATCCTAATGGGAGGTATCTGATTGTTACAGGCTTGCTTTTCCAAACTCCAGTATTACTTGTAAATGTATATGCTCCCAACTTTGATGATCCAGGTTTTGCAAATAGATTGTTGAGTAGTCTTCCTAACCTGAACACCCACCTTTTGATTTTTGGTGGTGACCTTAATTGTGTGATGGACCCACTATTAGACCGTTCAAGTTCGAAGACAACTTCTCCCTCGGCAATGTCAAAATCATTTTCGGACTTTATGTTACAGAACGGTTATGCCGACCCTTGGAGATTCCAGAATTCTCATGTGAAAGAGTTTTCCTTTTTTTCTCATGTACATCGCTCTTATTCCCGTATTGACTATTTTTTTGTTGATGTTAGCCTTCTTTCTAACGTATCCTCAGTTGAATACCATGCAATAGTCATAAGCGACCATGCTCCCTTTACTCTTGATATATCTTTGCCTTCCCATTGCAAAACTCGTCCCCCCTGGAGATTTGATTCTCTCCTTCTCTCGGATCATGATTTCTGTGATTTTATCTCCTCTTCCATTGATACCTTTCTTACATTTAATAAATCAGACTTTACCTCACACTCTTTAATTTGGGAATCTCTTAAAGCTTATCTCAGAGGTCAAATTATTTCATACTCTGCTAAATTAACCAAAATACATAAGGCTAAAAAAAAAATAGACTCACGGATTCCATTCTCAAACTAGACCATCAGTACGCCACCAATCCTACCCCAGAGTTGTACAAACAACGCAGGTGCTTGCAGGCTAAATTTGATCTTCTTTCAACTAGACAGGCAGAACGCATGCTATTACAATCTCGTGTATATTATTATGAATATGGCAAAAAGGCAGGTTGTCTTCTTGCGCATCAATTGAAACGCCAAGCCGCCTCTCACCTGATTCCACAAATTAAAGACTCTTCTGGCAATTTACTGTCTAACCCTGCAGATATTAATGCCACTTTCATTTCATTCTACTCCGCCTTATATAAATCAGAGCTTCCTGCAGACCAGTGCTTTTGATTGCTTTTTTGATAATTTAGTAAGACCCACTATTGACCCTATTGCTAATAATCTGGATTCTCCATTAAATTTAGACGAAACAATCAGTGCAATTAAAGCTATGCAAAGTAATAAAGCTCCAGGCCCGGATGGCTACCGGACAGAGTTTTTTAAAGTTTTGTGACAAATTAGCCCCACTTCTTATTAATGTATGTAACAAATCGTTGGAATGCCACCCACCCTTACCCAGGCATCCATATCTCTTCTACTTAAAAAGGACAAGGATCCAACTTCTTGTGGGTCCTATAGACCTCTGTCCTTGTTAAATGTGGATGTCAAGGTATTGGCAAAACTGTTAGCGAGCCATCGCGAACTCATTCTCCCTGATATTGTATCAGAAGAACAGACAGGTTTTATCAAAGGCTGCCACTCTTTCTCTAATCTATGTACTCTTATGAATGTCATTTACTCTAAGCAGACCTCTAAGTTACCTGAAGTCATCATATCATTAGATGCAGAAAAAGCGTTTGACAGAATAGAGTGGGATTACCTGTTTACCTGCATTTTGGTTCAGCCTTAACAAACATGACGGACATAGAATTGAATTCTCAAACAACAACAAAAGTTATGTTAAACTGACATAAAATTCCTGTCAGACAAGGGGGGTCATGTGACAGATTTATTTTGTGTCTGTGTATTCAAAACTTTTATGTTACTGTGTTGTATTAAACTAAAATGTTTGAATGCACTGTGTTTAAAAAAAAAAAAAAAAAGTAATAAGTTTAGTAAGCGAACTGGGATTTACACTGTGGGCTTTTCTCATTCCTACAGGCAGTTAATGTGCAAATACAATTCTGTTGCTGTTCCACTCCATGACTTAAAGGAATACTTCAACCCTCAAATGATCATCACCCACTCTGTAATTAATAAGCCTTTACTGTTACTGTGATTTTTTTATTTTGGAGTTTTGACCAGTCCAAACTATATTACTTGTTGTGAAACATCAATAAAACACATGAGGTCATTCTGAATTTTTATTAACATGCCTGGTTCATTATTATCATATTTGATATCACTTTACAGCAAATTGCTATGCTGTGTGAATTCAAAGAAAAGAAAAATGGCGTTAAATTGCAACCCATCACATTTCATATACCTTGTGAAACTTTAACTTTCTCTGTTCTTTGATTTACACTGTATGTTTCTCTGCAGATTTAATTGCAAAGATGTGATGACCTGTAGATAATCATGTGTTTTCAAATAATCTGTTTTACTTCTTGCCACAAAATAAAACTCCATGATGCTTCTGAGTGTGACTGCATGGATAATGTGAAAAATAATTGTCATGAAGTAAACAAATGTGATGAATTACATTAAGCTGAAATGATAAAATGCCCTTTGTCCCTGCTCTGAAAGGGAACATGATCTGTTTCCACTGACAGTTTTATCTGAAACACTACACTTAATGTTATTCTTATGGCAGGAAAAGTGTGGCTAATCTGGAGCATCTTTTCTCTGTGAAACAGGAGCCTCACCAGGCCAGTAATCTTTGTTTGCAACAAAATGGACATAGTTCACTGAGATGATGCTTTGAACATAAATAAATGATAGAAATGACAGCTTTAGTTGTTGTGTTGGGCTGAAATGTTTCCTATCACAAACAAAGAAGACTCTTCATATGTGTAATACACATAGGATTTTATGAGACATGAAACCAGGTGATACCTAGGGACAGTTTATGGTGCTTGTGACTCTTTCTTACAATGCAGGCCTTTCTACTATTGTTCAGACACAGTTTGGACTTAAAGGGGCAATAAGCAGAAATTCATCATTTCTACATTGAAGGAATTAAAAAATCGCTATGTGAAGAACTAGAGGTGTAATTTCATCTGGAGTATAACATGACGTCACACACCCTCTCTCTGTGTTGATCTCCAGTCCCTTGTTCATGTGAATCGCTGCCTCCTCCCTCCTCTCGGAGCCCTTGGCCCTCCCTCCCTATAAAAGGCTACAGTCAGTGAGCAATGGCAGCGCGTATTTTCGAAGCGAAATGGCAGAGTGCGCAATGAAACCTGAAGACGACATTACCTCTAAAGAAACAAAGGTCGTTGGCAAAGAAGTTGTCGGATAAAGAAAGGGACAGAACCCTGATTAACATTGGCCTTGCATTTCCAAGGTGGAGAGCACTGCAAGAGCTAAAGGGGCTACAATTTGACTCAGAGCTAGCTCTTCTTCTCCTGGACAGGTAACTGTTAAGTAACAACATAAAGTCAAATGTCTGTTTCAATTAGTGTTACAGTAACGTTAGGCACATGTTGCTATGTCGATTCAATTAAATTTAATGTTACAATCGTAGCATGGGTTAATGTCTGGAGCTTGAGTTATTAGCTGCTCGGTCCCAGCAATGGGTCAGGCGTTACGGTTGTGTTAGGTGAGTAGCCCGGCAGCCCAGCTAACATTTGCAATTAGCATTGTAAAATGTAGCCAGGCTAAAACATCGCTCTCACTCACGGAGAAGAGTAGGAACGTTAGCGTTAGCTCCCGGTGTTAGCACTAGTTGGGATCCAGCGATGGCTCTAGGCGAGTGGGGGGTGGGGGTGGAGAGCAGAGGCAGAGGGAGGTGTGGCTCATGACGCACTTTGTTTTGGTCTACAGGTAGTGCACAACAGCAAACCAACCTGATCTCACAGAAATACGTGAAATGACCACGACCTCTTAACACCGCATTCCGTGGTGGCAGCACGTAATGGGTTGAAATTACGTGCTGCCACCACGAAAACAATGCCAATGTAAAGTCAATTAGGATCCTCTCCCGTGGTGGACACACGGATTCCCTGATTCAATCACGTCACGTCAACCTCGTTTTCCTCAATGATATCTTTAACATTCCTGTATACACACAAAAAGAAAGAAAAAGAAGTGTTCTTGATAACTCAACAATATGACAGGTTAATGTCAAGGCCATAAAATAAAATAAATGTATTTTGCCAGCTTTTGATAGCGTAGGGCTTTAAGAGCATTGTGCTGTGGGCGGATGGGGCACGTTCCACTACTGTTTTGTAGCTGCTGTCTGCCGTCTGTGGGCTTCATTCCATTTCAGATTTCCATCCGTCTGCCGTAACTGAATCCAGATGCCACTAATAAATAAATAAATAAATAAGAAGATAAAAATAAGGCTGAGCACGGAAGAACCAGAGAGGAAACACCATCACATGGAGCCGTCTGCCCTCCACTCCACCAGGGGAGAGCGGACCCCAAGCCAGCGCCACAGAACCAGTGGCTGCCCCGCTGGTTATACCTCCGACCGTGGCAGCTGTCACACAAACCGCTGCTGAAAATTATACATTTTGATACAGGTAGGCTATATACATATTGCAAAACTCTGTAAAAGTACACCAAAGCATATTTTTGTTTCCAAATATTTATATGAAAACGAAACCATTCATACAGTCAATATAAAACATTTTGTTAGTAATAAAAAACAAATGTAATCTCAATGTGACCATGCCACCAATTCCATCATTCATTCAATCGCGTGTTCAATGTGTGTGTGTGTGTGTGTGTGTGTGTGTTTGTTTGTGTGTGTGTGTGTGTCAGAGAGGAATATCAATAAAAAAAGTTTCCAGTAATTATTTCAGTGTTTATTAATTTATTTCATTCTTCCATTTTTTTTAAATTAAAATGCGTAATATAGCCAACAATATTATAGACCAAATGTTAATCTAATTATTATTGTAGAATGTATTTAGCAAATCACCACTCAACTGGAGACAGCAGCAAAAAAAAAAAAAAAAAGGAATTATAAAAAGCCGACAAATAGTGTTAATTAATTGACGTGAGACAATGAAGAGGTTGTCTCCTATAGTCTGTAATTTTTATTTATTTTTTTTTATCATAACTTCTCAGAAATTACTCAAAAGTAGAACATGCTAAAAGTAAATACAATAATAGGCTAAATAGTGTCTAAGCAATAATAAAGTGTCTAAACAATAATAAATATTATCTAAGTTATCTATTAGGCTACCATTCCACTCTGTAAATAGATTTTAAAATTTCAATATGATTTTAATATTATTTTTGCTTATTTCATTATTGTTATTATTGGTTTTACTTTTTAGAAGTATTGTATTGTCTGAGGATGACTCATTTTACTAACTATCTACAGTAAAAAAGACAAAAACAAGCAAAAATCATTTTATACACTGGGCCTTCAAAGTGCTCTCTGAAACTACACCTGGCATGGCTTGTGTCCAAAAAAAAGACAAAATCAAAACTTTGTCGTAGAGCTAAACCAAATACATCATTGGAAAGGTCTCAACCTGGAGAGTGACATATGTCAGTATGAAGATTCTACATGGCTCCTGCTTTCAGCCATTGACCTTTGAACCTTGACCTCAGTGCATGTTTGAGTGCTTATAACTCAGCAACAAAAGGGGGTGCAGACATGGGACCAACTGTTATAGAGAGCTCTTGACCTCAACTATCATGTGAGTGTCGTAAACAACTGGGGGTGCTGTCAGATATGGGTAAAATATGGATACAATTAATTTTCACCCATTTAGAAATTAGATATTTAAAATCTGATTACACAAGTGTGTTTACCATCCCCTTAAAGTCCACAGTGTACTTTCAATTCAGTATTTACAACTTCCAAATCTGGGTTCTAAATAGGGTCGTAAAAAGATAGATCTACTGAATATATCTAATATCTAGTAAAGCCGAACTAGTAATGACACTGCACCTAGATGAACTTTGTTAAGAAAAAAAGCAAGGATGTTGGCTAATTTCAGATATTTTCGATAGTACTCTAAAAATGGCATTTTCTGGACGGCAGGTTTTTTTGCAGTTTGTAAAAGAGGGTCGTAAAAAGATAGATCTACTGAATATATCTAATACCTAGTAAAGCCGAACTAGTAATGACACTGCACCTAGATGAACTATGTTAAGAAAAAAAGCAAGGATGTTGGCTAATTTCAGATATTTTCGATAGTACTCTAAAAAAACTGCGTTTTTGGGACAGTAGGTTTTTTGCAGCTTGTTGTAAAATAGAGTCGTAAAAAGATACATCTACTGAATATATCAAAAGTCTAGTAAAGCTGAACTAGTAATGACACTGC
Organism: Epinephelus lanceolatus; assembly: GCF_041903045.1. Taxonomy (NCBI): domain Eukaryota; kingdom Metazoa; phylum Chordata; class Actinopteri; order Perciformes; family Serranidae; genus Epinephelus; species Epinephelus lanceolatus. Next base: position 40,066,622 of record NC_135747.1, on the reverse strand, counting down.
ACCTAGATAAAATATGTTAAGAAGAAGCAAGGATGATGGTTAACTTCAGATATTTTAGCAAGTTCTCTAGAAATGGCGTTTTTGGGATTGAATATTTGAATAGGCTATAACAAATATCTAGAACAGCCGAACTATCACGTTATTATCATTATTATTATTATTGGTGGGAAATTATAACAGGGGAATGTATTTGCCGTTTTAATATCAAGAACACTTCCGCGTTTTGTGTGTATACAGGAATGTTAAAGATATCATTGAGGAAAACGAGGTTGACGTGATGTAATTGAATCAGGGAATCCGTGTGTCCACCACGGGAGAGGATCCTAATCGACTTTACATTGGCATTGTTTTTGTGGTGGCAGCACGTAATTTCAACCCATTACGTGCTGCCACCACGGAATGCGGTGTTAAGAGGTCGTGGTCATTTCACGTATTTCTGTGAGATCAGGTTGCAGCAAACCTAGCGGTGAAACGATTTCACTTTTTGCCCCTTTAAAGACACTGTCTGTATTTGATCATTCACTCACTGAACAACATGAACAAATGCATTCAATTGTCCACAGAGCAGGCCTCATTTCAGTCACTCCACAGCCTCTCTACAGTATGTTGGTCTCACAGGAGCCAGGCTGCAGAATCTGAAGACTGACAATGAGTTTCACTGCTTTTCTAAACCAGGAATAAGACAAGGCATAGATCAAAGGATTAAGACATGAGTTAAAATAGAGCAGACATTCCAAAGCAAATACAAATAAACTGTTGGCCAGGCTGTCACCTGCAAGAGTGACACAGTAATATGGGCAGAAACATATTAGAAACACAATTACAAGAACACCAAGAGTCCTGGCTGCTTTTAGCTCAGATTTCTTTTTTTTCTGACTCACTGAAAGCTGGAGAGTGACAGCTGTGATGTGAGAGTGCATGGCACGAGCCTGAGACACAGCCACAACAAATACTCTCATGTACAGAATGATGACAACAGTAATGGGAGCAATAAAACTTATAACAAGATCAAAAGCTACTGAAAAATGGTCAATGACAATTACACACTCTCCGTGGCAGGAATTATACCTGCCTGGTTGAGTCAGGTCATCCTTTATAAAATGAAACCAGTATAGAGCAGCACAGAGCCAACACAGACACACACAGAGTTTAACGCTTTTCACAGTGACTCTGGTGGTGTAATGCAGAGGGTCACAAATAGCCACATAGCGATCAACTGATATGAGCACCATGTCTCCTACCGAAGAAGATATAATGATTAAGCAAGTATAATGACACAGAGTACACGCAATGTCACCAAAGAGCCAGCAGGATGTTTTTAGGCCAAGTACACCTGGTATCACCACAAGGCCCATGAGAAAGTCTGAGACAGCCAGAGAGAGGAGGAGGATGTTGGTGGGTGTGTGGAGCTGCCTGGAAGCAAAGAGAAAAACATCATGAACCCAACAGGTTCAGGCTCAGATCTAAATGACAAAACAACTAAAACGTGTATGCAAAACGTTTCTGATCTATCACATCTATAGTTAAGATATGGTTAATTGTAGACAATTGAAATAACTTGGTTGATGTCAAGGTGAATAGAGAGCAATGTTAAATATTGGCAGGAGATGGAACATGAAACACATTTGAGCTTTATGGTGCAAAAAGTGGTAAAATATGACTTAAAATATGATGACACTTTATGATGTGCAACATTATTCAGCACTAGCTCAAATACATTTCTTTTAAATCTACAGTAACTGTTCACATTTTTAAGCTACAAAGCATGTAGAGAGAAGCTGAGGAGTTAATCTCTGCCTGAAGTGGGAGACTGCGATGATGACGAGCAGGTTGAGAGCAGCAGTAAACACAGAGATAAAGTACAGCACAATAGTAATGAGAATTGTTTCAGGCCAAGAAGTGGTGGGCTTCCTGCAGGAGGTGTTGAGGAGTTGTGGAAAGCAGAGCTCTGCTCCGTCCTCAACCTCCATCTTCAGAGATCTGCAGAGAGCTGCAGCTCTGCCAGCTTCCTGAACAAACCCGAGTCATATACTGATTTACCTGTCTCACATTCTCATAATTCCTCCCCTCTTTTTTCTCTCCTTCCTCACTCTGCACATTACGCCATCATCTTCATCACTTTCCCTGCAACTCTTCCTCTCTCACTTTTTTTCTGTGATATCCTTTACTGTCGTTCTTTACCCTTGTTTCCTTTCCTTTGTCCGACCTCTATGCCCTTTTTAAAGTGATTAAAGCAGTGTTTAGAAAGTCAACAGGACATAGAAAAAACGGCCCACTTATTCATTTTACTGAGGCCACTCCACACAGCAGGGGTACCAGTGCAGAGGGATCCAGCGGGAAAATAATTGTAGCATTTTCCAGCAAATAGATGAGCCTGACTCTACTTTTGGGGTATATCGGGATGCCAGCAGCTTTACATGCATTAATCCAGCTCAGTGCAGTGCACATACTGGTGGGGGAGAGGGTGAGGGGTGGTGGTTGGCAGGGAGCACAGTCTTGATGGCTGCCTCCTGCCCAGATAGCACACATACATCTGGCCGACGTCGGCCTGAGGACGACACATCGGCCCTGAATTTATAACGTCTGACAAGTGTCGGCCGCATGGGCGGATATCTTTAAATTTAATACTCTTTTGCCCCAGCTCATCAAACGTCTCTGTTACGTTGGCTTTGGGTCGGCCCAGTGCCGTAGAATGTCTGTCCACATACGGAAGTCCTCACAGAGGCAGAATTTCATCTCCGCGGTGTTTGTTTGGAGCTGAGCTCGCAGGACACAGCATCTCATTTCAGATAAGCTAATTGGAATAAATTGGCAGAAAATAGCTATGTTGTTTCTTCTGTGACCGTTAAAAGAGGTTCCTGGTGAGTGGCAAGGCACACTGGGTGTATATAGCACATGTCCCCACCAGCTAACGTTATCTTTCATTATAGTGAAAGATAACGTTAGCTGGTTTCATTATAGTGAGCACTTGTTTTGGGTTAAAGTGGAAGTGTCCGGAACTGCCACCGTGGTCCCGTGGCCCCCCGGCCTGACCTCCGGGGCCCTGGACGGCTGACGTTGCTCAAGTGTGGGTGACAGGAGCGAAGAGGAGCGCGGAGGTGAAACAGTGAAGTTTAAGGATGCCTTCGGTATGTTGTGATTTTATGGGCAATATATCAGTCGAGGTCTCCTCCTCTGCAAAGCAAACTGATCCGGTGGCTACAGGTAATAGCATGGTTTTGAAACCACTGTTTTTCTGAGATGAAGGACTGATTGTTGAGCTGCTGTTAACAGTTAACGGAGGTTATTTAACAGTTTCAACACTACATTAAGCAGAGTGACAGACCCAAAGCCTTCAATCTGGCTAAAAGACAGCTGAAATGCTAAAAAACAATAAATAAATACAGTAGTGAAGTTGGGATTTGTTTCTTGAAGTTACGTGCTCATCGTCTTTTCTGTGTCTTGCAGGCTGCCAGGAGAAGCAGACTGGCCATCAGATATTGTTTGTGGAAATTTGAAAATAAAGTTTGTCAAAATTGACTTTTGTCTCTTCATTGTGCACACTTACACACGAAATAGGGTAACAGTTAGCTATTTTTGAATGTTAGCATTGATTTCTCACATTGAATGGTGAAATATTTGTAGTTTGAAAGGTCCGACCTAAATGAATAAAGGTCGTAGTTAACAAAGCATATGAATATTAATGAAGGAGCACCCACTGAGTGCAGCTTCTTTTATTGATCGTTTGAACATCGCGTGGTGGTCATTTTTGATTAAAGGCCGACATCTCAGCAACGTCTGGGCAACACTCTCCCTGCTACGTCTTAACGATTTAAACTTGATACATCGGGCCAACGTCGGCCAGATGTATGTGTGCTATCTGGGTGGTTATCCCTGTCACAGCATTGTTCAGTTTTGGAAGGAGGTGTCACTGGTGTGGGGTGCAGATGGCTGTTTTGATCCGTGATAGCTTGGATGTTTTGGGGGTTGGAGTTGTCTCGTCCTTCACTTCTGGCTGTGCTTGGCCCACTTAATGTCCCTCATGAGGTTTGCCATGGATGAACTGTAGGCCTGACCATCACCTGATCCCTGAAATCAGTGTTGCATCCCTTCAGCAGCAGGCCGATCTCCTAGTACATCCACAGCTTCTAAATTTAAGAATGTTATCTTTTTGAGGGTGGTGACACTCTTGATGTTAGTGTTGTTCGTCATAACAACTACAGTAGAACAGAAGTACTGACCTGCAGAAACAAGGACCACAACACAGCACATCCAGGACATACATGACAAGTGGGTGAAAAACTTATTACACAGAGAGCTCACCCAACCAGAAAAAGAAAGTTCTTGCCAAGGAACTGAACTGTGCTGTAACACCAGAGCAGATACCGACTGTGGATCTCATCACAGCAACGGAGTCAGTTATCACACACAAGTTGGCAGACCCAGTGGCAGAACAACTTAGGTTAAAGGTATCAGCTGCTTCAGTGGCTACAAAAGAAGGTCATAGATTCTTTACAAAAACTGGAAAAGGACAAAGTCGTTGACAGACCACTGTATTATCGACTGTACCCTGATGAGGCCATCCCATGCATCTATGGACTCCATAAGAGACACAAGGAAGGAGCATCACTAAGACCCATCAGCAGCAGCATAAGCTCAGTCACATACAACATCTTCAAACACCTGGCACCTGGTCATCTGTTTTACTTCTTGCCACAAAATAAAACTCCATGATGCTTCTGAGTGTGACTGCATGGATAATGTGAAAAATAATTGTTATGGAGTAAACAAATGTGATGAATTACATTAAGCTGAAATGATAAAATGCCCTTTGTCCCTGCTCTGAAAGGGAACATGATCTGTTTCCACTGACAGTTTTATCTGAAACACAACACTTAGGGCTCTAGTTTCGCAGACCGGGCGAGGCGGGGGTGCAGCGCACCTGCGCTTCGCCAACTGGGTGTGGCCAGGCGGATTTTGCAAGTTTGGCACACCGTGTGCACTGGCGCAGCTACTCGTCCGTCCCACCTCCGTCCCTCCTACCTGCGCAAGTCGGAAAGAGGGAGGAGAGAAGGTTATCTGATGCTGTGGCTGTTTGTGGTTGGCTGAGAGGGATGTGAACTCATTAGTTTTGTTAATCAAATCAGGTTGGGTTTCCATTACGCGTGCCAAACGTGCCAAACTGTGCCAATCCCCTTATGGGGTGCAGTTTGTAAAGTGGCTCACGCTGAAAATAACATCAACATTTTGCCACATTTTGCTTCAAACAATGTTTAAAAAAGTGTTGTGAATTTTTTAACGTCACCTTTTACCACCTTTACAGCAATATTTGTTAACTTAGAAATATATTAAATAGTTAAATCTAAATATTAAATGTGGCACCTAAATGTTAAATGTTAAATCTAAATATTAAATCTAAATCTAAATCTAATTGTAGATTTAGATTTAGATTTAGATTGTTATTTTCAGCGTGAGCCACTTTACAAACGGCACCCCATATCCCCTTTGATCTAACGTCAGATGTGATGGGACAGTTGATATAGAGATACATTTATGTGCTGATTGCAGATAGTTGCATTGAATAGTGTTTTTTTGGGTATTTATTGCATTGTTAATGTGCCTGATATTCTGGAAACCTGCCTGTGAGGTTTTGGTGATGTGTGCGCACTGTCCGCTGGTCAGCCAAACTTCGGCATACACCGGCTGCGCTCCGCCTGCGCTGACAGTAGACCTGGTTTCAGCTGGCGAGCTTTTACCGCACCTTCGGCGAAGCCTTTTGGCACGAAACTGTCACTGCGCCAAGATGGATCTGTCAACACCTCCCCCTGCTGCGCCGCCACACCCATCTCAGCGCACCTCGGTCTGCCAAACTACCAAACTGAGTGCACCTCGGGTTGCGCTGCTCGAAACTAGCTCTGCGCGGGGTTCGCCACCCTGCACCACCCTGCGCCGCGCCGGGCAACTAGAGCCCTTAATGTTATTCTTATGGCAGGAAAAGTGTGGCTAATCTGGAGCATCTTTTCACTGTGAAACAGGAGCCTCATCAGGCCAGTAATCTCTGTTTGCAACAAAATGGACACAATTCACTGAGATGATGCTTTGAACATAAATAAATGATAGAAATGAAAGCTTTAGTTGTTGTGTTGGGCTGAAATGTTTCCTATCACAAACAAAAAAGACTCTTCATATGTGTAATACACATAGGATTTTATGAGACATGAAACCGGGTGATTACCTAGGGACAGTTTATGGTGCTTGTGACTCTTTCTTACAATGCAGGCCTTTCTACTATTGTTCAGACACAGTTTGGACTTAAAGGGGCAATAAGCGGAAATTCATCATTTCTACATTGAAGGAATTAAAAAATCGCTATGTGAAGAACTAGAGGTGTAATTTCATCTGGAGTACAGCATGACGTCACACACCCTCTCTCTGTGTTGATCTCCAGTCCCTTGTTTACAAGCCGGTCTGGCTGCGCTTTCATGTATGTTCATGTGAATCGCTGCCTCCTCCCTCCTCTCGGAGCCCTTGGCCCTCCCTCCCTATAAAAGGCTACAGTCAGTGAGCAACGGCAGCGCGTATTTTTGAAGCAAAATGGCAGAGAGCGGAACGAAACCTGAAGACGACGAGGATCCGACATTACCTCTAAAGAAACAAAGGTCGTTGGCAAAGAAGTTGTCAGATAAAGAAAGGGACAGAACCCTGATTAACATTGGCCTTGCATTTCCAAGGTGGAGAGCACTGCAAGAGCTAAAGGGGCTACAATTTGACTCAGAGCTAGCTCTTCTTCTCCTGGACAGGTAACTGTTAAGTAACAACATAAAGTCAAATGTCTGTTTCAATTAGTGTTACAGTAACGTTAGGCACATGTTGCTATGTCGATTCAATTAAATTTAATGTTACAATCATAGCATGGGTTAATGTCTGGAGCTTGAGTTATTAGCTGCTTGATCGCAGCAATGAGTCAGGCGTTACGGTTGTGTTAGGTGAGTAGCCCGGCAGGTCTACAGGCAGTGCACAACAGCAAACCTAGCGGTGAAACGATTTCACTTTTTGCCCCTTTAAAGACACTGTCTGTATTTGATCATTCACTCACTGAGCAACATGAACAAATGCATTCAATTGTCCACAGAGCAGGCCTCATTTCAGTCACTCCACAGCCTCTCTACAGTATGTTGGTCTCACAGGAGCCAGGCTGCAGAATCTGAAGACTGACAATGAGTTTAACTGCTTTTCTAAACCAGGAATAAGACAAGGCATAGATCAAGGGGTTAAGACATGAGTTACAATAGAACAGACATTCCACAGCAGATACAAATAAACTATTGGCCAGGTTGTCACCTGCAAGAGCGACACAGAAATATGGGCAGAAACATATTAGAAACACAATTACAAGAACACCAAGAGTCCTGGCTGCTTTCAGCTCAGATTTCTTTTTTTTTTGATTCTCTGAAAGCTGGAGAGTGACAGCTGTGATGTGAGAGCGCATGGCACGAGCCTGAGACACAGCCACAACAAATACTCTCATGTACAGAACGATGACAACAGTGATGGGAGCAATAAAACTTATAACAAGATCAATAGGTCCTGAAAAATGCTTAATGACAATTACAGTTACACACTCTCCGTGGCAGGAATTATACCTGCCTGGTTGAATCAGGTCATCCTTTATAAAATGAAACCAGTATAGAGCAGCACAGAGCCAACACAGACACACACAGAGTTTAACTCTTCTCACAGTGATTCTGGTGGTGTAATGCAGAGGGTCACAAATAGCCACATAGCGATCAACTGATATGAGCACCATGTCTCCTACCGAAGAAGACACAATAATGAAGCAAGTATAACCACACAAAGTACACGCAATGTCACCAAACAGCCAGCAGGATGTTTTTAGGACAAGTTCACCTGGTATCACCAGGAGGCCCACGAGAAAGTCTGAGACAGCCAGAGAGAGGAGGAGGATGTTGGTGGGTGTGTGGAGCTGCCTGGAAGGAAAGAGAAAAACATCATGAACCCAACAGGTTCAGGCTCAGATCTAAATGACAAAACAACTAAAACGTGTATGCAAAATGTTTCTGATCTATCACATCTATAGTTAAGATATGGTTAATTGTAGACAATTGAAATAACTTGGTTGATGTCAAGGTGAATAGAGAGCAATGTTAAATATTGGCAGGAGATGGTACATGAAACACATTTGAGCTTTATGGTGCAAAAAGTGGTAAAATATGACTTAAAATATGATGACACTTTCTGAGGTGCAACATTATTCAGCACTAGCTCAAATACATTTCTTTTAAATCTACAGTAACTGTTCACATTTTTAAGCTACAAAGCATGTAGAGAGAAGCTGAGGAGTTAATCTCTGCCTGAAGTGGGAGACTGCGATGATGACGAGCAGGTTGAGAGCAGCAGTAAACACAGAGATAAAGTACAGCACAATAGTAATGAGAATTGTTTCAGGCCAAGAAGTGGTGGGCTTCCTGCAGGAGGTGTTGAGGAGTTGTGGAAAGCAGAGCTCTGCTCCGTCCTCAACCTCCATCTTCAGAGATCTGCAGAGAGCTGCAGCTCTGCCAGCTTCCTGAACAAACCCGAGTCATATACTGATTTACCTGTCTCACATTCTCATAATTCCTCCCCTCTTTTTTCTCTCAACCTCTGTTGGACTCTGATGCCTCTCCTTCCTCACTCTGCACAATACGCCATCATCTTCATCACTTTCCCTGCAACTCTTCCTCTCTCACTTTTTTTCTGTGATATCCTTTACTGTTGGTCTTTACCCTTGTTTCCTTTCCTGTGTCAGACCTCTATGCCCTTTTTAAAGTGATTAAAGCAGTGTTTAGAAAGTCAACAGGACATAGAAAAAACGGCCCACTTATTCATTTTACTGAGGCCACTCCACACAGCAGGGGTACCAGTGCAGAGGGATCCAGTGGGAAAACAATTGTAGCATTTTCCAGCAAATAGATGAGCCTGACTCTACTTTTGGGGTATATCGGTGTAGCCCGGGAAAAATTGTGCATAAATATGGTAAATAGTTGGTGATAAATACATGAATAAATAGGATTTGATAAAAGGTTAAAAAGGGTGAAATACATATATTTCATTGTTTGGGTAAAATCTCAAGTTCATGTGTTAAAATTGTTAAAAATGCTTAAAAATGTTTAAATTGCTATATGTGTTTCATTTCATTTCATTTGATAAAAAGCTGTTTATTTATATGGTACCCTTTCTAAAGAAATGCTTTCTTTTTACATGAGTTGTTTTTTGTTTTGAAAGGCTGGCTGTGGGGTGCATCCGGGTGAGAGAGAGGTGAGAGGGGAAGGACGGGAAGTTAACAAGAGAATGCGGTAAATTTGTGAGTGGACATCTGAAGTTGTGAAGAAAACAGTTTGTATAGTAGGTGTCTTAGATTTTCAACAGGATAATCTGTAAAAGGACATTATATTGAGAGTTACTGAGAACGTCTGCCCGACGTTTTGCAACATTGTAACCTGTTACGTCGCTCGTTAGCCAAGTGAGCGTGTGTGCGTAAGGTGGAGAGACGGCAGGCTAAGCTAACTGAGCTAACCCAGCTCGACACCCTAGCCTCGTGGACAGTTTCCAACCAGGAGACGACGGACATCCACCAGATAGCGCTCTGAGCCATCGAGGGGGCTCAGAGTTCCTCTGGCAACGTTGGATATCCACCCAAACTCCGTGAGTGTGTCCTTCCGCTGTCTCCTGCTTCCTGGACAGACGGCTGTGAATAGTTAGCTTCTCTGGATGACCACATAGCTCCTGGAAAAAGGTACCTACCGCTAATTTATTTTCTGCTCAGCTGAGAGTGAACTGACCGCTGAGTTTTTGGTCTCAACGAACACAAGCAGCGATACAGGCCTGCAACAATTTTAAGTTATTAAATATTATTATTTTGCCAGCTTAGTATAGTGATAATTGGTGTGTGCACAGTGTTTGATTACTGTTGAAACTTTGTTTGGACACTAAAACCTATAAAAAGGGACAATATATTGTATGGTTTGAAAGAAAACTGATATAAGCTGTGGACTTATGAAAAACAAAAGAGCACCCTAACTTTAAGTTGATATATTTATTTTACCTTATCGTTCAAGTAAAATCATACCTTTAATTGGGAAATTGATTTCTGAGTGTGTTTTCTAACTTTAAATGGTTTGAGGTCCTAATATCTTGCATATATTTAACTGTTGTGCCTGTGAATATTTGATAAAGGGTCATTACACTTAACTATTTTCATATAAAGAGGTCACTAATATCTGGTTATATCCAGTAGCTCTAAGGTTGTTAAAGGACCCAGGATAAATACTATTGAGTTAGTCAGAGTTAACCCACTAAAGTTAAGTGAAGTAAAGAATTCAATGGAGGCACCGCTGGGATGATTCTTGGGTCCCCAGTAAGATCAAAGTAGCTAAATTGTGAGACAGCAAAACAGACCCAGAATATGGCCAACAGAGCAGAGCTAGCTTCTGAGCTGAAGTGATGGTGCAGGGGTGAGGGATTGGATGAGGCTCATGGACTTATGGTTATAGTCCCTGAAAATGCGGAAATCAGCCAAATTGAAGACACCCTTGCAACCATTAAGTGCTTAGGTCGAGTACGTGTCAGAGGGAGGATCTTTAACACAGGACTAAGCAGACTGATGGTTTTGTGTGAATGTAAAAAAGCTCTAACTGGAGTAAGTGTTCCTTCTGAGGTGTCTCTTCCTGAGGGTGGAGAACCCTGGCCTCTAGTCACCGTTGACATTGCCCCAGCTGCTGATGAAGATTTCAATAACAAACTGAAAATGCTGTTGCAAGCTGAGGGTAGGACTATGGAGGACCTTAAAGCTCTACTACCTGCTGCATGACACTCCACTAACCCTACTGAGTCCATTCTACAGGCAGTAGGTGATTTTTTGGAAAAGACCAACAAGCCTCCATCGGAAGGGGGTTATCGTCGCCTACGTATCTTCTCGGGAACACAGCCTGTACCAACAGGTGAGGAGCAGTTTGACTACTGGCTTGAGCAGGCATTGCTCATGGTCGAGGAGAGTGAATGCACTGAAGGGGAGAAAAAGCGAAGGCTAATGGAAAGTCTTAAGGGGCCAGCACTTGAAATAGCCAAAGCCGTGCGCATCAGCAACCCTGATGCTACCCCAGCACAGTACTTGGACGCCCTTGAAAGTGCTTTTGGAACTGCAGAATCTGGAGATGACCTGTATTTTGCTTTCCGGCTGATGCAGCAGCAACATGGAGAGAAATTGTCAGATTTCCTGAGACGACTGGAGCGCTCTCTCTCTAAAGTCATTCAGAGAGGTGGCCTTCCTCCAAGCTGTATGGATAGAGCTCGGGTGGAGCAACTACTGAGAGGTGCAGTGGCTTCTGACCTGATGCTCATCCAGCTACGCTTAAGAGAACGAAAGACTAAGCCACCCAACTTTCTACAGCTCCTGAGTGAGATCCGTGCTGAAGAAGAATATGAGGCTTCAAGGATGAAACTCAAGACTTCAGTGCATCCTGTACAAACAAAACAGGCAATGGATGTGAAACAGGCAGAGATCCAAAATCTAAAAGCTGAAGTCAAAGAGCTCAAGTCTATAGTTGCAGCTGTGGTGACCAAGCCATGTGAAACTAAAGAGGAGTATTCTAATACTGTACCTGCAACAACAGCACGCGCCTGTGAAAAACATCAAGACTCTGAGCTGACAGCTTTAAAGAAACAAGTAAAAAGATTGCAGCAAAAGCTCAACAGTGGAGGCTACCACTAGGGCTGCCAACTCCCCCATCAGAACAGTACGGCGCCCTGAGGAACAGTTCTGCTACCGGTGTGGAGAGAACGGACACTTTGCTGCAAAGTGCCATAATCAAGACAACCAGAGCAAAGTCATTAAAAAACTGATTCAAGCTCTGAGGCTGTCCAAAGAAACCCAGTCTTCCACCAGTGCTGCAGAGGCTGAAGTTAACTGTGCTGTCAAGAGAAGTCTAGTGATTGCACCCCAGAGTACAGCGATCCCTGAAGGTTTGATTGGACCACCCAGCATAGTACCGTTAAAAGTCATTGGACACCCCTGTGATGCTCTGTTTGACAATGGCTCTCAGGTTACCATTATTTTTGAGTCCTGGTATCAAGAGCACCTAGCTGACGTCCCGATACATCCTGTCGCTGGTCTCGATCTCTGGGGTCTAAGTGAGTCCGAAGCTGGTTATCCCTACCGTGGCTACATAGTGGTGGAGCTTGAATACCCAGCAGAGGTTATTGGAACCTGTCAGACTGAAACGGTTCTTGCCCTTATTTGCCCCACTCCCCGGACTGGAGAACAGATCCTGGTCCTGGTAGGGACAAATACCAGTCACATGAGAAATCTGGTGAAACACTGCAGAAAGAGTGGCATTGATATCACACGAACCCTAGGCATACGAGCTGACAGTGTGGAGGAGGTCGCCACTAATGACTCTGCATCACCCACCGATGTTCAAGATGATGATGTTGGCTTTCTGACGTGGCAAGGCCCCGGCCCTTTAATCCTACCCCCTGGTAAAGACACAGAAGTTGCCTGCAAAGTTGGCTTCACACAGCCAGTTGGTAACGAGATCTTGATGGTTGACTCATCCCCCTCAGCTCCTCTACCAGGCAGTGTGCTATTGCAGCCCATGGTAGTACCAGGCCCTGCAGTGAATGTCAATAATTTCAGGATCTTGGTCCAGAACCAGTCCCTCAAAGAGACAATTATACCAGTGGGAACCGTCATGGGACACATGTACTTAACTGAAAGTGTCACTGCTGTTCCTCTTGACAAGTCAGCACCATCAGACTTGGATGCCAACTTGATAAACTTTGGAGACTCACCTGTTCCACCGGAGTGGAAGGAGCGGCTGAAGCAGAAGCTGTCCCAAAGGTCAAAGGTCTTCTCCCTGAGTGACTGGGATGTTGAATTAGCTAAAGGCGTAGAGCACACCATCCGTCTGTCTGATACTAGACCTTTCAGACAGCGTTCCCATCGTCTGACTCCTGCTGACATTGATGATGTAAGAAAGCACCTTCAAGAGCTCCTGTGTGCAGGCATCATTAAAGAGTCTCGCAGCCCCTACGCATCACCAATTGTGATCGTCAGGAAGAAAAATGGAACCATCAGGATGTGTATTGACTACAGATTGCTAAACAGTCAAACAGTCCCTGATCAGTACACCACACCTTGTATTGACGATGTACTGGACTCCTGGTCTGGAAGCTGTTGGTTCTCTGTTCTTGACTTGAGAAGTGACTATTATCAGATAGCTATGGCCGAGGAAGACAAGGAAACAACGGCATTCATCTGCCCTCTGGGGTTCTTCCAGTTTGAGAGGATGCCCCAGGGAATAACTGGAGCCCCAGCGACTTTCCAAAGATTAATGGAGAAAACGGTTGGTGACATGAACCTGCTCCAAGTCCTTGTCTACCATGATGATTTGATCGTCTTTGGAAAGTCATTGGAAGAACATGAGGAGAGGCTTCTCAAAGTCCTTGACCGACTTGAAGAGGCTGGGCTGAAAATCTCTCTCGACAAGTGTCAGTTTTGCCTGCCAAAGGTGAAATATTTGGGACACATTGTGTCAGCCGATGGTGTCTCACCAGACCCGCAGAAAATTGAGGCAGTCACCACCTGGCCTCAGCCTACTGACTTAAAGACCCTGAAATCATTTTTGGGCTTCTGTGGGTATTACCGCAGGTTTATAGCCAATTATGCTGCCATTGTCAAGCCATTGACAGAACTGACAAAAGGCTATGTTCCCACCCAGAAGAGTAGGAAACACAACAAAGATCCTACTAAGAGCTACCTGAGAGAATCAGAACCATTTGGAGAAAGATGGGACCAGACCTGCACGGATGCATTCCACCATATCATCTACTGCCTGACCCATGCACCCGTGCTGGCCTTCGCCAACCCAGAAAAGCCGTATAACCTGCACATGGACGCAAGCTTAAAAGGGATTGGAGCTGTCCTCTACCAGGAAAACCTGGAAGGGTTAAGGCCAGTAGCCTTTGCCAGCAGAAAGTTGAGCCAGTCTGAGAAACGGTACCCAATACATCAGCTAGAGTTTCTAGCACTCAAGTGGGCCGTCGTGGACAAGTTCCATGATTACCTTTATGGGGCTCGGTTCACAGTACGTACCGATAATAACCCCCTGACATACGTGGTCTCGACAGCAAAGCTCAGTGCTGTCGGACACAGATGGCTTGCTGCCTTATCCACGTATGATTTTGATGTCCAGTACCGGCCAGGCAGGCACAACATAGATGCTGACCTTCTCTCAAGGAACTTTCCTGATAATGACAGCACAAATGAATGGGAGACCATTCCTCAGGCTGGTGTGAAGTCCATCTGTCAACATGTCGGCATTCCCAGATCTTCAGACACTCCCATAACGTATGTGGACCAGTTGGGAGCCTCTCCTGATAGTGTCCCAGACATCTACTCCTTCCCAATTCAAATGGAATTGAAGTCTTTGGAGCACATGTCAAAACCAGAGCTTGTATGTGCCCAGAAGGGGGATGCAGTGATTGGACCGGCTATCCAAGCAGTTCAGCAGCAGAAATGGCCTGAAGATACAGATGACAATTCAGAGCTCTCCCAACTGAAAAGGGAGCACAACAAATTGATCATGAAGGATGGACTACTTCATCGGTTGAGCAAATGACCCTCAGGTGAAGAGTTCACTCAACTTGTCTTGCCCAAGGAGTTCCGTGAAGCCGTGCTAAAGTCATTGCACGATGACTTAGGACATCTTGGAATTGAAAGAACTACTGATCTACTGAAGGGTAGATTTTTCTGGCCGAAAATGTCTAAAGATGCTGAGCAGCATGTGAAGAATTGTGGAGAGTGCATCACCCGCAAGTCACCTGCTCAGAGAATGGCTCCATTACATCAGATCAAGAGCAGTGGACCAATGGATCTAGTATGTATTGATTTTCTTTCAATGGAACCCGACTCTAAGGGCATGAGCAGTGTGTTAGTGGTTACTGACCATTTTACACGTTATGCACAAGCTTTCCCGACAAAGAACCAGACGGCTCAGACCGTAGCAAAGATCTTGGTTGAGAAGTACTTTGTACATTATGGCCTGCCCTCCAGAATTCATTCAGATCAGGGAAGGGACTTTGAGAGTCGCCTGATCCGAGATCTATTGAAGATGATGGGAGTCCGGAAGTCGCGGACTACTCCTTATCATCCGCAGGGAGATCCGCAGCCAGAAAGGTTCAACAGAACCTTGCTCTCCATGCTTGGGACTCTGAGCCAGGAGAAGAAATGTCAGTGGAGTCAACATGTAGGACACATGGTTCATGCTTACAACAGCACGAAATGTGATGCAACAGGGTATTCACCTTATTTCCTGATGTTCGGGTGTGAGGCCAGACTTCCTGTGGACCTGTATTTTGGTATGTCTCCAGATGGGAAAAGAGATAGTCATTCGCATTATGTGACAAAGTTGAAGGAAGATTTGCAGCGAGCCTATGAGCTGGCCTTTGAAACAGCCGACAAGAATCACCAAAGAAACAAGAAGGCATACGACAAAAGAGTTGGCTTTCAGTCTCTGGAAGTTGGCGACCGGGTGTTACTCAGGAACCTGGGGCTAAAAGGCAAACACAAGTTGCAAACCCGATGGAGTCCTACTCCCTACGTTGTAGTAGGAAGAATGCCCAATTTACCTGTTTATAAGGTCAGTCCTGAAGATGGAAGAGGAGGCATTAAAACCATCCATAGAGATCATATCCTTCCTATAGGACAACTGGTGAGACTGCCGAAGCCAGAGTTGGATGGTGACTCACCTGCAAGACCAAAGACCAGAGCTGTGACTTCGCAGAGGCGGAAGAAAACCTTGCCTGAGATGCGTCAAATCCTACAAGAGACACAAACAAGACTCAGACTCATCCTCTGATTTTGAGTACTACAGACTGCCAAGGCCCAACCGTACAAGCTCGGAAAACCTGGAGCAAAGGACCCGGGATATTTCACGGTCATCTGCTGTCACACAAGAGGATGAGAATGCTTCTCTGCAATCAGATGAGATTCCTGAGGACGATAGTTCTGAGGAAGAACTTCTAAATGGAGATCAGGAACTCAACCAGGATGCTGATCCTGGATCTGAAACTGGTTCAGAACAAGAAGACTTGGGACAAGATGAAGAACAAGGACTTGTGTACCCGGCCCGGAGGGTTACCGGGGCCCCGCCCTGGAGCCAGGCCTGGGGTTGGAGCCTGTGGGCGAGCGCCTGGTGGCTGGGCCTTCGCCCATGGGGCCCGGCCGGGCCCAGCCCGAACCGGCTACATAGGCTCGTCCCCCTGCAAGCCCACCACCCGCAGAGGGATTCGGAAGGGTTCGGTGCAGTGTGGATCGAGCAGCAGACCAAGGCGGGGGCCTTGGCGGTCTGATCCTCGGCTACAGAAGTTGGCTTTTGGGACATGGAATGTCACCTCTCTGGCGGGGAAGGAGCCAGAGCTTGTGGAAGAGGTTGAACGTTACCGGCTAGATATAGTCGGATTCACCTTGACACATAGTTCCAGCTCTGGAACCCAAGTCCTTGAGAGGGGTTGGACTCTCTCCTTTGCTGGAGTTGCTCCGGGTGAGAGGCGGAGGGCCAGGGTGGGCTTTCTGATAGTCCCCAGACTCTCTGCCTGTGCACTGGGGTTCACCCCAGTAGATGAAAGGGTTGCTTCCCTGCGCCTTCGGATCGGGGAACGGGTCCTGACTGTTGTCTGCGCTTATGCGCCGAACAGCAGTTCAGAGTACCCATCCTTTTTGGAGACCCTGGGACGGGTGCTGGATAGTGCCCCGACCGGGGACTCCATTGTTCTGCTGGGGGACTTCAACGCTCACGTGGGCAATGACAGCAGAACCTGGAGGGGCATGATTGGGAGGAATGGCCTGCCCGATCTGAACCCGAGCGGTGTTCAGTTATTGGACGTCTGTGCGGGTCGCAGTTTGGCCATAACGAACACCATGTTCGAACATAAGGATGTCCATGGGTGCACATGGCACCAGGACAGCCTAGTGCGCAGGTCAGTGATTGACTTTGTAGTCATATCATTTGACCTGCAGCCGTATGTTCTGGACACTTGGGTGAAGAGAGGAGCAGAGCTGTCAACTGATCACCACCTGTCGCGGCAGTAATCCTCAAACCCGCTGGTGGACACCAGAGGTGAGAGGAGCCATCGGGCTGAAGAAGGAAGCCTACAGGGCATGGTTGGTTTGTGGGTCTCTGGAGGCAGCTGACGGGTACCGGCGGGCCAAGCGGAGTGCAGCAGCGGCAGTCGCAGAGGCAAAAACTTGGGCATGGGAGGAGTTCGGTGAGGCCATGGAGAAAGACTATCGATTGGCTCCAAAGAGGTTCTGGCAAACCATCCGGCGCCTCAAGGGGGGAAGGCGGCAACTTGCTCACATTGTTTACAGTGGGTGCGGGGAGCTGCTGACGTCAACTGGGGACATTGTCGGGCGGTGGAAGGAATACTTTGAGGAGCTCCTCAATCCCACCAACACGTATTCCAGTGAGGAAACAGAGCCAGGGGTATCGGGGGTGGGTCGTCCAATTTCTGGGGCAGAAGTCGCCGAGGTAGTGAAGCAACTCCGCGGCGGCGGAGCCCCAGGGTGGATGAGATTCGCCCAGGTTATCTCAAGGCTCTGGATGTTGTAGGGCTGTCTTGGCTTCCACGCCTGTGCAACATTGCTTGGACATCAGGGGCAGTGCCTCTGGAGTGGCAGACCGGGGTGGTGGTGCCCATCTTCAAGAAAGGGGACCAGAGGGTGTGTTCCAACTACAGGGGGATCACACTCCTCAGCCTACCTGGTAAGGTCTACTCCAGGGTGCTGGAAAAGAGGGTCCGGTCGATAGTTGAACCTCAGATTGAGTAGGAGCAATGTGGTTTTCATCCTGGACGCGGAACCGTGGACCAGCTCTTTACCTTCGCCAGGGTGCTGGAGGGGGCATGGGAATTCGCCCAACCAGTCCACATATGTTTTGTGGATTTGGAGAAGGCTTACGACCGTGTCCCCAGGGGCATCCTGTGGGGGGTGCTCTGGGAGTATGGGGTTGGTGGCCCGTTGCTAGGAGCCATCCAGTCCCTGTACCGAAGGAGCATGAGTCTGGTTCACGTGGCCGGCAGTAAGTCGGACCTGTTCCCGATGAGAGTTGGACTCCATCAGGGCTGCCCTTTGTCACCAGTTCTGTTCATAACTTTCATGGACAGAATTTCTAGGTGCAGCCAAGTGGTGGAAAGTGTCAGGTTCGGTGACGGGAGGATCTTGTCCCTGCTTTTTGCAGATGACATGGTCCTCCTAGCTCCATTGAACAGTGACCTCCAGCTCTTGCTGGGACGGTTCGCAGCCGAGTGTGAAGCGGCTGGGATGAGAATCAGCACCTCCAAGTCTGAGGCCATGGTCCTCAGCCAGAAAAGGGTGGATTGCCCAAGCCAGGTCGGGGGGGAGGTCCTGCCTCAGGTGGAGGAGTTTAAGTATCTCGGGGTCTTGTTCACGAGTGAGGGTAGGATGGAGCGGGAGATTGACAGGCAGATTGGTGTGGTGAAAAGGGAGCTTAGCCAGAAAGCTAGGCTCTTGATTTACCGGTCAATCTACGTTCCAACCCTCACCTATTGTCACGAGCTCTGGGTAGTGACCTAAAGAACGAGATCGTGAGTACCAGCGGCCGAAATGAATTTCCTCCGTAGGGTGGCTGGGCTCAGCCTTAGAGATAGGGTGAGGAGCTTGGACATCCGGGAGGGACTCGGAGTAGAGCTGCTGCTCCTTCACATCGAGAGGAGCCAGTTGAGGTGGTTTGGGCATCTGGTAAGGATGCCTTCCAGACACCTCCCTTGGGAGGTATTCCGGGCATGTCCACCTGGTAGGAGACCTCGGAGACCTGGAGGGATTACATCACCTGCCTGGCCTGGGAACGCCTTGGGGTTCCCTCGGAAGAGGTGACGGAAGTGGCTGGGGAGAGGACTGTCTGGGCTTCTTTGCTGAGGCTGCTGCCCCCGCGACCCGGACCCGGATAAGCGGAGGACAACGAGTACGAGTACGAAAAGTACAAAGTCATTGACAGACCACTGTATTATCGACTGTACCCTGATGAGGCCATCCCATGCATCTATGGACTCCATAAGAGACACAAGGAAGGAGCATCACTAAGACCCATCAGCAGCAGCATAAGCTCAGTCACATACAACATCTTCAAACACCTGGCACCCAGTCATCTGTTTTACTTCTTGCCACAAAATAAAACTCCATGATGCTTCTGAGTGTGACTGCATGGATAATGTGAAAAATAATTGTTATGGAGTAAACAAATGTGATGAATGACATTAAGCTGAAATGATAAAATGCCCTTTGTCCCTGCTCTGAAAGGGAACATGATCTGTTTCCACTGACAGTTTTATCTGAAACACAACACTTAATGTTATTCTTATGGCAGGAAAAGTGTGGCTAATCTGGAGCATCTTTTCTCTGTGAAACAGGAGCCTCATCAGGCCAGTAATCTCTGTTTGCAACAAAATGTGCACAATTCACTGAGATGATGCTTTGAACATAAATAAATGATAGAAATGAAAGCTTTAGTTGTTGTGTTGGGCTGAAATGTTTCCTATCACAAAGAAAGAAGACTCTTCATATGTGTAATACACATAGAATTTTAAGAGACATGAAACCAGGTGATTACCTAGGGACAGTTTATGGTGCTTGTGACTCTTTCTTACAATGCAGGCCTTTCTACTATTGTTCAGACACAGTTTGGACTTAAAGGGGCAATAAGCGAAAATTCATCATTTCTACATTGAAGGAATTAAAAAATCGCTATGTGAAGAACTAGAGGTGTAATTTCATCTGGAGTAAAACATGACGTCACACACCCTCTCTCTGTGTTGATCTCCAGTCCTTTGTTTACAAGCTGGTCTGGCTGCGCATTCATGTATGTTCATGTGAATCGCTGCCTCCTCCCTCCTCTCGGAGCCCTTGGCCCTCCCTCCCTATAAAAGTCTACAGTCAGTGAGCAACGGCAGCGCGTATTTTCGAAGCCAAATGGCAGAGAGCGGAATGAAACGTTCACCTGAAGACGACGAGGATCCGACATTACCTCTAAAGAAACAAAGGTCGTTGGCAAAGAAGTTGTCAGATAAAGAAAGGGACAGAACCCTGATTAACATTGGCCTTGCATTTCCAAGGTGGAGAGCACTGCAAGAGCTAAAGGGGCTACAATTTGACTCAGAGCTAGCTCTTCTTCTCCTGGACAGGTAACTGTTAAGTAACAAAATAAAGTCAAATGTCTGTTTCAATTAGTGTTACAGTAACGTTAGGCACATGTCACTATGTCGATTCAATTAAATTTAATGTTACAATCGTAGCATGGGTTAATGTCTGGAGCTTGAGTTATTAGCTGCTCGGTCCCAGCAATGAGTCAGGCGTTACGGTTGTGTTAGGTGAGTAGCCCGGCAGCCCAGCTAACATTTGCAATTAGCATTGTAAAATGTAGCCAGGCTAAAACATCGCTCTCACTCACAGAGAAGAGTAGGAACCTTAGTGTTAGCTCCCGGTGTTAGCACTAGCTGGGATCAGGCGATGGCTCTAGGCGAGTGGGGGGTGGGGGTGGAGAGCAGAGGCAGAGGGAGGTGTGGCTCATGACGCACTTTGTTTTGGTCTACAGGCAGTGCACAACAGCAAACCTAGCGGTGAAACGATTTCGCTTTTTGCCCCTTTAAAGACACTGTCTGTATTTGATCATTCGCTCAGTGAACATCATGAACAAATGCATTCAATTGTCCACAGAGCAGGCCTCATTTCAGTCACTCCACAGCCTCTCTACAGTATGTTGGTCTCACAGGAGCCAGGCTGCAGAATCTGAAGACTGACAATGAGTTTCACTGCTTTTCTAAACCAGGAATAAGACAAGGCATAGATCAAGGGGTTAAGACATGAGTTAAAATAGAACAGACAATCCACAGCAGATACAAATAAACTATTGGCCAGGTTGTCACCTGCAAGAGCGACGCAGTAATATGGGCAGAAACATATTAGAAACACAACTACAAGAACACCAAGAGTCCTGGCTGCTTTCAGCTCCGATTTCTTTTCTATTTCACTCACTGAAAGCTGGAGAGTGACAGCTGTGATGTGAGAGCGCATGGCACGAGCCTGAGTCACAGCCACAACAAATACTCTCATGTACAGAAAGATGACAACAGTAATGGGAGCAATAAAACTTATAACAAGATCAATAGCTACTGAAAAATGGTCAATGACAATTACACACTCTCCGTGGCAGGAATTATACCTGCCTGGTTGAGTCAGGTCATCCTTTATAAAATGAAAGCAGTAGAGAGCAGCACAGAGCCAACACAGACACACACACAGTTTAACACTTCTCACAGTGATTCTGGTGGTGTAATGCAGAGGGTCACAAATAGCCACATAGCGATCAACTGATATGAGCACCATGTCTCCTACTGAAGAAGATATAATGATTAAGCAAGTATAACGACACAGAGTACACGCAATGTCACCAAACAGCCAGCAGGATGTTCTTAGGACAAGTTCACCTGGTAGCACCAGGAGGCCCATGAGAAAGTCTGAGACAGCCAGAGAGAGGAGGAGGATGTTGGTGGGTGTGTGGAGCTGCCTGGAAGGAAAGAGAAAAACATCATGAACCCAACAGGTTCAGGCTCAGATCTAAATGACAAAACAACTAAAACGTGTATGCAAAATGTTTCTGATCTATCACATCTATAGTTAAGATATGGTTAATTGTAGACAATTGAAATAACTTGGTGGATGTCAAGGTGAATAGAGAGCAATGTTAAATATTGGCAGGAGATGGAACATGAAACACATTTGAGCTTTATGGTGCAAAAAGTGGTAAAATATGACTTAAAATATGATGACACTTTATGATGTGCAACATTATTCAGCACTAGCTCAAATGCATTTTTAAGCGACAAAGCATGTAGAGAGAAGCTGAGGAGTTAATCTCTGCCTGAAGTGGGAGACTGCGATGATGACGAGCAGATTGAGAGCAGCAGTAAACACAGAGATAAAGTACAGCACAATAGTAATGAGAATTGTTTCAGGCAAAGAAGTGGTGGGCTTCCTGCAGGAGGTGTTGAGGAGTTGTGGAAAGCAGAGCTCTGCTCCATCCTCAATCTCCATCTTCAGAGATCTGCAGAGAGCTGCAGCTCTGCCAGCTTCCTGAACAAACCCGAGTCATATACTGATTTACCTGCCTCACATTCTCATAACTCCTCCCCTCTTTTTTCTCTCCTTCCTCACTCTGCACATTACGCCATCATCTTCATCACTTTCCCTGCAACTCTTCCTCTCTCACTTTTTTTCTGTGCTATCCTTTAGTGTTGGTCTTGACCTTTGTTTCCTTTCCTTTGTCCGACCTCTATGCCCTTTTTAAAGTGATTAAAGCAGTGTTTAGAAAGTCAACAGGACATAGAAAAAACGGCCCACTTATTCATTTTACTGAGGCCACTCCACACAGCAGGGGTACCAGTGCAGAGGGATCCAGTGGGAAAACAATTGTAGCATTTTCCAGCAAATAGATGAGCCTGACTCTACTTTTGGGGTATATCGGGATGCCAGCAGCTTTACATGCATTAATCCAGCTCAGTGCAGTGCACATACTGGTGGGGGAGAGGGTGAGGGGTGGTGGTTGGCAGGGAGCACAGTCTTGATGGCTGCCTCCTGGTTAACCCTGGAGTGGTTGTTGTAATCAGTGGTGGCTTAGATGCTTTGATGCTTTGGGGGTCTGCATTGTCCTTAGCTTCCGGTTGTGCATGGCCTCTCTCATGCCCCTCATCACGTTAGTCATGGATGAACTGTTGGCCTGACCAGCACCTGATCCCTGAAATCAGTGTTGCATCCCTTCAGCAGCAGGCTGACCTCCTAGTACATTCACAGCTTCTAAATTTAAGAATGTTATCTTTTTGAGGGTGGTGACACTCTTGATGTTAGTGTTGTTCGTCATAACAACTACAGTAGAACAGAAGTACTGACCTGCAGAAACAAGGACCACAACACAGCACATCCAGGACATACATGACAAGTGGTGAAAAACTTATCACACAGAGAGCTCACCCAACCAGAAAAATATGTCCTTGCCAAGGGACTGAACTTTGCTGTAACACCAGAGCAGATACCGACTGTGGATCTCATCACAGCAACGGAGTCAGTTATCAGACACAACAAGCTGGCAGACCCAGTGGCAGAACGACTTAGGTTAAAGGTATCAACCGCTTCGCTGGTGCAAAAGCATCCCCTTCCAACCTCACCATCAACGAAATGAAGGCGTTGACATCATTGAGAAAAGACCGGAACATCAACATCTTGCTGGCAGACAAAGGGTGATGCAAAAGTGGTGCTGAAGAAAGCAGACAACCATGCAAAAGTCACTGATCTGTTCAGCAACAAAACCACCTATGA
The DNA here is from genome assembly GCF_041903045.1 of Epinephelus lanceolatus. Taxonomy (NCBI): domain Eukaryota; kingdom Metazoa; phylum Chordata; class Actinopteri; order Perciformes; family Serranidae; genus Epinephelus; species Epinephelus lanceolatus. The sequence goes on along the minus strand of NC_135747.1, from coordinate 40,043,203 downwards.
GGCACTGAGGTGAGATCCTACCAGAAGGGTCTGAGTCCTCTTGCAGTGTTCACATATGTACAAAAAATGCTGAGTCACTGCTCTGAGTCTGTTTAGAGGGCTGAAGAGGACCAAGTTTGAAAACTCAGTTTCTTTTGCCACTGACAAGTGAACTGACAATAGCCCCTTCTCCACCAACATTTCCAGGAACTTTTATTTCCAGGACTAGGGTAAAATAATTCCTGGTAATCTGTGTGGTTAGCGTTTCCACCGCACCTTAAAGTTCCAGAAAATTTATTCAAATCATGCTGATGATAGAGATGATTCAGCGTGTGCCCTATATTGAGTCCTTGTGTAAAACATAATGTTAGTGTCGGTGGATGAGAGACTGTGAACGGAGCATATTGAATATTGCTGTCTACATGTTTACCTGTTTATGCTTGCTGAACACATGTATTGATAAATTATTGGCTTCTTACTCACTAAGGTTTAATTTCACTTACAGTAACGAGTGTAGCTGCCGTCAACTCAAGTAATTTTTGTGTTATCTTCACTTTGTTTCCGCTTGCCTGTTCACCGATTACTGTGTCATGTAGGCCTGTGTGTGTGTGTGTGTGTGTGTGTGTGTGTGTGTGTGTGGAGGAGGTCAGCCCCAGCACAGAGCGCAGAGGAAAGGCTGCAGGATGATAATGAATTTAACCAAAATGTGTAAAAGTACTGATAAAAGAACCGATGCCATTAGCGCTTATCAATACTACAGTCTCTGATAATTTAGCCCCGTGGGCTAATTGAGTACCGGGTTTCAGTACCGATCCTTAATCAAAACACAAACAAAGTGAAGGTTGTAGAAATTAAATAAAGTTTGCAATCACATGGCACAGAAGTGCAGAACACTGAAAGTGTTTGTTTCACCAATCAGCGTTCTTCAGCAAACAGCCCTGGGTAAATGATAAAAGTTCCTGCAGTGGAAAAGGGGCTAATGTGAACACAGGAGAACTGAGTCCCTTTTGTCTTGGTCCATTTTGTGGTGCACTTTAAGAGGACTGAGTTTGGTTTGCTTAAAAATGACTATATGTAAAAACACCCAAAGATATTTTTAAGTTTGTTTGCTTGCCTCAAAGATTCACACCTGTTCTTCTCTCACCAAAGACACCAGTTAGCCAGCTACCTCTCATTACAAACCCCTCCTGCCAAAACCGTCCATCCCAAGACAAGACACCACCCCCCCTCTGCTGGTACTCCTGCTTGTCATCCCCCAAGCCCCTTTTATCATTCACCTTTCATTAAAAGACTTGTGTCAGATCTGCTCCCCTGTCTTGTGTTTGCATTTTGGTTCAGCCTTAACAAACATGATGGACATAGAATTGAATGCTCAAACAACAACAAAAGTTATGTTAAACTGACATAAAATTCCTGTGAGACAAGGGGGGTCATGTGACAGATTTATTTTGTGTCTGGTGTATTCAAAACTTTTATGTTACTGTGTTGTATTAAACTAAAATGTTTGAATGCACTGTGTTTAAAAAAAAAAAAAAAGTTTAGTAAGCGAATTGGGATTTACACTGTGGGCTTTTCTCATTCCTACAGGCAGTTAATGTGCAAATACAATTCTGTTGCTGTTCCACTCCATGACTTAAAGGAATACTTCAACCCTCAAATGATCATCACCCACTCTGTAATTAATAAGCCTTTACTGTTACTGTGATTTTTTTATTTTGGAGTTTTGACCAGTCCAAACTATATTACTTGTTGTGAAACATCAATAAAACACATGAGGTCATTCTGAATTTTTATTAACATGCCTGGTTCATTATTATCATATTTGATATCACTTTACAACAAATTGCTATGCTGTGTGAATTCAAAGAAAAGAAAAATAGTGTTAAATTGCAACCCATCACATTTCATATACCTTGTGAAACTTTAACTTTCTCTGTTCTTTGATTTACACTGTATGTTTCTCTGCAGATTTAATTGCAAAGATGTGATGACCTGTAGATAATCATGTGTTTTCAAATAATCTGTTTTACTTCTTGCCACAAAATAAAACTCCATGATGCTTCTGAGTGTGACTGCATGGATAATGTGAAAAATAATTGTCATGAAGTAAACAAACGTGATGAATTATATTAAGCTGAAATGATAAAATGCCCTTTGTCCCTGCTCTGAAAGGGAACATGATCTGTTTCCACTGACAATTTTATCTTAAACTCAACACTTAATGTTATTCTTATGGCAGGAAAAGTGTGGCTAATCTGGAGCATCTTTTCTCTGTGAAACAGGAGCCTCATCAGGCCAGTAATCTCTGTTTGCAACAAAATGGACACAATTCACTGAGATGATGCTTTGAACATAAATAAATGATAGAAATGAAAGCTTTAGTTGTTGTGTTGGGCTGAAATGTTTCCTATCACAAACAAAAAAGACTCTTCATATGTGTAATACACATAGGATTTTATGAGACATGAAACCGGGTGATTACCTAGGGACAGTTTATGGTGCTTGTGACTCTTTCTTACAATGCAGGCCTTTCTACTATTGTTCAGACACAGTTTAGACTGAAAGACACTGTCTGTATTTGATCATTCACTCACTGAACAACATGAACAAATGCATTCAATTGTCCACAGAGCAGGCCTCATTTCAGTCACTCCACAGCCTCTCTACAGTATGTTGGTCTCACAGGAGCCAGGCTGCAGAATCTGAAGACTAACAATGAGTTTCACTGCTTTTCTAAACCAGGAATAAAACAAGGCATAGATCAAGGGGTTTAAACAAGAGTTTAAAAAGAACAGACAATGCATAGCAGATACAAATAAACTGTTGGCCAGGTTGTCACCTGCAAGAGCGACACAGTAATATGGGCAGAAACATATTAGAAACACAATTACAAGAACACCAAGAGTCCTGGCTGCTTTCAGCTCCGATTTCTTTTTTTTTTGACTCACTGAAAGCTGGAGAGTGACAGCTGTGATGTGAGAGCGCATGGCACGAGCCTGAGACACAGCCACAACAAATACTCTCATGTACAGAACGACAATGACAGAAATGGGAACAATAAAGGTGACAACAAGATCAATAGCTCCTGCAAAGTGGTTAATGACAGTCACACACTCTCCATGGCAGGAATTAAAGCTGCCTGGTTTAATCAGGTTATCCTTTAAAAACGGACAGTTGAAGAGAGCAGCACCGAGCCAACACAGACACACACAGAGTTTAACGCTTCTCACAGTGATTCTGTTGGTGTAATGCAGAGGGTCACAAATAGCCACATAGCGATCAACTGATATGAGCACCATGTCTCCGATCGAAGAAGACACAATGATGAAGCTAGTATAACCACACAAAGTACACGCAATGTCACCAAAGAGCCAGCAGGATGTTTTTAGGCCAAGTTCACCTGGTATCACCACAAGGCCCACGAGAAAGTCTGAGACAGCCAGAGAGAGGAGGAGGATGTTGGTGGGTGTGTGGAGCTGCCTGGAAGGAAAGAGAAAAACATCATGAACCCAACAGGTTCAGGCTCAGATCTAAATGACAAAACAACTAAAACGTGTATGCAAAACACGTGCATACACATTTTAATAACTTGGTTGATGTCAAGGTGAATAGAGAGCAATGTTAAATATTGGCAGGAGATGGTACATGAAACACATTTGAGCTTTATGGTGCAAAAAGTGGTAAAATATGACTTAAAATATGATGACACTTTATGATGTGCAACATTATTCAGCACTAGCTCGAATACATTTCTTTTAAATCTACAGTAACTGTTCACATCTTTAAGCTACAAAGCATGTAGAGAGAAGCTGAGGAGTTAATCTCTGCCTGAAGTGGGAGACTGCGATGATGACGAGCAGGTTGAGAGCAGCAGTAAACACAGAGATAAAGTACATCACAATAGTAATGAGAATTGTTTCAGGCAAAGAAGTGGTGGGCTTCCTGCAGGAGGTGTTGAGGAGTTGTGGAAAGCAGAGCTCTGCTCCGTCCTCAACCTCCATCTTCAGAGATCTGCAGAGAGCTGCAGCTCTGCCAGCTTCCTGAACAAACCCGAGTCATATACTGATTTACCTGTCTCACATTCTCATAATTCCTCCCCTCTTTTTTCTCTCAACCCCTGTTGGACTCTGATGCCCCTCCTTCCTCACTCTGCACAATACGCCATCATTTGTCACTTTCCCTGCAACTCTTCCTCTCTCACTTTTTTTCTGTGATATCCTTTACTGTCGTTCTTTACCCTTGTTTCATTTCCTTTGTCCGACCTCTATGCCCTTTTTAAAGTGATTAAAGCAGTGTTTAGAAAGTCAACAGGACATAGAAAAAATGGCCCACTTATTCATTTTACTGAGGCCACTCCACACAGCAGGGGTACCAGTGCAGAGGGATCCAGCGGGAAAATAATTGTAGCATTTTCCAGCAAATAGATGAGCCTGACTCTACTTTTGGGGTATATCGGGATGCCAGCAGCTTTACATGCATTAATCCAGCTCAGTGCAGTGCACATACTGGTGGGGGAGAGGGTGAGGGGTGGTGGTTGGCAGGGAGCACAGTCTTGATGGCTGCCTCCTGGTTAACCCTGGAGTGGTTATTGTAATCAGTGATGGCTTCGGGGGGGTCTGCATTTTCCTTAGCTTCCGGTTGTGCATGGCCTCTCTCATGCCCCTCATCACGTTAGTCATGGATGAACTGTTGGCCTGACCAGCACCTGATCCCTGAAATCAGTGTTAAATCCCTTCAGCAGCAGGCTGATCTCCTAGTACATTCACAGCTTCTAAATTTAAGAATGTTATCTTTTTGAGGGTGGTGACACTCTTGATGTTAGTGTTGTTCATCATAACAACTACAGTAGAACAGAAGTACTGACCTGCAGAAACAAGGACCACAACACAGCACATCCAGGACATACATGACAAGTGGTGAAAAACTTATCACACAGAGAGCTCACCCAACCAGAAAAATATGTCCTTGCCAAGGGACTGAACTTTGCTGTAACACCAGAGCAGATACCGACTGTGGATCTCATCACAGCAATGGAGTCAGTTATCAGACACAACAAGCTGGCAGACCCAGTGGCAGAACAACTTAGGTTAAAGGTATCAGCCGCTTCGCTGGTGCAAAAGCATCCCCTTCCAACCTCACCATCAACGAAATGAAGGCGTTGACATCATTGAGAAAAGACCGGAACATCAACATCTTGCTGGCAGACAAAGGGTGATGCAAAAGTGGTGCTGAAGAAAGCAGACAACCATGCAAAAGTCACTGATCTGTTCAGCAACAACACCACCTATGAGGCACTGAGGTGAGATCCTACCAGAAGGGTCTGAGTCCTCTTGCAGTGTTCACATATGTACAAAAAATGCTGAGTCACTGCTCTGAGTCTGTTTAGAGGGCTGAAGAGGACCAAGTTTGAAAACTCAGTTTCTTCTGCCACTGACAACTGAACTGACAATAGCCCCTTTTCCACCAACATTTCCAGGAACTTTTATTTCCAGGACTTAATATACCTGGGTAAAATAATTCCTGGTAATCTGTATGGTTAGCGTTTCCACCACACCTTAAAGTTCCAGAAAATTTATTCAAATCAGGCTGATGATAGAGATGATTCAGCGTGTGCCCTATATTGAGTCCTTGTGTAAAACATAATGTTAGTGTCGGTGAATGAGAGACTGTGGATATAGCATATTGAATATCGCTGTCTACATGTTTACCTGTTTATGCTTGCTGAACACATGTATTGATAAATTATTGACTTCTTTTTCACTAAGGTTTAATTTCACTTACAGTAACGAGTGTAGCTGCCGTCAACTCAAGTAATTTTTGTGTTATCTTCACTTTGTTTCCGCTTGCCTGTTCACCGATTACTGTGTCATGTAGGCGTGTGTGTGTGTGTGTGTGTGTGTGTGTGTGTGTGTGTGTGGAGGAGGTCAGCCCCAGCACAGAGCGCAGAGGAAAGGCTGCAGGATGATAATGAATTTAACCAAAATGTGTAAAAGTACTGATAAAAGAACCAATGCCATTAGCGCTTATCAATACTACAGTCTCTGATAATTTAGCCCCGTGGGCTAATTGAGTACCGGGTTTCAGTACCGATCCTTAATCAAAACACAAACAAAGTGAAGGTTGTAGAAATTAAATAAAGTTTGCAATCACATGGCACAGAAGTGCAGAACACTGAAAGTGTTTGTTTCACCAATCAGCGTTCTTCAGCAAACAGCCCTGGGTAAATGATAAAAGTTCCTGCAGTGGAAAAGGGGCTAATGTGAACACAGGAGAACTGAGTCCCTTTTGTCTTGGTCCATTTTGTGGTGCACTTTAAGAGGACTGAGTTTGGTTTGCTTAAAAATGACTATATGTAAAAACACCCAAAGATATTTTTAAGTTTGTTTGCTTGCCTCAAAGATTCACACCTGTTCTTCTCTCACCAAAGACACCAGTTAGCCAGCTACCTCTCATTACAAACCCCTCCTGCCAAAACCGTCCATCCCAAGACAAGACACCACCCCCCCTCTGCTGGTACTCCTGCTTGTCATCCCCCAAGCCCCTTTTATCATTCACCTTTCATTAAAAGACTTGTGTCAGATCTGCTCCCCTGTCTTGTGTCTGCATTTTGGTTCAGCCTTAACAAACATGATGGACATAGAATTGAATGCTCAAACAACAACAAAAGTTATGTTAAACTGACATAAAATTCCTGTGAGACAAGGGGGGTCATGTGACAGATTTATTTTGTGTCTGGTGTATTCAAAACTTTTATGTTACTGTGTTGTATTAAACTAAAATGTTTGAATGCACTGTGTTTAAAAAAAAAAAAAAAAAAAAGTTTAGTAAGCGAATTGGGATTTACACTGTGGGCTTTTCTCATTCCTACAGGCAGTTAATGTGCAAATACAATTCTGTTGCTGTTCCACTCCATGACTTAAAGGAATACTTCAACCCTCAAATGATCATCACCCACTCTGTAATTAATAAGCCTTTACTGTTACTGTGATTTTTTTATTTTGGAGTTTTGACCAGTCCAAACTATATTACTTGTTGTGAAACATCAATAAAACGCATGAAGTCATTCTGAATTTTTATTAACATGCCTGGTTCATTATTATCATATTTGATATCACTTTACAGTAAATTGCTATGCTGTGTGAATTCAAAGAAAAGAAAAAATAGTGTTAAATTGCAACCCATCACATTTCATATACCTTGTGAAACTTTAACTTTCTCTGTTCTTTGATTTACACTGTATGTTTCTCTGCAGATTTAATTGCAAAGATGTGATGACCTGTAGATAATTATGTGTTTTCAAATAATCTGTTTTACTTCTTGCCACAAAATAAAACTCCATGATGCTTCTGAGTGTGACTGCATGGATAATGTGAAAAATAATTGTCATGAAGTAAACAAACGTGATGAATTATATTAAGCTGAAATGATAAAATGCCCTTTGTCCCTGCTCTGAAAGGGAACATGATCTGTTTCCACTGACAATTTTATCTTAAACTCAACACTTAATGTTATTCTTATGGCAGGAAAAGTGTGGCTAATCTGGAGCATCTTTTCGCTGTGAAACAGGAGCCTCATCAGGCCAGTAATCTCTGTTTGCAACAAAATGGACACAATTCACTGAGATGATGCTTTGAACATAAATAAATGATAGAAATGAAAGCTTTAGTTGTTGTGTTGGGCTGAAATGTTTCCTATCACAAACAAAAAAGACTCTTCATATGTGTAATACACATAGGATTTTATGAGACATGAAACCGGGTGATTACCTAGGGACAGTTTATGGTGCTTGTGACTCTTTCTTACAATGCAGGCCTTTCTACTATTGTTCAGACACAGTTTAGACTGAAAGACACTGTCTGTATTTGATCATTCACTCACTGAACAACATGAACAAATGCATTCAATTGTCCACAGAGCAGGCCTCATTCCAGTCACTCCACAGCCTCTCTACAGTATGTTGGTCTCACAGGAGCCAGGCTGCAGAATCTGAAGACTGACAATGAGTTTCACTGCTTTTCTAAACCAGGAATAAAACAAGGCATAGATCAAGGGGTTTAAACAAGAGTTTAAAAAGAACAGACAATGCATAGCAGATACAAATAAACTATTGGCCAGGTTGTCACCTGCAAGAGCGACGCAGTAATATGGGCAGAAACATATTAGAAACACAATTACAAGAACACCAAGAGTCCTGGCTGCTTTCAGCTCCGATTTCTTTTTTTTTTGATTCACTGAAAGCTGGAGAGTGACAGCTGTGATGTGAGAGCGCATGGCACGAGCCTGAGAGACAGCCACAACAAATACTCTCATGTACAGAACGACAATGACAGAAATGGGAACAATAAAGGTTACAACAAGATCAATAGCTCCTGCGAAGTGGTTAATGACAGTCACACACTCTCCATGGCAGGAATTAAAGCTGCCTGGTTTAATCAGGTTATCCTTTAAAAATGGACAGTTGAAGAGAGCAGCACCGAGCCAACACAGACACACACAGAGTTTAACGCTTCTCACAGTGATTCTGTTGGTGTAATGCAGAGGGTCACAAATAGCCACATAGCGATCAACTGAGATGAGCACCATGTCTCCGATCGAAGAAGACACAATGATGAAGCTAGTATAACCACACAGAGTACACACAATGTCACCAAACAGCCAGCAGGATGTTTTTAGGCCAAGTTCACCTGGTATCACCACAAGGCCCACGAGAAAGTCTGAAACAGCCAGAGAGAGGAGGAGGATGTTGGTGGGTGTGTGGAGCTGCCTGGAAGGAAAGAGAAAAACATCATGAACCCAACAGGTTCAGGCTCAGATCTAAATGACAAAACAACTAAAACGTGTATGCAAAATGTTTCTGATCTATCACATCTATAGTTAAGATATGGTTAATTGTAGACAATTGAAATAACTTGGTGGATGTCAATGTGAATAGAGAGCAATGTTAAATATTGGCAGGAGATGGTACATGAAACACATTTGAGCTTTATGGTGCAAAAAGTGGTAAAATATGACTTAAAATATGATGACACTTTCTGAGGTGCAACATTATTCAGCACTAGCTCAAATACATTTCTTTTAAATCTACAGTAACTGTTCACATTTTTAAGCTACAAAGCATGTAGAGAGAAGCTGAGGAGTTAATCTCTGCCTGAAGTGGGAGACTGCGATGATGACGAGCAGGTTGAGAGCAGCAGTAAACACAGAGATAAAGTACATCACAATAGTAATGAGCATTGTTTCAGGCCAAGAAATGGTGGGCTTCCTGCAGGAGGTGTTGAGGAGTTGTGGAAAGCAGAGCTCTGCTCCGTCCTCAACCTCCATCTTCAGAGATCTGCAGAGAGCTGCAGCTCTGCCAGCTTCCTGAACAAACCCGAGTCATATACTGATTTACCTGTCTCACATTCTCATAATTCCTCCCCTCTTTTTTCTCCCAACCCCTGTTGGACTCTGATGGCCCTCCTTCCTCACTCTGCACATTACGCCATCATCTATGTCACTTTCCCTGCAACTCTTCCTCTCTCACTTTTTTTTTCTGTGATATCCTTTACTGTTGGTCTTTACCCTTGTTTCATTTCCTTTGTCCGACCTCTATGCCCCTTTTTAAAGTGATTTAAGCAGTGTTTAGAAAGTCAACAGGACATAGAAAAAACGGTCCACTTATTCATTTTACTGAGGCCACTCCACACAGCAGGGGTACCAGTGCAGAGGGATCCAGCGGGAAAACAATTGTAGCATTTTCAATCAGTCAATCAATTTTATTTATAAAGTCCAATATCACAAATCACAGTTTGCCTGACAGGGCTTTACAGCATACTACATCCCTCTGTCCTTAGGACCTTCACAACGGATAAGGAAAAACTCCCCAAAAAACACCTTTAACGGAGAAAAAAACGGTAGAAACCTCAGAAAGAGCAACTGAGGAGGGATCCCTCTTCCAGGACGGACAGACGTGCAATAGATGTCGTACAGAACAAATCAGCATAATAAATTAACAGTAATCCGAACATTAATGAAAGTAATAATATTATAATTATAGTTCTGGCTACTGTGGTACAATATGTTGAAAGTATATATTAATATCTGATAGTATACATATGTGACAATAATCATATGTGTATAATAACAGTAGAAGTATGACTAATGATAACAGCAGCAGCAGGAGGCATCTGGCAGCAGCACAACCACATACGTCACACTACCCAGGCACCGCTGCAATACGAGTTAACCTGAGAGACAGTGGAGCACAATGGCTCCAGAGAAGAAGCCGAGTTAGTGACATCCAGAATGGCCGAGTTAGCAAGATGTAATAATAGGACACAGCAAATAGATGAGCCTGACTCTTCTTTTGGGGTATATCGGGATGCCAGCAGCTTTACATGCATTAATCCTGCTCAGTGCAGTGCACATACTGGTGGAGGAGAGGGTGAGGGGTGGTGGTTGGCAGGGAGCACAGTCTTGATGGCTGCCTCCTGGTTAACCCTGTCACAGCATTGTTCAGTTTTGGAAGGAGGACACCTCCTTCCAAAACTGAACAATGCTGTGACACTGGTGTGGGGTGCGGATGGTCGTTTTGATCCGTGATGGCTTTGATGCTTTGGGGGTTGGAGTTGTCTTGTCCTTCACTTCTGGCTGGGTTTGGCTCACTTAATGCCCCTCATGAGGTTTGCCATGGATGAACCATAGGCCTGACCATCACCTGATCCCTGAAATCAGTGTTGCATCCCTTCAGCAGCAGGCTGACCTCCTAGTACATTCACAGCTTCTAAATTTAAGAATGTTATCTTTCTGAGGGTGGTGACACTCTTGATATTAGTGTTGTTCGTCATAACAACTACAGTTCAATGCAAAGAAGAGGGCCTTCAGAGCTGATAACAGGGAGGAGGTGAGAACAATACAGGGGGAGCTGAAGATGAAGATCAGGGAGGCTAAGGAGAGGTACAGGAGGAAGCTGGAGAGAAAACTCCAGCAGAACAACATGAGAGAGGTCTGGAGTGGAATGAGGACCATCACTGGCTTCAGGACCAACAACCACAGAGGAACTGAAGGCAGCATGGACAGGGCCAATGAACTGAATCTGTTTTTTAACAGATTTGACACTGCTGGACCTGCCCATCCCCCCCCCCCCCCCCCCGACTCTTCTGCTGTCTGTCTTGGTCAACCATCTCCCACTCCGCCCTACTCCCCCACTCCTCCCTCTCACACCTCAACACCCTCCTGCTTGACCCCCTCTCCTCCTTCTCCTCACACCTCATCCCCCCGTGGTCAGACTGACTGCTCTCTCCATCATGAGGACTACACCCCTCCCCCACGTGTCGTCACCTCCACAATGTGCTTCACTGCTGACCATGTGAGAAGACAGCTGATAAGACTCCACTCAAATAAGGCTGCAGGCCCTGATGGTGTCAGCCCCAGGGTGCTCAAAGCCTGTGCCCCCCAGCTATGTGGAGTATTTTAGCATGTCTTCAACATGAGCTTGAGTCTCCAGAGGGTCCCCTTGCTGTGGAAGACATCCTGCCTTGTTCCTGTGCCAAAGACGTCGCGTCCCAGTGGCTCCAAGGACTACAGACCCGTGGCATTGACCTCCCACATCATGAAGACCCTGGAGAGACTCGTCTTGGAGCAGCTCCGGCCCATGGTCAAGCCACTTTTGGACCACCTCCAGTTCGCCTATCAGCCCCGACTTGGAGTTGAGGACGCCATCATCTACCTGCTCAACCGTGTCTACGCCCATTTGGATAAGCCGGCGAGCACTGTGAGGGTCATGTTTTTTGACTTCTCTAGTGCGTTCAACACCATCCGTCCAGCTCTACTGGGTGACAAGCTGACAGCAATGCAGGTGGATGCCCCCCTGGTGTCCTGGATTGTAGACTACTTGACTGGCAGACCACAGTATGTGCGCTTGCAATGCTGTGTGTCAGACAGAGTGGTCAGCAATACCGGGGCACTGCAGGGGACTGTCCTCTCTCCCTTCCTCTTCACCCTCCACACCACGGACTTCAGCTATTGCACTGAGACCTGCCATCTTCAGAAGTTTTCTGATGACTCTGCTATAGTTGCATGTATCAGCAAGGGAGATGAGGATGAGTACAGGGCACTTGTGGATCTGAGGAGGACCAAGACACTGGTGACCCCTGTTTCCATCCAAGGGGTCAGTGTGGACATTGTAGAGGACTATAAGTATCTGGGGGTACACACTGACAATAAACAATCTCACACCCACTCCACCATGTGCTGGTCAGGCACAAGAGTACTTTCAGTGGGAGACTCATACCACCAAGATGTACCACTGAGCGCCACAGGAAATCATTCCTGCCTGTGGCCATCAAACTGTACAACTCCTCCCTCTGAGTGGCCCTGAGACTTTTTCACACACTGCAGTAATTTAATTTAACTTGTGCAATAACCCCATTCACCCTGACTGTATATATTCTGTTTGTGTAAATAATCTTGTTCAGTTTACAATATACAGTGCCCTCCAAAAGTATTGGAACAGTGAGGCCAATTCCTTTATTTTTGTTGTAGACTGAAAATATTTGGGTTTGACATCAAAAGATGAATATGGGACAAGAGATCAACGTTTCAGCTTTTATTTCCAGGTATTTACATCTGGATCTGATACACAACTTAGAAGATAGCACCTTTTGTTTGAACCCACCCATTTTTCATGACAGCAAAAGTATTGGAACATGTGACTGACAGGTGTGTTTTGTTGCCCAGGTGTCTCCCAATTACATTGATTATTCAAACAATAAATAGCACTGGATGTCTGAGCTCAGTTTCAGATTGGGTACGATAGGTTTTGCCTGTGCAGACTGCATTTAGAGATGGAACCAACATGAAAACCAGAGAGCTGTCTATGGGTGAAAAAGAAGCAATTGTGAATCTGAGAGAAGATGGACAATCAATCAGAGCCATTGCACAAACATTGGCCATAGCCAGTACAACCATTTGGAATGTCCTGAAGAAGAAAAAAACCACTGGTGTACTAAGCAACAGACGTCGAACAGGTACACCAAGGAAAACATCAGCAGTTGATGACAGAAACATTGTGAGAGCTGTAAAGAAAGACCCTAAAACAACTGTTAGTGACATCAGCAACAACTTCCAGAGGGCAGGAGTGAAGGTATCACAATCTACTGTTCGCAGAAGACTTCATGAACAAAAGTACAGAGGCTACACCAGAAGATGCAAACCACTCATTAGCAAGAAGAATAGGAAGGCCAGGCTGGAATTTGCCAAAAGGTACAGAGATGAGCCTCAAAAATTCTGGGAAAAAGTTTTATGGACTGATGAGACAAAGATTAACTTTTTCCAAAGTGATGGTAAGGCGAAAGTTTGGAGAAAGAAAGGATCTGCTCATGATCCCAAACATACAAGCTCATCTGTGAAACACAGTGGAGGTAATGTCATGGCTTGGGCTTGCATGGCTTCTTCTGGGACGGACTCTTTCATCTTCATTGATGATGTAACACATGATGGCAGCAGCAAAATGAACTCAGAAGTCTACAGAAACATTTTGTCTGCTAATTTAAAGAAAGATCCAACCAAACTGATTGGGAGATCCTTCATCATGCAGCAAGATAACGACCCAAAACACACTGCCAAAACAACAAAGGAGTTCATCAGGTGCAAGAAGTGGAAGGTTTTAGACTGGCCAAGTCAGTCTCCAGACTTAAACCCAATAGAGCATGCATTTTACCTGCTGAAGAGGAGACTGAAGGGAGTAACCCCCCAAAACAAACAACAACTGAAAGAGGCTGTGGTGAAAGCCTAGAAAAGCATCACAAAAGAAGAATGCAAAAGTTTGGTGATGTCAGTGGGTCACAGGCTTGATGCAGTTATTGAAAGCAAAGGATTTGCAACTAAATATTAAGTCTCATTCACTTTAATCTATTTTAAGTTTATATGTTCCAATACTTTTGCTCACCTAAAAATTTTGTGTTCCATTACAAATAATGCTATCTTCTAAGTTGTGTATCAGATCCAGATGTAAATACCTGGAAATAAAAGCTGAAATGTTGATCTCTTGTCTCATATTCATCTTTTGATGTCAAACCCAAATGTTTTCAGTCTACAACAAAAGTAAACTAATTGGATTGACTGTTCCAATACTTTTGGAGGGCACTGTATATATGTGTATATATATATATATATATATATATATATATATATTTATTTACATTTATGTTTGTTAATAATTCCTGTTTATTTAACTATATATTTGTTAATACTATTGTTTAAATTTCTTATATTTTCACGTATCTTTCCACTCTTGCAAGGAGTACCTGTAACATTAATAATTTCCCCTCGAGATCAATAAAGTATTTCTGATTCTGTTCTGATTCTGATACAGTAGAACAGAAGTACTGACCTGCAGAAACAAGGACCACAACACAGCACATCCGGGACATACATGACAAGTGGTGAAAAACTTATCACACAGAGAGCTCATCCAACCAGAAAAGCATGTCCTTGCCAAGGGACTGATCTTTGTTGTAACACCAGAGCAGATACCGATTGTAGATCTCATCACAGCAATGGAGTCAGTTATCTCACACAACAAATTGGCAGACCCAGTGGCAGAACAACTTAGGTTGAAGGTATCAGCGACTTCGCTGGTGCAAAAGCATCCCCTTCCAACCTCACCATCAATGAAATGAAGACCCTGACATCACTGAGGAAAGACTGGAACATCAACATCTTGCCGGCAGACAAAGGGTGATGCAAAAGTGGTGCTGAAGAAAGCAGACAACCATGCCAAAGTCACTGATCTGTTCAGCAACAAAACCACCTATGAGGCACTGAGGTGAGATCCTACCAGTGGCTACAAAAGAAGGTCATAGATTCTTTACAAAAACTGGAAAAGGACAAAGTCATTTACAGACCACTGTATTATCGACTGTTCCCTGATGAGGCCATCCCATGCATCTATGGACTCCATAAGAGACACAAGGAAGGAGCATCACTAAGACCCATCAGCAGCAGCATAAGCTCAGTCACATACAACATCTTCAAACACCTAGCTATTATCTTAGCTCCCCTGGTTGGTAACACTCCACACCACATCAAGAACTCTCAGGATTTTACCAACAAGACTAGAGAGATAACACTGGACTCTGATGAAACTATGGTATCATACAACATCACTTCACTTTTTAGTTGCATTCTCACCAAAGTCACAGTAAAGACAGTGAGGAAATGTTTGCTACAGGACAGTACCCTTTCCAACAGAACCAACTTCACCCAGACCACTTTTGTGACCTACTTGATCTCTGTTTGACCACCACCTACTTCAAGTACAGTAAGGGTTTCTACCAACAAAAGCATGGCTGTGCTATGGCCTCACCAGTGTGCCCAATAGTGGCCAACTTGTGCATGGAATACATGGAGAAAAGAGCTCTAACCACCTTCAAAGGAACTGCTCCTAGCCACTGGTTCAAATATGTGGATGACACCTGGATCAAAATCAAAACTAAGGAAGAGGAAGCCTTCACAGAACATATTAATACAATGGACCCCAACATCAAATTCACATGGAAGGATGTCAGGGAAGACAGCCTACCCTTCTTACACTGTGCAGTATGCATTGAAGATGATAGAAGCCTAAACATCGTGGTGCACAGAAAACCTACACACACAGACCAATACGTGCTATTCGAGCCTCACCACCAACTGGAGCATGAGCTGGGAGTCATCAGAACTCTGAACCATAGGGCTGAAAACGTGCCCACGAGGACAGGGGAGAAGGCAAAGGAACAAACACCACATCCCTGTGCACTTCAAACCCAGTAACACACTGAGTCAGAAGTTCTTTCATCCTAAGAACAAAACATCCAGACAAAAGCAGAGTAATGCAGTGTATGCAGTTCTGTGCAGCCAGGAATGCACAGATTTGTAAATTGGTGAAACAAAACAACCACTCCACAAGCACATGGCGCAACACAGGAGAGCCAGCTTGTTAGGTCAAGACTCAGCTGTTCATTTACATCTAAAGGAGAAGGGACACTCCTTCGAGGACAGCAACGTTCCAGCTTGGCCAGAGAAGACAGACGGTTTGAAAGAGGTGTGAAAAAGGCCATCTACGTCAAACTGGAATGACCATCATTAAACAGTGGAGGTGGCCTACGACACAACTGATCACCCACCTACAATGCAGTCTTGGGATCCCTTCCCAGATGACTTAACACCCATTCTCATCTGGACCCATCTAACCCTATCGACATACAAGATGGCCGGGTGGACCAATGACTCACATGTGACCATAACCACTCTAAAACTAAGAGGTCACATGTGAACTGAACGACTCAGAAAGGGTTCACACTCACACTGAGTTTAAAGCCTGCGACTCAACACCAGTCAGTAGGAACACAAGAAGCCTCCTGGATGAGAGGTGAAATGTCATCAAGAAACCAAAGCAAGTCCAGTTGAGCCCATGATATAGCACTTATAACCGCTTGGTACATCCACAGCTTCTGATTTGAGAATGTGATCTATTTAAGGGTGGTGACAGTGTTGATGTTAGTGTTGCAGTAGTCCAGAATGGAGAATGAATAAAAATCAATATGTGTGTAGGAGTCCAGGGTGTCCTGAGTGGCAAACATACTCCAGTCTGTATGTTCAAACTGGTGCTCTGGTACAGAGTGTGGTCTCTCTGACCCACTTAACTGTTCAAACTGTAGGTTAATGCCATCTGCAGGTGCATCCATTGGTGGAGCCAGGTTGGCAGCCTTGGCCATATTTTAGTGAGCTGAAGATTGATAATCAAGTTTTCAAAATTGTGAGATGCAATGTCCAAAAGTTCATGTAGGCTGTTTTGTAGGTATGCTAGACTGTTTTGAGTGAACAGACTTCAATTAAATAGGCAGATAACTGCTTATGGGTAGAATGTGGAGAGACACTGAGCCTTAAATTGTACATGTAAAGCCATCATGGTCCATCATCGTACCTCCAGCTCCCCATGACTGCAGCACTCGTTCCTTCCCTACAGGGCCTCCCTCTGTTCACCTTTCAGCATAGCCCATTGTAAACCCTGTGGCCTATAGCTCTTTCACTCTCGACCCGTCATTGCATTAATGTAAAAAATGTTTTGATTAAAACAAATGAACGAACGAATGGGGCTCATGCTGGTGTAAGCAGTCTTAGCCAGTGGCATCACAGCATTGTGGCCATTCATGAATGCCACGTGGGATGGCTTTGTGAGTGTATCTCCCAAGCCTACAGGGAGGGGGCAGTGACCTTCCCACTGCGGTCCACGCAAAGTCCACACATAGTGCAGCAGTTTATGTGGCCTTGTTTAGGGGGTGAGTGTTGAAGACATAGGTATGGCAGCGTCATGTTCTACTTTGCCCTTCACATGGCTCTATCTCTTGGACATGTGGAGCTTTTTTCCTGGGTCTGTGCTTGCTGGGACAAAAGGGGACTGGTGGAAAGGGTTTGGTGTGTCAGTTGTGTTGCACCTGACTCCCCTCTAAGCATGACACACCTACATGTTCAAGTGCTCCTTGATGACCTGGGAAATGTAGTGTTCAGGATGTCTATTGCTTTTCACTCAACTCATTCAACTGGCTCTATTTGGTTCAGTTGCAGAATACCTGGGTTGGCTAGGTCCCCTTATGTCTCCGATTCAGCAGCCATGGTTAAAAAGAAGTAGGTGGGCTGCAGCGACTCATTTTTAGCCGATCAGGGTCAGTGTAGCTGGGTCAATGTTGTGTTGTCGTGACGGGGCATTCATTTATCAGGCTCCACACACTGTACCCACTGAACTGAGACCACCTCCGAAAATGAGTACAGTTCACTTCAGAAGGGTCTGAGTTCTCTTGGAGTGTTCACATATACACTGCTCTGAGTCCGTTTAGAGGGCTGAAAAGGACCATGTATGAAAAAACACTGTCAATTTCGTCTGCCCCTCAGGATAAGACACCACCATCCCTCAGCTGGAACTCCTGCTCGTCATCCCCAAGACCCCTTTTATCATTCACCTTTCATTAAAAGACTTGTATCAGATCAGCTCATCTATCTTGTGTCAGCATTTTGGTTCATCCTTAACAAACGTGACCGACATAGAATTGAATTCTCAAACAACAAAAAAAGTTATGTTAAGCTGACACAAAATTCCTGTCAGACAAGGGTCATGTGACAGATTTATTTTTTTGTGTCTGGCATATTCAAAACCTATATGTTACTGTGTTGTACTGAACTAAATGTTTTGAGTGCACTGTGTTTAAAAATAATAATAAAATAAGTTTTGGAAGCAAACTGGGATTTACACTGTGGGCTTTTCTCATTCCTACAGGCAGTTAATGTGCAAATACAATTCTGTTGCTGTTCCACTCCATGACTTAAAGGAATACAAATGATCATCACCCACTCTGTAATTAATAAGCCTTTACTGTTACTGTGATTTTTTTATTTTAGAGTTTTGAATGTGTAATAATTGACCAGTCCAAACTATATTACTTGTTGTGAAACATCAATAAAACACATGAGGTCATTCTGAATTTTTATTAACATGCCTGGTTCATTATTATCATATTTGATATCACTTTACAGCAAATTGCTATGCTGTGTGAATTCAAAGAAAAGAAAATGGTGTTAAATTGCAACCCATCACATTTCATGTACCTTGTTTCATGTACCTCTGTTCTTTGATTTACACTCTATGTTTCTCTGCAGATTTGATTACAAAGATGTGATGACCTGTAGATAATCATGTGTTTTCAAATAATCTGTTTTACTTCTTGCCACAAAATAAAACTCCATGATGCTTCTGAGTGTGACTGCATGGATAATGTGAAAAATAATTGTCATGAAGTAAACAAACGTGATGAATTATATTAAGCTGAAATGATAAAATGCCCTTTGTCCCTGCTCTGAAAGGGAACATGATCTGTTTCCACTGACAATTTTATCTGAAACACAACACTTAATGTTATTCTTATGGCAGGAAAAGTGTGGCTAATCTGGAGCATCTTTTCTCTGTGAAACAGGAGCCTCATCAGGCCAGTAATCTTTGTTTGCAACAAAATGGACACAATTCACTGAGATGATGCTTTGAACATAAATAAATGATAGAAATGAAAGCTTTAGTTGTTGTGTTGGGCTGAAATGTTTCCTATCACAAACAAAGAAGACTCTTCATGTGTGTAATACACATAGGATAAGACACTGTCTGTATTTGATCATTCACTCACTGAGCAACATGAACAAATGCATTCAATTGTCCACAGAGCAGGCCTCATTTCAGTCACTCCACAGCCTCTCTACAGTATGTTGGTCTCACAGGAGCCAGGCTGCAGAATCTGAAGACTGACAATGAGTTTCACTGCTTTTCTAAACCAGGAATAAGACAAGGCATAGATCAAGGGGTTAAGACATGAGTTCAAATAGAACAGACATTCCACAGCAGATACAAATAAACTGTTGGTCAGGTTGTCACCTACAAGAATGACACAGTAATATGGGCAATAACATATTAGAAACACAACAACAAGAACACCAAGAGTCCTGGCTGCTTTCAGCTCCGATTTCTTTTTTTTTTGATTCACTGAAAGCTAGAGAGTGACAGCTGTGATGTGAGAGCGCATGGCACGAGCCTGAGACACAGCCACAACAAATACTCTCATGTACAGAACGATAACCACAGTAATGGGACCAATAAAACTTATAAAAAGATCAATAGCTCCTGAAAGATAGTTAATGACAATTACACACTCTCCATGGCAGGAATTATACCTGCCTGGTTGAGTCAGGTCATCCTTTCTAAAATGAAAGCAGTATAGAGCAGCACAGAGCCAACACAGACACACACAGAGTTTAACGCTTCTCACAGTGATTCTGTTAGTGTAATGCAGAGGGTCACAAATAGCCACATAGCGATCAACTGAGATGAGCACCATGTCTCCTACTGAAGAACACATAATTATGAAGCTAGTATAACCACACAAAGTACACGCAATGTCACCAAAGAGCCAGCAGGATGTTTTTAGGCCAAGTTCACCTGGTATCACCACAAGGCCCATGAGAAAGTCTGAAACAGCCAGAGAGAGGAGGAGGATGTTGGTGGGTGTGTGGAGCTGCCTGGAAGGAAAGAGAAAAACATCATGAACCCAACAGGTTCAGGCTCAGATCTAAATGACAAAACAACTAAAACGTGTATGCAAAATGTTTCTGTCACATCTATAGTTAAGATATGGTTAATTGTAGACAATTGAAATAACTTGTTTGATGTCAAGGTGAATAGAGAGCAATGTTAAATATTGGCAGGAGATGGTACATGAAACACATTTGAGCTTTACGGAGCAAAAAATGGTAAAATATTACTTATAATATGATTAAACTTTCTGAGGTGCAACATTATTCAGCACTAGCTCAAATACATTGTTTTTAAATCTACAGTAACTGTTCACATTTTTAAGCTACAAAGCATGTAGAGAGAAGCTGAGGAGTTAATCTCTGCCTGAAGTGGGAGACTGCGATGATGACGAGCAGGTTGAGAGTCACGGTAAACACAGAGATAAAGTACATCACAATGATAATGAGCATTGTTTCAGGCAAAGAAGTGGTGGGCTTCCTGCAGGAGGTGTTGAGGAGTTGTGGAAAGCAGAGCTCTGCTCCGTCCTCAACCTCCATCTTCAAAGATCTGCAGAGAGCTGCAGGTCTGGAAGCTTCCTGAGCAAACCCAAGTCATATACTGATTTACCTGTCTCACATTCTCATAATTCCTCCCCTCTTTTTTCTCTCAACCTCTGTTGGACTCTGATGCCCCTCCTTCCTTGCTCTGCACATTACGCCATCATCTTCATCACTTTCTCTGGAAATCTTCCTCTCTCACTAACTTTTTCTGTTATTCTTTACCAGTGGCGTCGCCTGGCCTGGGCATCCGGGGCTTTAGCCCCGAACGTTTTTTCTTAAGCCCCGGATAATTAAACTGTACATTAACGAGCCACTAAAGAAGTTGTAGTTTTCCATTTTCAGTGAATGCAACACAGGATGATGTTGAGACTGGTTAATCAGAGAGAGGGGTTGCGTGAAGCATCTGTGTTTTATTGGCTGATAGCCTCGCGTCACCAGGCTCTTCCGGTATCTAAACCGTTGGCGCGCTGGAGGGAGACGTTTTAGTAACAACACGAAAGATCATGGATATAAGACGTTTTTTCAAAAACAAGGAGGCTGACTCAGCTGAGGCTCACGTCTCCGGGGAGCCGTTACCAGAAACAGGTAAATGAATAATTTAAATTCTGTTTATTCCTTCAAAATTATGTGAAACGTGTAGTGTTAGGGGGGCGTGCTGGCGGAGCTGCGGGACAGTCCTCCCTGGTGATAGACGCTCTTAGGCGGGCTGAAAATCCCTGAAGGCTCGGTACGGCTGGCGACTTTTCCCACACATAAATTCAGTGATATTTTTCTCACATAAGTTACCAAAGATACCGCACACAACTGCGTAACTGTTGTTATGTCCTTCTAACGTTGCTGTGTGGGTTGAAGTGTTGGCCTTTTTCTTTTTATTGTGAAAGCTGAGCTTTCACAATAAAACTCCCGAGGACTTCCGAAGGGCTGCCGAGCGCTGCCGAGCACCTCTATCTCATTTTGCCTGCATGTACAGTACAGGCCAAAAGTTTGGACACACCTTCTCATTCAATGCGTTTTCTTTATTTTCATGACTATTTACATTGTAGATTCTCACTGAAGGCATCAAAACTATGAATGAACACATGTGGAGTTATGTACTTAACAAAAAAAGGTGAAATAACTGAAAACATGTTTTATATTCTAGTTTCTTCAAAATAGCCACCCTTTGCTCTGATTACTGCTTTGCACACTCTTGGCATTCTCTCCATGAGCTTCAAGAGGTAGTCACCTGAAATGGTTTCCACTTCACAGGTGTGCCTTATCAGGGTTAATTAGTGGAATTTCTTGCTTTATCAATGGGGTTGGGACCATCAGTTGTGTTGTGCAGAAGTCAGATTAATACACAGCCGACAATTCATATTATGGCAAGAACCAATCAGCTAACTAAAGAAAAACGAGTGGCCATCATTACTTTAAGAAATGAAGGTCAGTCAGTCCGGAAAATTGCAAAAACTTTAAATGTGTCCCCAAGTGGAGTCGCAAAAACCATCAAGCGCTACAACGAAACTGGCACACATGAGGACCGACCCAGGAAAGGAAGACCAAGAGTCACCTCTGCTTCTGAGGATAAGTTCATCCGAGTCACCAGCCTCAGAAATCGCAAGTTAACAGCAGCTCAGATCAGAGACCAGATGAATGCCACACAGAGTTCTAGCAGCAGACCCATCTCTAGAACAACTGTTAAGAGGAGACTGCGCCAATCAGGCCTTCATGGTCAAATAGCTGCTAGGAAACCACTGCTAAGGAGAAGCAACAAGCAGAAGAGATTTGTTTGGGCCAAGAAACACAAAGAATGGACATTAGACCAGTGGAAATCTGTGCTTTGGTCTGATGAGTCCAAATTTGAGATCTTTGGTTCCAACCGCCGTGTCTTTGTGAGACGCAGAAAAGGTGAACGGATGGATTCCACATGCCTGGTTCCCACTGTGAAGCATGGAGGAGGAGGTGTGATGGTGTGGGGGTGTTTTGCTGGTGACACTGTTGGGGATTTATTCAAAATTGAAGGCACACTGAACCAGCATGGCTACCACAGCATCCTGCAGCGACATGCCATCCCATCCGGTTTGCGTTTAGTTGGACGATCATTTATTTTTCAACAGGACAATGACCCCAAACACACCTCCAGGCTGTGTAAGGGCTATTTGACCAAGAAGGAGAGTGATGGAGTGCTGCGGCAGATGACCTGGCCTCCACAGTCACCGGACCTGAACCCAATCCAGATGGTTTGGGGTGAGCTGGACCGCAGAGTGAAGGCAAAGGGGCCAACAAGTGCTAAACACCTCTGGGAACTCCTTCAAGACTGTTGGAAAACCATTTCAGGTGACTACCTCTTGAAGCTCATGGAGAGAATGCCAAGAGTGTGCAAAGCAGTAATCAGAGCAAAGGGTGGCTATTTTGAAGAAACTAGAATATAAAACATGTTTTCAGTTATTTCACCTTTTTTTGTTAAGTACATAACTCCACATGTGTTCATTCATAGTTTTGATGCCTTCAGTGAGAATCTACAATGTAAATAGTCATGAAAATAAAGAAAACGCATTGAATGAGAAGGTGTGTCCAAACTTTTGGCCTGTACTGTATACAGTTATTCATGTAGATATTTGTCAATGTTGTTATTGATTAGGCTACTCATATATTGTTGCAACATTTAAACTCTTTACTACCATCTCTTGTATTTCATAATTAAAACAATATAATTGAGCCCAGTGAGTGCCACTTTAGCAAGGAAGGAAAAAGACAAGTAAATGCTAATCCTGTTGCAAGGGCCAGTTCCCTTATATGATTGCTTTTTGATAACGTCTGCTATGATAAAATGAATCTGATGTTATATTCTGTTTACAGATGACAGTACAGAGAAGGAAGATAAAAGGAAGATAGGAGACCAAGAAGACAACAGTGAGGAAGTCCATAACACTGAGGTCAGTGATTTGGGGACCGCAGACACAGGACCAAGGCGCATAAAAAATCACTGCTTTCCTTCCAGCATGTTTGGCAAGCAAAAAAGAGCATTTCAATCAAGTTGGTTTGAAACATTTGAATGGCTGGAATACTCAGTAACTGCCGATGCAGCGTTCTGCTTCGTTTGTAGAATATATGGCAAACCAAAACAGACAAGGGATCAAAAGGATACACTCAACACAAAAGGTTACACTAACTGGAAGAGAGCATTAGACTCTTTTAGAGAGCATGACAAATCCAACCTGCATAAGGCCTCAATGATTCAGTGGAAGAGCTTTAAATCCACACAGGTCCATGGGGACATCACAGAGCAGCTACAAGCCGCACATATGAGTGACATTTTGGATCGCAGGGAGTATCTTAAACGCATAGCATCAGTGACAGCCTTTCTCGGGAAGCAAGGCATTGCTTTTAGAGGGCACAATGAATCACCAGAGAGTGACAATAAGGGGAATTTTATGGAATGCATGCAGCTTCTTGAGAAATTTGACCCTTTCCTTCAAAATTATAAACCAACTTCATGTGCGACTTACCTTTCACCCTCATCCCAGAATGAGATGATCCAAAGCACCTCTGAAGTTATAATTTCAAGGATCATCTCTGAAATTAAAGAGGCAGAAATGTTCTCGATAATGGTGGATGAAGCAAGGGATCATCAGTCAGAGCAGCTTGCATTGTGTGTACGATATGTTTCTCCACAAGGCTTGGTGAAAGAGAGATTCCTTGGATTTTCCCGGCTTGATTCATTTGATGCTAGGTCCATCACTGACACCATAGAGCAGCAGCTTGAGAAACATGGAATAGGACACCTAAGATGTGTTGCTCAATCCTATGATGGTGCTGCGGTTATGAGCGGAGCAGTGAGCGGTGTACAAACCCGATTCAGAGAAAAGCATCCAGAGGCATTATATGTTCACTGCTATGCCCATGAGCTTAATCTCCCTTGTTCTCTGTGCCACTTGTAAAGCCATCCCAGAGGCACGTGACCTCTTCAATCTCCTGGAGTGTCTCTACTCTTTCTTTTCCACATTTCTTCTTCACCATCAGAAATTGCAAGAATTTCAGAGGCAACTTGGGGTGGGGGCCCAGGAACTTGTTCAGTTGTCTACAACTCGCTGGGCATGTCAGGTTGAGAGTGTGAAGGCCACTCTACAAAACCTTCCTGCTTTGATCCAGGCTTTGGGGAGCATTTCAGCACCTGTAGCTAAGGGGCTGGAAAGCAAGCTTTGCCAATTCAGCACCATCTACATGCTTGTCATGTTTGAGACACTGCTCTCAGTAACTCAGGGCCTGCACAAATACTTGCAGAAAGAGACAATCGACTTGGTGCAGGCAATGGAATATAAAATGGCAGTTCAGAGCACACTCAAAAGCTACAGGAGCAATGAGAAAGCACATGAAATCTTTGACAAGACCAAGACCCTGTGTGACGATCTTGAAATCCCCATGAAACCTGAAGAAATTGTTGTTGCCAAAAATTTCCTTGAAAGAAAAAAAGACCTACCCACCATTCAGAGTGTGTTTTCCCTTTTGGACAAGGATCTGTTCCCCTCCCTCAAGGCCATCTTTTAAGCTGCCTTGACAATCCCAGTCACCAGCTGCAGTTGTGAAAGATCTTTCAGTGCCCTCCGACGACTACACACATGGCTGAGAAATACAATGGGTCAAGAGCAGTTAAGTAATTTGGCTATAATGTCAATTGAGAGGGAGATGCTGGCTAATGTTGACCACAGGGAGGTCATAGATAGATTTGCAAAGATAAAACCAAGGCGTTTCAGCCTAACACTTCCATCTTCAAAGCACTAAAAAGAGAAGACAGCGGATGATGGAGGAAGAGAAAAGATTGAAGCAAATGAGAGGGAGAGAGAAGAGATATGTTTGGGAAAATGTACTGTATTTTTAGTTTTTACACAATAAGTACATTCATAAGCATCTTGTTCAAGTGCAAACACTAATACAAAAAGAGGAAGAGAAGAGAAGAAGAAAACAGAAACACAAAAACAAAGAAAAAAAAACAAGGAAGAGAAAAGAATTATTGGATGGTGGTGGGAAAGCAGCCTGGATGGAAGTGTAAGAGGGAAAGAAGCAAGTGATGGAGGGAAAGAAGCAAGTGAATGAAGGAAACAAGCAAGTGAAAGAGGGAAAGAAGCAAGTGAAAGAAGGAAACAAGCAAGTGAAAGAGGGAAAGAAGCAAGTAAATGAAGGAAACAAGCAAGTGATGGAGGAAAAGAAGGAAACAAGCAAGTGAAAGAGGGAAAGAAGCAAGTGATGGAGGGAAAGAAGCAAGTGAAAGGAGACAAGCAAGTGATGGAGGGAAAGAAGCAAGTGAAAGGAGACAAGCAAGTGAAAGAGGGAAAGAAGGAAACAAGCAAGTGAAAGAGGGAAAGAAGGAAACAAGCAAGTGAAAGAGGGAAACAAGCAAGTCAATGGAGAGCAGCAAGTGATGGAGGGAAAGAGAGAAGAGAGAATCAGATGGAGAGTTAAAACCTACAGCATGGTGAGTTAGCCTCATCAGAAAATGGTGTGTGCCTGAAATCAGTTTGTTTATCTGTTTTTTTTTTTGTTTTGTTTTGTTTTTTCAGAAGATGTGTGACAGAGAGAAACATGAGTCATGGAGGGAAACAGCAGCAGTCTGGAAAAGTGAAAGGTACAGTAACACTCAATGACATTTATCTGAAAATTGTCCAAGTGAAAAAAGAAATGTTTTTAAAATATTTCATTTAATATGTTCTGTTGTCATTCAGTATACATTTCTTTGTTTTTCTGGCAGCAGATTCAAAGGATGGAAGGAATGAGCAGATGGAGAAAAAAGAGCAGCAGAGACAGAGGTGCAACACAACACATTAGGGGTGGAAGGAAAAATAAAATACCAAAAATTAAACTGACTCATGTAATGTGCATTTTTTGGGGAAAATATGGCTCCTGATATAGTCTGTAGGCATCATCACTCAACTTTTTCACATGGTCTGGTGTTAAAAAAAAAAAGCAAACTAAAAATCGCAAATCATGTAACCTCTAACATTTTTTAAAAATTGAGGGGGAATATGACTTGGCTTCAGTCAAAATATTTACAAAATATTTATTTTTTTGGCTTTAATTCCTGTGTTATCTATAAGTGCATCATCCTGTTTCTATCAATATAATATAATTTTATTTTGACACATTTTGAAGTACATGTTGGCAGTATTTGGCTGTAGACAAGATGCAATAAGGCTCAAGAAAGCATAGAGCTTTTTTCCCAGGTAGGATCCCCTAGACTTCCCTATAAGGTTCTGGGCTCAGCCCCCAATGTTCTCAGTCCCAAGAAACGCCCCTGTTCTTTACCCTTGTTTCCTTTCCTTGTCCTACCTCTATGCCCTTTTTAAAGTGATTAAAGCAGTGTTTAGAAAGTCAACAGGACATAGAAAAAATAGCCCACTTATTCATTTTACTGAGGCCACTCCACACAGCAGGGGTACCAGTGCGGAGGGATCCAGTTGGAAAAAATATCTTCAAATTTTCCAGCAAATAGATGAGCCTGACTACTTTTTGAATATATCGGGATGCCAGCAGATTTACGTGCATTAATCCTGCGCAGTGTGGTGCACACACTTGTGGAGGAGAGGATGAGGGATGTTGGTTTTCGAAATCAGTGATGGCTTGGATGCTTTGGGGGTCAGAGTTGTCAAGTCCTTAGCTTCTGGCTGTGCTTGGCCCTTCTAATGCCCCTCATGAGGTTAGCCATGGATGAACTGTAGGCTTGACCATCACCTGATCCCTGAAATCAGTGTTGCATCTCTTCAGCAGCAGGCTTACCTCTTAGTACATCCACACTCTTGAGTGGCAAACAGTGCTCTAGTACAGAGTGTGGTCTCTCTGACCCACTTAACTGTTCTAACTGTAGTTACAGTTAGTTACAGTTGGTGGAGCCATGTTGGTAACCTCTGATGCCTTGGCGATATTTGGAATGAGCTGGAGATACCTAATCAAGTTTTCAAAATTGGGAGATCCAATATCCAAAAGTTCATGTCGGCTGTTTGTTAGGTATGCTAGACTGTTTTGAGTGAACAGACTTCAAATAAATAGGTAGATAACTGTTTATGGGCAGAATGTGGAGAGACACTGAGCCCTAAATTGTACATGTAAAGCCACCTTGGTCCATCATCGTACCTCCTGTTCCCCATGACTGCAGCACTCTTTTCTTCCCCAAAGGGCCTCCCTCTGTCGACCTTTCAGTATAGCCCATTGCAAAGCCTGTGGCCAATAGCTCTTTCACTCTGGACCCGTTATTAAAAATGTTTTGATTAAAACAAATGACACCTTTTGTAAAGGCAAAAGTGTGGGCAGTGACCCTCCCACAGTGGTCAATGCACAGTCTACTACAAGTCTACAAATCGCCATACTTGGAGTGTACTATGGGTGTCCCACAAGGTTCAATTTTGGGACCAATATTGTTTTCATTGTACATAAACGACCTCCCCATTGCATGCAAAGACATTCATATGCAAATGTATGCAGATGACGCAGTAGCCTACACACCTGCTAAAAATGCCCAGGAAGCTGGCAAAATTCTTACGTCAGTGATGTCACAAATTCAAGCTTGGCTACGCAAATCATGTCTTCTATTAAATAGTAAAAAAACAGTATGTATGATATTCTCAAAAAAAAAAAAAAAACAGCTAATGGGACCCGTTCTAACGTATTTCTGGGGGAGGAGGAACTGGCAATG
The DNA here is from genome assembly GCF_041903045.1 of Epinephelus lanceolatus. Taxonomy (NCBI): domain Eukaryota; kingdom Metazoa; phylum Chordata; class Actinopteri; order Perciformes; family Serranidae; genus Epinephelus; species Epinephelus lanceolatus. The sequence goes on along the minus strand of NC_135747.1, from coordinate 40,014,930 downwards.
GTGCAAGAATTCACATATCTTGGTGTCGTTCTGGACCCTTCTCTAACTTTTAAAAACCATGTTAAAAAAATATCAAAAACAATCAAGTTCAATCTATCGAACTTTAGATATATATTAGACCATCGCTAACAACAACCGCAGCAAGAATGTTTTTGCATACAATGATTTTTTCCCATATGGAATATTGTTTCACCAACTGGTCCCTTACAGGTATAACTACACTTGATCAAATAGAATCACTATACAAAAGAGCCAATAATGATAAAAAACCAATCTCATATCATCACTGTCATATTCTGGTGAAACATAATTTCCTAAGTTTTGAAAACTTCAGAATTTTCAAATATGCTTGCACTATTTATAAAGTACTCCATGGACTTGCACCACCACCACTACAAGAATTTATTAAACCAAAACCTGTTAATGGCACTACAACCAGGGCCACAATCAGAGGAGATTGTGAGGTGCCTTTCAGACGTACAACATTTGGCTAAACTGTTTTATCAGTTAGAGGCACTAACATATGGAATGATATACCTTTCACAATAAGAGAATACCCCACACTTGGTACGTTCAAAACTCATCTCAAAACCTGGCTTAAACCCAATCAACATTGTAATCATCACTTATCTGTACAGTTATGTGGTGCGTGTCTGTATGAGTGCAGACCTGCACCACATTTTCTTCTCAATTATCATACACTCATCCCTTTTGTATTTTGTGTCCTGAATGTTTTCTGCCTTGTCAAATTTGATTGTATTGTATGTTTGGTTTTCTTATACGGTACTGATTAGCAGAACCCCTGTGGCTTGGCCTATTCCAGGCGGCAGGAATGGACTGACCCAACTGGGCAAACAGATTTATTTATATAGTATACTACTTCACATTACGCACTCTAAATAGGCAACCATGCACCTTATAAACTGATACTGTAAATTGGCATTTTGCACTTCATAGACTCATTAGCTGCTATGTTTGAATGTGAAATCCCCTGTTTTTTATTGTTGTTATTTCCTACTTAATTGTGTATTTTTGTTACCTGCCAAGGGACTCCGAATGTGAATTAGCATTGTGTTAACTTCGGCACATTTACACTGTTTTTACTGTTGTTCATTAATGTGCATTGTCCCTTTTAAATAAATAAATGAACAATTAACAAGTGTTGCAGTTTATGTTGCCTTGTTTAGGGGGTGAGTGTTGAGGACAAAGGTATGGCAGCGTCATGTTCCACTACGCTCTTCATATGGTTTTACCATTTGGACATGTGGAGCTTTTTTTCTGGATCTGTGCTCACTGGGACAACAGAGGACTGGTGGAAAGGGTTTGGTGTGTCAGTTGTGTTGCACCTGACTCCCCCCTAAGCATGACACACCTACATTTTTGTGTGCTCCTTGATGACCTTGGAAATGTGGTGTTCAGCATGTCTATTGCTTGTCACTCAACCCTTGCAAGTTTAGGTCATGGCTCAATCTGGTTCAGTTCTGGACATGTCCCCAGCACTTCTCGCATCTGTGCCCTCTGTTCCCTGCACTTTTTTACAGTTGTTACCACTGTTGTTTTTAACATGTGGTCACGTGTTTTTTCAAGCCGTCTTGAAATGTACCGTGAGTAGACGGCGCCAGGCACATATGCGCTGTCGAGTTGTGATCAGAATCAATTGCACAGACGAGACATGTGCTACTGGGCAGTGCTGCTGTGTGTTAACTATGTTCAGCAAACCAGCCAGCAAGAAGCAAAAAACCTTGCACAGTTTCTTCCAAACAAACTGTGTAAGTTGAGTAATGCGGTTGCATGTGGATAATGTTAGCTAAATGATGACTAATTAATAAAGGCCAATATATCAAGTTAAGCTAGTTAACAACAATGCTAATGTTATGTTAAATCACATGCTAGCTAGTTTCATGCTAGGAAAAAACCCTCACCTCCTTAATTTTTGCGCAGAACTTGTGCTCACTATTGCTTTCATATATTTTTTTAATCTTTATTGCTACAATAGAAAGTGCAGGGTCAGGGAGGAGACAGTGGACCAGAGACCAGCAAGGATGATCGTGCAGGGTCTTCACAGGTGGGGAGAGAATATAACTGGCTGAGAAAAAATATCTTTAGCATAAAAGTGACTTTGTGATTAATTTCCACAGCTCTGTCACCACTACTATTCTTAATCTATTTATAAATTTTGCTTTGCACATTTATTTTCTATATTATTGCAATAGATAGAAGAGGGACAGGGAGAAACCAGGCAGGTATCAGGACAGGGACCTGACAGCAGCACCAATTATCAGCCCAAGGCTTCACAAGTAAGGAGAAATTATAACTGGCTAAGGAAATGTCTATAGGATAAGAGTGACCCCAAGATTTATTTTCACAGCTGTTTCAGAACTACTCTTATTTATACTCCTTAATGTTTTTTGTCTGTATTGCAATAGGTAGCACAGGGAGAAGGCTAAAAAATATTTGATTCATTTTGCACATCTGTGCTGTCATATTTGACTAAAATGTAAAATTACATCTTGATGTTGATATGTTTAGTGTTGTGTCACTTTCTGTCTTCATGCCATTAAATTAAATTATGTGGCTTATTACCCTGTTACCTTGTCACTTCCATTCCATTTTGTGTGTGAATAACTTTCTAAAAGGAATGGTGTTTTACTCAACGTTTAGTGTTCAGTGTTGTCATTTGGCACTTAGTTATCTGGCTACTTACTCTGTAGATGCTCGAGGGTCATTCTGTGTCAACTCAACCAGAGTTTGGCAGCTAAAATTTTAGACTTTGAAGATGTCACCAAACAGAAGCACCGTGTTTTAAGGAAGACTTCTCCTGGTATCACCACAAGGCCCACAAGAAAGTCTGAGACAGCCAGAGAGAGGAGGAGAATGTTGGTGGGTGTGTGGAGCTGCCTGGAGAGAAAGAGAAAAACATCATGAACCGAACAAGTCCTCAGATCTAAATGACAAAACAACTAAAACAAGTATACAAAACATTTCATTTCTTTTAAATTTACAGTAGCTGTTCACATTTTTAAGCTACAAAGCATGTAGAGAGAAGCTGAGGAGTTAATCTCTGCCTGAAGTGGGAGACTGCGATGATGACGAGCAGGTTGAGAGCCACAGTGAGCAGAGAGATGGAGTACACCACAATGTTAAGGAGCATTGTTTCTGTCCAAGAAGTGGTGGGCTTCCTGCAGGAAGTGTTGAGGAGTTGTGGAAAGCAGAGTTCTGCTCCGTCCTCAACCTCCATCTTAAGAGATCTTCAGAGAGCTGCAGCCCTGGCAGCTTCCTGAACAAACCCGAGTCATTTAAGTGATTTACCTGTCTCATGTTCTCATAATTCCTCCCCTCCTTCTTATGACAACCTCTGTTTGACTCTGATACCCTTCCTCCCTCTGTCTGCACAACACACCTTCATCTTCGTCACTTTCCCTGCAAGCCTGCCTCTCTCACTTTCTTCCTCACATACTTCCCTTTGTTATTCTCTACCTCATTCCTTCCCCTTGTCCTGCTTCTATGCCAAGCTCTTTGGTCCTTGTGCTGAAAAGTAACATGCTTTGTTTTTTCTGATAATCTAATTTAAAACACAAAAGTTAATAATAAAGTTTATGGCAGGAAAATATGGCTGATCAGGGGCATATTTTTCCCTGTGAAAAAGGAGCAGAGCAGGTCAGTAATCTTTGTTTGCAACAGAAAAGACACAACTCTAATGAATAGATAACCTCAGTAGCTCCTTGTTGTGCTGGATTCAAATGGTTCCTATCACAGAAAAACACTGCACTTCATATGTGTAATATATGTGGGATTTTAAGAGCTGATATGAAACAGGGTGACTACCTAGAGACAGTTTATGATGGTTGTGACTCTTTCTTACAATGCAGCAGCATCAGAGAGGAAAAATACACAACAGTCAGAGACTGAAACCCACAACATGACAAAACTATACTCTCCAAGCAAAAGCTGAATGTTGTCTGATCATAACATTCACATAATCCTCAACACATTGCCAAAATGCAGGTTTACCTTGGATTAGTTTAAGTAACTCTCATTATTAATCATTAAAGAGGACCTATTATACTCATTTTCGAGCCTTTGTATTTGATTTCTGGACTCCTATAGAGCAGCTACACATGATTACCTGCACATAAAGCTTTGTAGATCTTCAGGACGCTGTGCCTCTTGCTGCACCACTTCCTTGTATTTCCTGCATCCCGCGAAAACGGTCTGTGTAATTTACTCCACCCCCCCATAATAGTTCTCATTTAAATTCAATAATTTTCTAAAGGGAATCCTGGTTTGTCAACTTGGTTTGAGATGTATCCCTCTCTCAAAGCAATGGACACATTTGATATGACTTGGTTAATCTAAGATAGATACTTTTCAAAGAAGATTTTGTCCAGATTTTTCCAAACATACCTTCAGCATAAAGAATGTCAGTTTCTGTTTGCATGATTCATGATAAATACCACCCCTTCCCAGGGATTAGAGGACTGTTCCCTTACCTCCTCAGTTGCTCTTCCTGAGGTTTCTACCGTTTTTTTTCCCCGTTAAAGGATTTTTTTTGGGAGTTTTTCCTTATCTACTGTGAGGGTCCTAAGGACAGATGGATGTCGTATGCTGTAAAGCCCTGTGAGGCAAACTGTGATTTGTGATATTGGGCTTTATAAATAAAACTGTTTGATTGAATTGACTGAAAATCTGTTATGCTCTTGCAAACATGTGAATTGTGAATTTTATTAGTGTTCACATTTAATGTTTTTTATTGTCATGTGTGAGACTGTGAATGTTTTCACAGCATTGTCCATGACCTTAATTTTTTTCTTCCTCTCTGCATTTTTTTCCACTTCATTGCAATAATCACCATCTGTGGCAAACTTCTTTTTAATAGCCAACTTTTTCTCCATACAATGATCCTCTTCTGTGGCATGCTTCTCTTTGATGGCCTACTTTTTTTTACGATCCAAAAGCTGCACCATTTTCTCTACATTCTTGTGCCATGTCATTGGCGTCAACAATAACCATGGCTTGTTCTTTGAAAAGCTCACTTCGTGTAAATAGTTTTATCACTGGGTGGATAGGGGAAATTGAATGTCACACTGTTCCCTTCTTTTTGCATGTCTTTGAATGCCTTTGATGCTGCACACTGCTGGAGCCTTTGTGCTCCACTGTCTCGCAAGTTAACTTATATCGCAGCGGTGCCTGGATAGTGTGATGTGTGTGGTTGTGCTGCTGCCGTGGTCCTGCCAGATGCCTCCTGCTGCTTCTGTTATCATTTGTCATACTTCCACTGTTATTATACACATATGATTATTGTCACATATGTATATGCATATATCTGTATGTATCAGATATTAATATATACTTTCAACATATTGTACCCCAATAGCCAGAATTATAATTATAATATTATTACTTTCATTATTGTTGTTGTAAGCTGTCCTACATCTCTCTCTGTCTCTGTCTCTCTGTCTCTCTCTCTCTCTCTCTCTCTGTCTCTCTTTCTGTCTCATTGTGTCATACGGATTACTGTTAATTTATCTTGTTGATCTGTTCTGTACGACATCTATTGCATGTCTGTCCGTCCTGGAAGAGGGATCCCTCCTCAGTTGCTCTTCCTGAGGTTTCTACCATTTTTTTCCCCCCGTTAAAGGTTTTTTTTCCTTATCTGTTGCAAGGATCCTAAGGACAGAGGGATGTCATATGCTGTAAAGCCCTGTGAGGCAAATTGTGATTTGTGATATTGGGCTTTATAAATAAAATTGATTGATTGATATCGATCCACAAACTCTGCAATAACATTCACAATATTTTCATCATTTTAAGGAGCATTTTTCACCCAGAAGAGTGCATGTCTATGAGGTGAACTATAGGCTTGAATTTCAAACTGGTAAAAATGATCAATTAGGTTGATGATAGGTTTAGCTGGTGACATGATGGGTTCTCTCGGAAAAACATGGTTAAAAATCATTTTTAATCATCCATTCACTATTCCCCCCATTATATATATTTCTCGTTTATAACTGTCAGTCAGAAAAATGTGGCCCGCGCTCTTGTGTGCTCACCTGTGTGTGTGTGTGTGTGTGTGCGCACGTGTCTGTATGTGTGTGTGTGCACATCAAAGCCGAGCTCCGCCGTGAGCGATACAGATAGCAGAGGAGGATTGTAAAGGTGCGACCATGTAGAGACAGAAATGACATGCTCGTGTAAACAATATAAGTCATATAACTTCATATAAGTCATATAACTTTAGTTTATGAAGAGATAAGACAGAGCCCTCTCCTCTCCTCTATGCTTTACTCACAAGTGTGTGAAATGACCTGGATATGAAACGTCCATAGTACCAAATAATATAACTAGTAGTTATATAGTTTCTAAAGAGCTAAGACAACAAAACTAAAAATAAATCAGCAGCAGTGGTCATATTTCTGCTAGCTGCATATAGAGGAAACACTGTTGCTCAATGGATTTGTTCTGTTTTGGAATACACAGTATTCTTCCAAATTAGTGTTAGTGTAGCCTATTTTAATATTCAGAATTTAGCTTCGACAAGCTCTCTCTTTTTTTACCATACACCTGTTTGCATCCCTGAGAGTAATGCCCAGCAACATTGCTCAAAAAGTTGCTCTGTGTATCATCAGTCTAACAGTTGTGTTGGTGAGTCAAAATGAATGAGGGCTGCGCAGTATCAGACAAAACACAATTTTGTATACTGTGATATGTATTGCAATATACAGTGTATTGCAATAACTTGAATAGCTCTATTTGGAAAGAAGTCATCATTTGGGATTAAGAAAGGCTGTATTTGCGTGAAATATACAGTACAGGCCAAAAGTTTGGACACACCTTCTCATTCAATGCGTTTTCTTTATTTTCATGACTAATTACATTGTAGATTCTCACTGAAGGCATCAAAACTATGAATGAACACATGTGGAGTTATGTACTTAACAAAAAAAGGTGAAATAACTGAAAACATGTTTTATATTCTAGTTTCTTCAAAATAGCCACCCTTTGCTCTGATTACTGCTTTGCACACTCTTGGCATTCTCTCCATGAGCTTCAAGAGGTAGTCGCCTGAAATGGTTTCCACTTCACAGGTGTGCCTTATCAGGGTTAATTAGTGGAATTTCTTGCTTTATCAATGGGGTTGGGACCATCAGTTGTGTTGTGCAGAAGTCAGGTTAATACACAGCCGACAGCCCTATTGGACAACTGTTAAAATTCATATTATGGCAAGAACCAATCAGCTAACTAAAGAAAAATGAGTGGCCATCATTACTTTAAGAAATGAAGGTCAGTCAGTCCGGAAAATTGCAAAAACTTTAAATGTGTCCCCAAGTGGAGTCGCAAAAACCATCAAGCGCTACAACGAAACTGGCACACATGAGGACCGACCCAGGAAAGGAAGACCAAGAGTCACCTCTGCTTCTGAGGATAAGTTCATCCGAGTCACCAGCCTCAGAAATCGCAAGTTAACAGCAGCTCAGATCAGAGACCAGATGAATGCCACACAGAGTTCTAGCAGCAGACCCATCTCTAGAACAACTGTTAAGAGGAGACTGTGCGAATCAGGCCTTCATGGTCAAATAGCTTCTAGGAAACCACTGCTAAGGAGAGGCAACAAGCAGAAGAGATTTGTTTGGGCCAAGAAACACAAAGAATGGACATTAGACCAGTGGAAATCTGTGCTTTGGTCTGATGAGTCCAAATTTGAGATCTTTGGTTCCAACCGCCGTGTCTTTGTGAGACGCAGAAAAGGTGAACGGATGGATTCCACATGCCTGGTTCCCACTGTGAAGCATGGAGGAGGAGGTGTGATGGTGTGGGGGTGTTTTGCTGGTGACACTGTTGGGGATTTATTCAAAATTGAAGGCACACTGAACCAGCATGGCTACCACAGCATCCTGCAGCGACATGCCATCCCATCCGGTTTGCGTTTAGTTGGACGATCATTTATTTTTCAACAGGACAATGACCCCAAACACACCTCCAGGCTGTGTAAGGGCTATTTGACCAAGAAGGAGAGTGATGGAGTGCTGCGGCAGATGACCTGGCCTCCACAGTCACCGGACCTGAACCCAATCCAGATGGTTTGGGGTGAGCTGGACCGCAGAGTGAAGGCAAAGGGGCCAACAAGTGCTACACACCTCTGGGAACTCCTTCAAGACTGTTGGAAAACCATTTCAGGTGACTACCTCTTGAAGCTCATGGAGAGAATGCCAAGAGTGTGCAAAGCAGTAATCAGAGCAAAGGGTGGCTATTTTGAAGAAACTAGAATATAAAACATGTTTTCAGTTATTTCACCTTTTTTTGTTAAGTACATAACTCCACATGTGTTCATTCATAGTTTTGATGCCTTCAGTGAGAATCTACAATGTAATTAGTCATGAAAATAAAGAAAACGCATTGAATGAGAAGGTGTGTCCAAACTTTTGGCCTGTACTGTACATTTTACAATCAAACTGTCATGGAAATTAAGAACTTCACAATCTAATATTACATTATTATCACAATGTGACTATTGCACAAGAACACATTGCGATGGTGATGCTCTAATGATATTGTGCAGCCCTAAATTAAATTGAATTCTATGGTTCATCATAGAAAAATAACCAGTTTTTGGATTGGATTTATGACCCCTGGACCATTTTTGCACTGCGTAGGAGTGACCCCCATCAAGTTGTTGGAAGTAAATAAGTAACTTCTACTTTAAGTACATTTTAAATGAACTACTTTTTACTTTTACTTGAGTAGATTTTTAGATGGGTAGCTTAAGTAGAATTTATCAAAGTAAAGGTACTTTTACTTGAGTAGAATTTTTCAGTACTTTTTCCACCTCTGCATAATACATACATTTTACACTTAGTATCCAGACATCAAAGTATGATACCAAACAGCAGATAAACTGTACTATAAGCCCTGTTTACACCAAACAGTATGGGATGGTACAGCTCAGTTTCTTACCATTATCATTTTTGGTCTTCAGTCTCTTGGGGTACCCAGCACACCGATCTGGTACTTATAGGTGGAGCTGTGAACACTGCAGTCCATTGACCATTGACCATTGATCATCTGTCATTTTAGGCAGTATTGTCCCACCTTCCTCCACACCATTCACCTCCAGTCACCCCATCCAGAGCCCAGAATGAGCTAATCAAAATCCCACTCCTCTTCACATCCAGATTCTCAGCTCCCTTTTCATCTCATATCATCACCACCACCAATGTCCAAACTCCATAGGGGGGTTACCTAATCTACTATGTCTTTACCACTCTCCTGGAATATATGACATCACGGTTGGGTCTAATCGCTTTACACATTTCTCATACTTATGTGCACATGCAAATAAATATTCTTTTCTCTCAGGACGAGTCTCTCCTGATTGAGTAAGCTGTATCAATATCAACATAATGGATACATGGAAATATGAGGGCAGTGATGGTCACAGCGTTTTAAATGGAATTTATGTATGTAAAGACAGTATAGATGAGCCTTAAGTCACCAACCTCAGCACCAGGTCTCTGAGGAGGGGTGGCTCTGAGGTTTTCTTCCATCTTCCATCTGAAGTAGCACAAAGGGAAAAATACACAAGAGTAATAAAATGAAACAGGTGAGAACAAAATAGGTATTTTGTCAAAACTTGTCATAATTATATTTTTGTGCAAAATATGTAAGTCGTAATCCTATATCCTATATTCCTTCTCATATACTGCTTACATACTGTATACAGAGATTTCACTTCAATTTTTGTGATTTTTAAATCAAAACCTTGGTGGAACAGGCCTCATTTCAGTCACTCCACAGCCTCTCTACAGTATGTTGGTCTCACAGGAGCCAGGCTGCAGAATCTGAAGACTGACAATGAGTTTAACTGCTTTTCTAAACCAGGAATAAAACAAGGCATAGATCAGTGGATCAGATGGATTAAGAGTTAAAATAGAACACATATAGTACAGTGGATGCAGATGGAGCACTGACCATGGCTTCACCTGCAAGAGTGACACAGTAAAATGGGCAGAAACATATTAGAAACACAACTACAAGAACACCAAGAGTCCTGGCTGCTTTCAGCTCAGATTTCTTTGTTGATTCACTGAAAGCTGGAGAGTGACAGCTGTAATGTGAGAGCGCATGGCACGAGCCTGAGAGACAGCCACAACAAATACTCTCGTGTACAGAACAACAATGACAGAAATGGGAACAATAAAGGTTACAACAAGGTCAGCAACTCCTGCAATGTGGTTAATGACAATCACACACTCTCCATGGCAGGAATTATACCTGCCTGGTTGAGTCAGGTCATCCTTTAACAAGAGACTACAGTAAGAAACAGCACAGAGCCAACACAGACACACACAGAGTTTAACTCTTTTCACAGTGACTCTGGTGGTGTAATGCAGAGGGTCACAAATAGAGGAGCTGGGAGTAGAGGGAGGCTGTTGAGTTGGCAGGTCCTGGTTGCTTTCAGTGGGTCTCACAGGATCCTGGTTGTGGTCTGGGTTTGAGTCCAACTGCTCTTTCAGGGCCTGTATAGCTCTCTCTCTCTCTCCTGAAGCTCCTCTGACAGAGTAGTCAGTTCTCTCCTATAGCTCTCTCTTTCTCCTTTCAGCTCCCTCACCTCCTCTGTCAGAGATGTCAGTCATGCCATGTGGTTCTCTCTGTCTTGTTGCAGCTCTCTTACCTCAGTCTTCAGGATGGTCAGCTATCTCCTGTAGCTGTCCTGACTCAGCTTGGTCAGCTGTGTGCTGATAGTAGAGGTGTCTTGCTGCACTGTGGTGTCCTGGGTTGGCTGTTGGCTGATCAGCTCTCTCTATTGTACAAGCTCTCTCTCCAGCTCTGTGAATTTCACCTTCATATCATTGATGGTGTGGTTTAGCTGGGGGTCCTGGGCCTGATGGGCTCATTTTCCTGAGGGGGCTGGTCCCAAATAGGGCAGCTGGAAGTAGGGGTGGTGTCTGTGTCTGCCAGGGTATGGGTGTTGACAGTGGGGGCAGACTTCTCCTGTTGGGCCCTCTTCTTTATAAGAATGAAGTCAATCTCAAGCTGCTTGAGGTTTCCTTGCACCATGATAGTCCCATTCTTATATATATTGACTGTCTGGGTCTTCTCCCTCTTTGATTTTTAGTTTCCAGCCATTACAGATCCCCTCTTTCTTTACATGAGGATAGTGGGCATTTATGGCAGCGTGCCATGCTAGTGGTTGGTCTGTGAGTAAGATCAGATTGCTGACATCTCCACTCTTGTTCAGGTCAGAAAAGAGTGTCTCTGGTCTTTCTTTCAAGAGTTTCTGCTTGTATGTCTTCCTGGCACTTTCATTTGTAACATCTTGTGGATATAACAGTGGAATAGCCTCTGTACAGACTGTGGTTGAAGCCATGGGGTTCTACTGCTGCTGCACTGCTGCTGTAACTGCTCCTTGGTAACTGTTGCTAAGGCTTTGTTTGTTGGTAGTGTGATGGAAAATTCTGGTATTTGGTATTGCTATGATGTATGATGTGTGGTGCTCATTTAACCCCTACTGTGATAGCAGTGTTAGATACAGCAGAGGCCTAATGGAAGTAGGTTAAAGGTTACGAACCAGAGAGGCTCAGACACCAAGATCACGAGCCAGGGAGGACACCAAGTGTCCTTGTTAGTCTCAAGAGATGTTGTGTCTTAGGAATGTCAAGGCGCCACATATTTTGACTGTTGATGTGTATGTGTTATGGAAACTATAAAGATAGCAGGGCTAGAGGACTTGCAAGGCACTCACTCACTGATTGACTGTTCATGCGGTTGTGTATGTGTGTGACTCCATTCATGTATGCTTATTAAAACTCAAGAAAGACAGCCGACGTGTGAAGACTTTTTCTTTAAACTGTTCATTAAACAGTAGTTTTGCCACCACAAAATTGGCGACCACGAAGGTACCTCATCTGTGAGCGGATTCTGGAATTCTGGACGGAAGGTGTAAAGACTATGCGCACAGCAAGAGCCGAGACTCTTACCACCTCAAACTCCCCCACAAAGAAAGGTTGAGAGGAGGGCCTGACGTCTGGAGAACCGGAATTCCCTTCACTGTTGGGGTCCAACGAACTTGGTGGCTGTCAACACCTCGCTGTCTTTTCTGGTGAGTTTTAAGGACTGCGCAAGAAAAGTCTTTTCCATTTTCCATTTTCAAAAATGGCTGCCAGTGGTTACTGGCATGGAATGCTTTGTCTAACCTATAGCTGCTGTTTCATGTTTTTAGTGCCACAGATATAATTTAGAGGAATATTAAAGTGGAAAAAGCTTTATTAAAATGTAATAGAACAGAACATGAGCTTTTTAAAACATTTTATTAGCTTCTCATTCACAGTTTACAGCCTCCTCTTTGGCTTGTCTTCCTTTGTTGCTCCTTAAAAAGCAATTTTACAATGTCTTACTCTCCCACACACAGCTCTGCCACTGCTACATGTTCCAAGCTAACTACCTAGCTTAACTAGTTAGCTTTGCTAGCTTGTGAATTTACTTTTCCACTGAGGCCCATATTGATTGTTTTTCTCTTTAGCCTTTACCTACGATGTTCAAAATGTGTACAACATTTTATTACATAGTTATTACAGTTGAAATAATTCATTCAAATAAAGAAGTTTGTGCTCTAGAGAAAGGATCAGCACTCAGTGAATAACCTCCTAAGCCCTATGATAAGCTACTATGGCAAGGCTTAACTATACAGACCAGTGAGCAGTGATAATAAACATGTCTTTGGGGTCATCAAGTGGGAACCTCCTTTCACTAGTGTTTCATCTAGTTGGTCCCACGACACCTCCAGGAGGCCAGACAGTGATCTCTGACACACCGATTGCCAACGCTGATTTTGAATTCTTTGTTGATGGATCAGCTTCGAGAGACCCCAGCACTGGTAAAAGTGTTGCAGGTTTTGCCGTCAAAACACTGCAGGAGACAGTGATCGCACGTCCTTTGTCATCCTCGCATTCAGCTCAAGCAGATGAATTGGTGGCTCTGACAGAGGCATGTAAACTGGCAGAGGGCAATTCTGTTAACATTTATACTGACAGCAGATATGCTTGGGGTGTGGTTCATGATTTTGGATAAATTTGGAAGAATAAGGATTTCTTAACTTCAACAGGGAAAACCATTGCTCATCATGTGTTGGTGTCTGCTCTTTTGGATGCTGTGTTGCTGCCAAAACAAATTGCTGTGTGTAAATGTGAAGCTCACACTAACAACACTGACTCCATCTCTCTGGGTAATGCCAGAGCTGATGCAGCTGCAAAAGCAGCCTCAAAGCTGCCATTGTCTTCAGCCTTGTCTTGCATGCCACCTCACTAACCCTTGCTTCTACTCCCACAGTCGTGGCTACGGCTGAGATAACAGACCTGCAGATAAGGGCCTCTCCGGCAGAGAAGGCCGTTTGGAAAAAAGCAGGATGTACTGTGGTTGATGAAGTGTAGACGGGCCCTGATGGCCTGCCCTGTCTCCCTCGCTACCTTTTTCATTTCTTTGCTAAATTGACACATGGTTTGAACCACATGTCAAAGGGGGGAATGGTTGATGAGATACGGAGATACTGGTTTACAAGAGGGTTTTCCAGTTATGCCACAGAGTTTTGTAAAAGATGTGTGATCTGTGCTACAAACAATGTGGAGAGGGGTATCAAAATACCACAGGCTACACATCCACCTCCAGAGAGACCTTTTGATCACTTGCAGATGGATTTCATTGAACTAACACCAAGTGAAGGGAAAAAGTTTGTTTTGGTGATTGTGTGCATGTTTTCAAAATGGGTTGAAGCTTTTCCCACAGCTAAACAGGATGCAGCAGCAGTGGCAAAGGCTTTGATGACTCTGATGAACTGATTCCCAGGTGGGGAATTCCAACTGGTGAGTTCATGGGTATTGAGCTGAGACACCATTGTGTATATCACCCAGCCTCTGGAGGGGCATGTGAGAGAGAAAATGCAACTTTGAAAAACAAACTTGTGAAAGTGTGTGAGGAGCCTAAGATGTCATGGACAAAAGCTCTTCCTATTGTGTTGATGCACATGAGGGCTATAAGGAGGAGCAGAAATGGATTCAGTCCGTTTGAGATCTTATTTGGCAGACCTCTCAATACTGGGATTGGGCCCGTTAAAAGGGCAGTTGCCAGACACTGGTCACTGTGAGGATGAAATGTTACGATATTGTGCAACCTTGTCCTTGTTTTGTCTGAAATCCACCAACAGATGAAAGCTGCCCTGCCCAAACCAGTGGAGGAGAAGCTGCATGATCTCAATCCAGGTGACTACGCTGTAGTGAGAGATCTGAGACGAAAGAACTGGAAAGCGGTCCGTTCCAGGTGCTTTTGGTGATGGAGACAGACGTCAGTAGTGATGGGTATGGATCGCTCAGACATCACGTCTGGGTGTGTGGCAGACATGTTTATCAGGCCCTTCAGCTTGGATGGTGTGGCAGGTGCTACTTGGCTAAGTTGCTGCCTGCTGTGACTATTGTTCCTGATTTGACTCATTTTCACACAGACTATAATCACTACTACCCACCGCACAGAGCAAGATGAGCTGTGGTAAGGGTGCCCCCTGTGGAGAAGGGTTTTGGGGGTTTCCTGCCATGGTGGGGAATAATAAACAATGCACACAAAATTGATGCTGTAGCTGTGGACTTGGAAAATCTCACAGACAACGTGGCTACAGGATTCAGCTCACTCACACCAGCAGTACAGGTCCTCAGAAATGTGGCTCTGCAGAACAGGATGGCTAGACACCATATTTACTCAATTTATTCTTTTGATTTTCGCTTTCATTTTTTTTATTTTCATTTTTATTACTCATTTTATTCATCTTATTAACTTTTATATAAACATTCGCATGACAGTCAGTGTTCCCTTTATTGGTTTTTACTATTGTGTATTCTCATTAAAGATGACATTTTTCATTTATGATTATCTTGCTTTAGCTTAGAGTTTAGTTTAAGGGATTTTTTGTCCTCATCATATAGAGGTTTTTTCCTTTATTAGGTAGTGTAGTTAGAGGGACAAGACTTTTACCCTCTCCTTCGCTACATAGGGAGGGGGATGTTTTGCTTGTCTGTGCTTATGGCCTGTGACTTCTGCCTGGCTTTCATCTCCCATGTTGGAGGCTGGTGGTACTGGCTTTTGGCTGGTATGGGTGGTGCTCGTAGGTCATAAGGTCGTTAGATAATGGGGAATTTTCCACGCTTATGGTTTAGCATGAGAATGCTAAAAAGGGTGAAGTGTGATGGAAAATTCTGGTATTTGACCTTTTTAACCTATAGCATGTTCTGCATGTTTTGTACAAGGTAACTTGCTATGATGTATGATTTGTGTTGCTCATTTAACCCCTACTGTGACAGCAGTGAGAGACACCAAGGTTACAAGCCAGGGAGGCTCAGACACCAAGTGTCCTTGTTAGTCTCAAGAGATGTTGTGTCTTAGGAATGTCAAACCAACCTGGGCTACTGCAGGCATCACATATTTTGAATACTGATGTGCATGTGTTATGGGAACTATAAAGATAGCAGGGCTAGAGGACATCTAGCCACTCACTGACTGACTGACTGTCCATGCGGTTGTATGTGTGTGACTCCATTCATGAATGCTTATTAAAAACTCAAGAAAGACAGCCGACGTGTGAAGACTTTATCTTTAAACTGTTTATTAAATAGTTGTTTTGCCACCACAGGACTTTTCACATTTCTCATACTTACGTGCAGTGGCGTGCACAAACTTTTTGAAGGGCAGGGGCGAAAAGAAAAAAAAGAGCACTTTAGCGCACATTTTGTCTCCCAGGAGGGCACTTTAGCGAGCGTTTTTCAACGATTGGGCCACGAGGGGGGGCGACCCCCCGTGCACACCACTGCTTATGTGCACATGCAAATAAATATTCTCTTCTCTCAGGACGAGTCTCTCCTGATTGAGTAAGCTGTATCAATATCAACATAATGGATGCATGGAAATATGAGGGCAGTGATGGTCACAGCGTTTTAAACAGATTTTTTGTATGTAAAGGCAGTCACCAACCTCAGCACCAGATCTCTGAGGAGGGGTGGCTCTGAGGTTTTCTTCCAGCATCCTCTTGTGTATTTTTCCCTTTGTGCTGCTTCATTTTACATAAAAAGGAAAATCAAAACAACAGTGATAAAATGAAACAGGTGAGCAAAAAACAGGTATTTTTTAAACTTGTTATAATTATATTTTTGTGCAATATATGTAAGTCATAATCCTAACATGAAATTGACACAGAGTAGAGCAATACACAGTTTTCTCATATATTGCGTATATACTGTATAGAGAGATTTCTTTAGAACTGGACTCTCGTATCCAGCACGTGAAATTCAAGACAGCTTGGACGGTGTAAAGTCAAATTACAACAACCTCCTGCCTCCAGTCAAAACACTGAAATTTTCCGTGCAGCCAAGGCAACACCATTCGATGAAAACTCACAAGCTTCAAAATAAAGCATAATCAGGGTCTTAAGGCTTGTCATCTGTCAGCATGATAAGTATCTAGTTTAACAGAGGAATTTAAATGTACCAAGGTCAGGACAGAGCTCTTGTTATCTGGGAGTAAGGACGTGGTAGTTAGGAGTGTGGTTCCAAATCCAACCAAGGGGAGGAAGTGGAACCCAAGATCAGCAGTTCAGGAGGCAGAGGCAGCTCTTAGACATGCAGAGATTGTAGGTAATGTTCAGTTTGGCCGGGGAGGCCTGGGGCTTGGCTCAGGTAAACCGGTATGGAATACAGCAGGCCTCAAAGATAAAAGAAAGCTGGTTGTAGAACAGATACGCAGACAGGAAGAGATAGTAAGGGGTGCAAAGGTAGTGGCCCAGGCTAAACAGGGACAGTGGTTGAATTGGGAAAGTGTAGAGAAGAGGAAGCTTAGTTGGAGGGACCTGTGGAGTATGGAGGAGAATCGTATTAGATTCCTGGTAGGGGCTACATACGATGTGTTACCAACCCCCCAGAACCTAAAACTGTGGGTAAATGAGGACCCATCATGCCCATTGTGTTCACGTACCGCAACTTTAAAGCATATTTTGTCAGGCTGTAAAGTTGGCTTGTCACAAGGCCGATATACATGGCGACATAATCAGGTGTTGAAATGTTTAGCTGCAGGCATCGAAGGGAAACGAAGACAGGTGAATTCAGAAGGTGTTAAGGATAGGGGCTTAGTAATTCAGTTTGTCCGTGAGGGAGAGAAATACAGAAGGGATAAGTTAGTGAGGAGGCAAGGGTGTGGCCACCTAGAAGGTGCTTGTGATTGGGAAATGCAAGTAGATTTAGGGGGAAAGCTTGTTGTTCCTCAGGAAATAGTCTGTACCAGGCAGAGGCCTGACTTAGTGTTGTGGTCAGTGAGTCAACAGATAGTTTATTTCATTGAGCTGACAGTTCCTTGGGAAGACTCAGTGGAAGAAGCCTATGAAAGAAAAAAGCTTAGATATGCAGACTTAGGAGCAGAAGCTGAGCAGCGAGGATGGAAGACTAGGATTTGTCCAGTGGAAGTGGGGTGTAGGGGATTCATAGCAAGATCAACTGTCTCACTCCTGGGGGAACTCGGAGTGCGGGGACAGAATTTGAGGAAGACAGTGAGGGAAATGTCAGATGAAGCAATTAAATGCAGCCAGTTTATCTATTACAGAAGAAATAATGTCAGCTGGGGGCCAGCAGGGGGAACTACTAAGCAGGGCACATAACTCCTTGAGATCAGGTGGAGAGATCCACTTCCTGTCAGGAGAAATCCAGGAAGAGGAAGTATTTAAGTGTGGGAGTGGCCTATTGGAATCCATTTTGTTTGAGGCCATGCGGCAAGGTGAGTGTGCTTGCTGATCCTGTAAGTCCAGTTAGCTCCTTTAAGTTTAGCTTATATTGCAGTTATGCTATGTAGTGTGTGAAATAGAGTATGGTGAATGTGACAGGAAAGCTAGTATCAGCATTGCTTCTGCCTGGAGCTCGCATGTATGGAGCCTGGGTTTGGTTGAAGATGGCAGTGCTGTTTGGGCTGAGAAAGCCATGTGTAAGTAAGAAGGAAATCCAGGAAGAGGAAGGTTATTTAAGTGTGGGAGTGGCCTATTTGAATCCATTTTGTTTGAGACCATGCTGCAAAGTGAGTGTGTTTGCTGATCCTGTGAGTTCATTTGTCTCCTTTAACTTTAGCTTACATTGTAGTCATGCTATGTAGCGTGTGAAATAGAGTATGGTGAATGTGCTAGTAAAGGTAGTATCAGCATTGCTTCTGGGCTTGGTTGAAGTTGGCAGTGCTGTTTGGGCTGAGATCACTGTCCAGCCTCCTGGAGGTGTCATTGTTGTGAGGGCTCGTCCTGGGGAGGTAGACTGTACAGCCTAACCCGGCGGGGGAGTGTGATAGCCTAACAAGGCTTCCTTCCCTGGGTCTATCTCCTCTGTGGTAGTATAGATAAGGTAAAGGAGGTTGTTCAGTTAGTGTGGGGAGCAGTGAGACCTGGCATTAGGGGAGTGTCTCTGGGACGCCAGAGATCACTGTCTAGCCTCCTGGAGGTGTCGTGGGACTAACTAGACGAAACACCGGTGAAAGGAGGTTCCCACCCGATGACCCCAAAGACATGTTAGTTATCACTGCTCACGGGTCTGTATAGTTAAGCCTTGCCATAATAGCTTATCGTAGGGCTTAGGAGGATTATTCACTGAGTGCTGATCCCTTTTTTTTTTTTTTATTAGAGCACAAACTTCTTGTGTTTATTTGAAAAAAAGAACTACCCAAAATGACAGAAACCATCTTTGGGAAAATTTTAATGAGCTACGCTGCAGCCAGCCACAAGGGGCCAATCAAAATGTTTTGGCTTCACTTTTGGGGAGCTGTCATGTTGTCCATCTTCATAAACAATCTATGGTTGCAATGTCATAAGTAAAACAAAGAGTGAGAGGTGGTCAGGAGGTCAGGGTGATGGATGGGTCAAACAGACACAAGATTTTCAACCAAAAGACTGCTGTTTGTCTCCTGTGTGAAAGTAAAAGTCTTCTTCTATACTCAGCATACTTTAATCTTTTGAGTAGTTGCGTCACATTACATGAAGTACTTATGTCACTTTACAATATACTTACATCCGTTACGTGTAGTTAAGTGAAGTTATTTTAACACAAAACACAATCTTTTTCTAAACCTAACCAAATACTTTTGGTGCCTAAACCCAAGCATGCTGCCATCATGTAATTTCAACACCACAGGTGCAACCAGTACGTGATGCGGTGTTCAAAGATGGTGGTCATTTCACATGTTTCTATGAGATCATGTTGCATCAGCAATTGTGGCAAGGAAATACTTTTTATTATTTGGTTTTGGTATTGCCTGAAACAAAGCATGCAAATACAAATTGGCCCAACGTGTGGTTTTGGATACAAATCACATTCGTTCATATTTTACATGTAAGCTTTTTTGTCACATTTTGAGTTATGCATTTTTTTAATTGGACACAATTATCTCCAAATTTGCAGACACTAAGAATGCTCGCTGGTCACCTTTCTCATTGGCCTCATTAACCTATGCTGGATTATATTTATTACTCTACATGAACACGTTTACTTACATTTTGCATCACTGACTGATCACTGACAGGTTTTGTTGTGCTGTAGAGCACACAGATGGTAAAATTATAAATTTATTCCATTGTTTTAATTTTGAGGGTACACAATACATACAGTTTACACTTAGTATTTAGACATCAAAGTACGATAACAAACAGCAGATGAACTGTGCAAACATCAATTTATAATACATTGTGACATCCACTTTGTGATCAATTCATTTGCATTCACCAACCTCCCTTGTCACATTTGTGGGATATCTGGGATATATATGGCTTTTGTGCCAGCTTTTATTTTGTCTAAACTTGTCATAATTATATTTTTGTCCAAAATATGCAGCAAGTTTGTTGTGATTCACTGGACCACAGACGATTTGTCATTTGTGCAGATCTAAACTGGACATGTAAGGGTTCTTTGTTCTTTGTTCATCAAACAAAGAGCAGCCATTTGGCCCTTATCTCCACAGGATGCCCCACCTCAAACCTAAGTGAGAGACCAGTGTCCAAACTTGAATGGACAGTACTTTTACAGTGTCATGTGACTCAGTGATGTCAACAGGCAACTATAAGAGAAGTCCTGCTTTCTCACACAGTCTTTGTTTTTTCTCCTGAGCTGTTGACCAGCTCAGACGTCTCTTTCTCCTGGGCCCTTAACTGGCCCAGATGCCTTCTTCCTCTGAGTGGCCGACCAACTCGGATCCCAGCGTCTGCTCCTGAGACCTCTTTCTCTCTTTCTCCTGGACCACGACTTTCCCTCACTCATAGCAGGAGATAAACCTGGAACCAGAGAAGTTAGTGTGCAAACACAAGGTTCGTAACTACCTTTCCAGCAACAAGGTGAACCAAGTTGAGTTGCAAACCCAACATCTAGCCCTGCAAGGACCCCGAGCGACCGGCTTTCTTGGATCTGCACCTTTGGAACAAAGGACACAACAAAGACTGCACCTGGAACCACAGCTCTATCCACCCCTCATCAGCCGGCTCACAAAAGCAGCCACCACAAAGCAACTCTTCCCCCATCCATTCAAGGATTGGTAATGTAACAACTGGCATAGCATTATCACAACTGCACAAGTTAATCAAGACTGTTTAACTTTGCCAGTTGTGATTTAATGCTGTTTATTGAGTTACTGTTGTGATTATTGCAATCCTTTTATTGGTTAGTTGGCTTTACCAAAGCTAAGTGATGTTAGATTGTTAATGCTTTTCACAGACAGAGTCTTGCATGCAACTAAACATCCACAGCACTAATCCAGACCCTTTACAACACATATCACATTCACATGGACTCACTCACACATTGACTTTTAACAGGGCTACACCCAAATCTTTGTTTAATGTAGTATAATTTGTGGCAATAAGTTTAATAAGTTTATTGTTAGTGTTTGGGTTTTGTTTGGTGAGGTGAGAGGGGTTTGTTGGTGTGTTTTGTGCCCTCCAGCGTAATCGCTGGTCGGCGTCTGACACGCCTTGGTGAATGGAGATTTCTCCAGGCTGACTAGGAGGCATGGCATCAAGGTTGTGCGGGCCTTCAGTACAATGTGGAGGAGGTCAGCCTGGCTGTTGGAGAGGTAAATCGGCCACAGCAGTGTGAAGTCGGCGGCTCGGATGAATGGTGGTATGGTTTTGTTTCTGGATCAGGTGGAGAAGGTGAACCAGCTCATAGTGACAGGTATTTCTATCAATGAAAGCTTTGTGTCAGTGTTACCGCTAACGCAGCCAGCAACAAAGGTAATCCTGTCAAATGTCCCTCCATTCATAACAGATGCATTTCTTAGTCGAGAACTCTCTCGGCACGGGAAGATAGTTTCTCTGATTAAGATGATTCCTTCTGGGTGTAAATCGCTGTTATTGAAACATGTGGTGTCTCACAGAAGACAGTTGTATATGACTCTAAACAATTGCAATGAAGAGCTTAATTTGCGCTTCCACGTTAAAGTGGACGATTTTGACTATGTTTTGTTTGCCACCTCTTCACTGATGAAGTGTTTTGGTTGCAGTGAAGAGGGACACACTGTTAAGGCCTGTCCTAAATCGAAGAAACTGGCTCCAACTGATCCGAAGGTAGCAGATGTCCAGGCACCACGGCACAGGCTGCCGGGTCCGGTGTGCAGCACACCGCTGAGCTGTGGCCTGGTGCCGACGAGCAGCGGGGGGCTGTTACGGAGCTAGATGGTGAGAAAGAATGTGTTGAAGATGAAAGTCAGGTCGGTGATGAGCAAGAAACAAGTGTAAATTGTGTGTGTGAGACACAAGTGAAGAGCAATGGTGAACTTGATGAGACACAGATAGAAAAGACAGGTGAGCTTGGTGAGATGCAGGCGGAGGAGACAGGTGGGACTGGGGACGCATGGAGTGAACAGGCTGAAGATGCGTGGATGATGAAAACACCTGTTCCACGTAAATGTAGGAACAAAAATAAAAATGTGTACAGTGATGCACGGTGGAGTAGAGTGTTGTTGGACAGACAGAAAGACAGGCAGACAGGTAAAACACAAGTGCAGTCAGACAGCAGTGAGAGCGAGGAAGAGTGTGTGTCTGACAGTAGTGATGTGTCTCTTATTAAAATGACTAGTAGTCAGGAAAGAAAGGCTTACACTGCTGAAAGTATAAAATCTTTTCTTCAGGAGACAAAAAACATAAAGGAAGTTAAACTAGAGGAATATTTTCCTAACATAGAGGGTTTCTACAACTCAGCCAGATTCCATATGAGGAATAAAGAGGAATCATGTCTGACTGATCAGGATTTTTTTAGGTTAAGGAAAATTGTTTTGAAAGTGAGAAGACAACTCAGTAGTAGTGAGAGTGGAGGCTCGAACTTGCACTTTGCTTAAAATGATGTTTTTATGTGTGTTTTTCCTCACATCAGCTTTGATGAGTGAATTTAGAGTTTCCACGCTCAGTTTAAATGGAGCAAGGGATGTGAGGAAAAGATCATTTTTGTTTGAACTCATGAAACTGAAGAGCATTAATGTAATGTTTGTTCAGGAAACACACAGTAACAGTGTAAATGAGACTGACTGGAAGAGGGAATGGGATGGAGAGGTGGTTCTTAGCCATCTAAGTACAGTCAGTGGAGGAGTAGCTCTCCTTTTCTCTAAAAACTTCCTACCAAAGTCTTATGTGGTGGAAGAAGTAGTAAAGGGCAGACTGATGGTCGTTAGAACAGAGTACGAAAACTCTACTCTTGTTTTTATAAATGTCTATGCACCGAATAATGGAGCTGAAAGAGTTGTTTTCCTAAATGAAATCAGTACAGTTTTGAGCAATTGTGAGCCTGAAAAGTTTTTATTCTTGGCAGGAGACTGAGAATGAACGGCTGGATAGAAACCACATAGAGCCTCATGCTGCTTCAAAACATGTGATGAGGCAAGTGGTGGAGACACAGAATTTGACTGATGTGTGGAGAGAAATGCATGATAAAAACCGACAGTACACCTTTGTCAGCAGTAGGGAGAATTTAATTTCTGTGAGCAGATTAGATAGACTTTACTGTTTTAAACATCATTTTGGCACTTTTAAAAAGTGCCAAATACTGCCTGTAGGGTTCTCTGATCACTCTATGGTGTCTTGTAGTGTTTTTATTGCCAATGTAAAACACAAGTCTGCTTACTGGCATTTTAATACTGCCCTGCTTTCAGATGTACATTTTAAGGAACCTTTTAATGTTTTTTGCAAAGGTTTTAGAAATAGGAAAACAGATTTTGCTTCACTGAGGCAATGGTGGGATTGTGGTCAAGTGGAAATCAAGCAGCTTTGTCAACAATATACTCTCAGTGTCTCTCATGACATCACCAAGTCTATTAGAGATCTAGAGATTGGTATAGTGGAGCTGCAGGGTTCTGCGGAGTCCACAGGAAATCGAGGTTGTTTTGAGGACCTCAAATCCAAAAAAGCCTTACTGGCTGACCTGCTGTGCTGGGCTCTAAAGCACAGGGAGCATTGGTCCGGTCTCGTTTTCAGAGTGCTGCTGGGATGGACTCACCTTCCAAGTTCTTCTTCAATTTGGAAAAAAAAATGGACAGAGCAGATTTATCCATGCACTGCGTTCAAATACAAGACAGCTGCTGACTGACGCTAGTGAGATCCGGCAGAGGGCCGTGGATTTTTATTCTCACCTGTACACCACTGAGTACATTGAAGACCAGGCAGCTTTTGACTCCTTCTGTGATGGGTTGCCCAGGGTCGCAGAGGAGAGCAACAAAGAGCTGGAGGGTCCTCTGACAACTGAAGAGCTGTTTATGGCGTTACAAGGTATGCAGGGGGGGAAGGCCCCGGAAATTGATGGACTCCCACCAGAGTTTTATAAAGAGTTCTGGCCTGAGCTGGGTGGTGACTTTTCTGAAGGTTTCACAGAGAGTTTCGAGGAGTCATCTCTGCCTCAGAGCTGCAGGAGAGCAGTTTTGACCCTATTACTGAAGAAAGGTGATCTCCAAGATATTAAGAACTGGCGTCCAGTCTCGCTGTTGTGTGTGGACTACAAGATAGTGTCAAAAGCCCTGTCCAATAGACTGAAAAATGTGATGGACCAAGTAATTCATTGGACCCAGACCTATTGTGTGCCTGGCAGATTCATTGTTGACAATGTGTCATTAATTAGAGATATTTTGGACGTCTCTGGTTCATTGGGTTTGGTTGTTGGTCTGGTTTCTTTGGACCAAGAAAAAGTTGGCTAAGTGGAAGTGGTTGCTTCCTCAGATGTCCTATAGAGGAAGAGTGCTGATCCGTAACCATCTGGTAGCATCAACTCTCTGGCACAGGTTAGCATGTATAGAACCCCCTGCTGGCCTCTTGCAAAAAAGTACAGTCTGTCATGTTGAAATTTTTTTGGGGTCGTTTACACTGGGTGCATCAAAGTGTACTTTACCTGCCGAAAGATGAAGGGGGCACGGGTTAGTACATTTAAAGAGCAGAGCAGCAGCATTCAGGTTACAGTTCATACAACGATACCTCACAGGAAATGATGATGTGATCTGGAAGCCAGTAACAAACGTTATTTTGAGAAAAGCAGCAGGTCTAGGTTTAGATGCCTCTTTGTTTTTAATGAATTGTAACTTGATTCGTTTGTGTAAATTGCCTCCTTTCTATAAGGGACTGTTTAAAGCCTGGACTTTGTTTCAGTGGGAAAGACTGCAACCTGCGGCGGCGTTGTTCTGGCTCCTGGAGGAGCCTCTAGTCCACGGGGCCAGGCTGGACATTCAGAAGGACAGTAGACCTGGCCTCACACAGTGCTTGTGTTCAGTTGGGGCAGTTCAGCTGAAGCACAAAGTGGAGGCTGCAGGTCCCAGTTTTCACAACACAGAAGCGGTGGCTGCTCTTCTTGGCATCAAGTCATGTCGTCACACCAGAGACATTTTAAATGCCTGGACCAAAATCCTAACCAGTGATGAACTGGACATGTTCAGGGACTACTTTAATGGAACAGAGTTTCCTGATGGGGGGACCCTTTTCTGGAGCTGGTTCTCAGAATAGACCAAACTGGACTGACAGGAGAAAGGATACTGTGTGGAGAGAGAGGCGAAATGTACAAGATGAGTGTAAACCGGTGCGGAGGGTGTTTTATAAAGCACCTTTAAACAAAAGGTCCACTGATCTGCAGTGGCGAATTCTTCAGGGGGCATAGGCCATGAACACTTTTGTGTGCAAAATGAATCCCGGTGTCTGTGCTCAGTGTCCTTTCTGCCAGGGACTGTTTTCACTGTTATTTAGAATGCCACAGACTCCAAGTGTTGTTTGACTTGATTTATTTTTATGAAATGTAATGTAATCTGGTTTGGAACTGCTTTTATTTTTGGTGCAGGTTAGAGTACACGAAAGTGGCAGTTGTTAAATTTTGTGGTGGGACAGGCCAAACTGTCAATCTATAAGACAAGGAAAAATCAGATAGAGAATGTTTTGGATGAAGGGCTGCAGTCAATGTTTGTTTCCTTGGTGAAGGCCAGAATCAGAGTTGATTTTAAATTTTATTCACTTATGAAAAGGAGTTTGTGGCTCAGTGGTGCTTCACATGTGCTCTGTGTAGTGTGATTGAGGGGGCACTGGTTTTTAATCACTCTCTAGAATGATCTGAGAGGTTAGGTGTTTGTCCTGTGTTTTTTTCTACATCTGTTTTAAGATGGTTGTGTCATGTTGACTTTGATTTTTTATTGATAAAATAAAAATCTCTCTCACTCACTCACTCACTCACACTCACACACACACACACACACACACACACACACACATACACACACTTGCTTGCATAAAGTTAGTTTGTTAGAATTTGTGTGTTTTGTTGTAATTTTTGTTATGGTTATTAACTTAGTTATTAATCAAAGTTTCCACTTGATAGCTTAGTGAACACATTATTTAACATGATTGATAATTATCATTAATAATTATTAATTATTTCCAGTAGCAGTTTTTATACCTTAATTGGAGATCTATTGCAAGGTCAGGCACATGTAAAGGCTAACCCCCAGTTTCCACCAGATGCGTGTTGGTTGCGTCTGCACTCCAGCACGGCAGCGGAGCCCATAGGATTTAATTCTTGTCAATGTGTGTGTTTCCACCGGCTGCGGCTGTGCTGCATTCCAGCTCCGTCTCAGCTGCGGCGCTCCGGAGCCCTCCGCAACAGATACGCAGGACGTCTATTTTTGCCGGCCACCGGAGCACAACGCAGCAATTCAGCACAGAGCAGATCGTGCGGGGCAGGAAGTCGTGCACAGAAACAAAATAAAACATCCGGTTAATTTTCAAAATAAAATACACAGTGTTCACGGCGGATCATATTTCCCTGCACTATACCTTGAAAACTACATAATGGGCAGAGGCAGGCCTGAAGTCAACAGGTCAGAGGCTTTCAGACATCATTTCACCCTGTTGACACCATGGATGAGGAGATACTAATCATGGAGGTGCACCGAGATGTCTTCCAGCAGAGCTGCACCGCACCGCACAGCAAACGCAGCCGGTGGGTGTTGACGGACGGCGGAGTACGTAGCAGATAACCAGCGCTGCCGTTCTGCAACGGACATGCATCCAGTGGAATTCTGGCTTAAGTCCCAAAAAATGGTGCTGCCTCGATGAGTCATAGATCCCAACATTAGGTGTCCCCATGTGATGCATAGATTTGTTGTAGATTTCCGCATCACAGCAAGTTGGAATCTTTACATGAAACTGACACCGAGTAGAGCAATGCACAATTTTCTCATATACTGCTTATATACAGTACTATATACAGAGATTTTACTTCAATTTTTGTGATTTTCAAATCAAAACCTTGGTGGAGCAGGCCTCATTTCAGTCACTCCACAGCCTCTCTACAGTATGTTGGTCTCACAGGAGCCAGGCTGCAGAATCTGAAGACTGACAATGAGTTTAACTGCTTTTCTAAACCAGGAATAAAACAAGGCATAGATCAAGGGGTTTAGACATGAGTTCAAAAAGAACAGATAAAGCACAAATGATGCAGATGAAGCACTGACCATGGCATCACCTGCAAGAGTGACACCGTAAAATGGGCAGAAACATATTAGAAACACAACTACAAGAACACCAAGAGTCCTGGCTGCTTTCAGCTCAGATTTCTTTGTTTGTTGATTCACTGAAAGCTGGAGAGTGACAGCTGTGATGTGAGAGCGCATGGCACGAGCCTGAGACACAGCCACAACAAATACTCTCATGTACAGAACGACAATGACAGAAATGGGAACAATAAAGGTTACAACAAGGTCAACAGCTCCTGCAGTGTGGTTAATGACAATCACACACTCTCCATGGCAGGAATTATACCTGCCTGGTTGAGTCAGGTCATCCTTTAACAAGAGACTGCAGTAAGAAACAGCACAGAGCCAACACAGACACACACACAGTTTAACTCTTTTCACAGTGACTCTGGTGGTGTAATGCAGAGGGTCACAAATAGCCACATAGCGGTCGACTGATATGAGCACCATGTTTCCTATCGAAGAACACACAATGATGATGGACACATAATAATAGAGCAAACACATGAGGTCACCAAGAAACCAGCAGTATGTTTTTAGCAGGACTTCTCCTGGTATCACCAGGAGGCCCACGAGAAAGTCTGAGACAGCCAGAGAGAGGAGGAGGATGTTGGTGGGTGTGTGGAGCTGCCTGGAGAGAAAGAAGAAAAACTCATAAACCCAACAAGTCCCCAAATCTAATTGACTAAAACAGTTGTAAAAACAACAGATATAATGAAATGTTTTCTGATCGACAACATCTGCAGTTTCAATATGGTTAAATGTGGACATCTAACTGCAATATCTGGTGTCAAAATCACAGTTAAGTTTGTGCAAAAGGGCAGAATACAAGTCAAATGTGTCTTAAATACATTTCCAAGGTACAACATTATTCAGTACCAACTCAAAGACAGTTCTTCTAATCTGCAGAAGCTGTTGACATTTTTAAGTTAATCTTTGCCTGAAGTGGGAGACTGAGATGATGACAAGGAGGTTAAGAGCCACAGTGAGCAGAGAGATAAAGTACAGCACAATGTTAAGGAGCACAAAGTTGGCCCAAGGAGAGGTGGGCTTTCTGCAGGAGGTGTTGAGCAGTTGTGGAAAGCAGAGCTCCTCCATCTTCAGAGAGCTGCAGCTCTGGCAGCTTCCTCAACAAATCTGAGTCATATAACCAAAGTACATCTTAAGCTTTCGAAATTCCTCTCCTCCTTTTTGTCTCGGTCTCTGTTGGACTCAGATGCCCCGCCTCCCTCACTCTGCACATCATCTTCATCACTTTTACTGGAACCCAGTGTTTCTGCTCTATGTGAATCTACACTCTTGTTTTCTTTACCTTGTCTTACCTCTTTGCCCTGTTTTAAGTCACCTAAGCAGACCATCAACAGGAAGTTATGGAACAGCCCTTACTGATTTCAAAGAGGCCACACAGCACAGGTGCCAGTGCAGAGGGCTCAAGGAAAATTATTAATATTGTTGCCCAGCGAAAGAGACGAGCCTAGCTCAACTGTTGTGGCAACACAATGCGCAAGCTCACATTCCTGATGGACTGCACTGAAATGTGACAGGCTGTTCTCATGCACTGGTTGTACGAACTCATTAATAATATGGTAAACCATTAATGTGCTACCTGTGATTTTAAAGAAGGTTTCTTTTAGAGCCAGCATGAAGAAATGGACCAGAGTATAGTGAGAGTAACAACAACCTCACAAATAAATGGACACAATATTCTTGCTCAGATTTTCTGTATGTAGTTGCCATGGCGGAAAAAAAAGCAATATATACAGTCAGCACTTCTGTCATTGCATAGCTTCATTCAGTGGCATCACTCATGTAAAGTTAACATTATGGCTGTCAAGTTTGCAATTATTACATGTGTGACGACCCCTCCACTCCTCTGCGTGGTACTGTGTGCTGTTGTCTTCCTGGCAGGTTCTGGTCCGAGCCGGGGTCGTCGTCATCAGGTGATGAGCTGCACCTGGGCCTGGTGATGTGCTCGACCATATATCCCTCCTTCCTCAGATACCTTGTGGCCACCGCTGAAGCTACACACGTGTTCCTTCCGTGGGGCATGGGGGTGCTCCTGCACCGCTGGTGTCTGAAATGGACCTTTTGCCTTCTTTTGTTTTACTTTCATAAATAAACTAAGCACTATTTGGCACTGATCCCCTCTCTGCTCTCGTTTCTGGTTGCGGCTTCAGAGCCAGGTCATAACACATGTTCCCTCAGCTGAGGATCTGTACTGCTCATAGATTGACTATTTAATACAGAGAGACTATTTCCAAAAGGGTTGGGTAGTTTTTTGCCATTTTTATGTCAAATCTCTGTTTTTGACTAGGCTAGCTGTGCAGCATAAATACAATGATCTAGCCAGATTAAAACAGAGCCACCCTCGTGACACGGAAAACTTTTTAGACTCTTCAGCCTCGACATATCCCACTAACCCACTAATCTTCCTTTGCAGTACAAGCTTTACAGTACTCTGATGCCTTTTAGGAAAGTGTGTTTGTTCAGAGTTTGTGCAGTATAATACACAGAGCAGAGCGAAGGTGGAAGCGTGATAAACTGAAGGTCTCATTTCAAATGTTGAAGGATCTGCTGAAGAAATACCAGCTAGCAGTCATAAATGCCAGGGCCCAATATTTCTCTGATCATATTAACTGTCATAACCCCAGGATACTTTTTAGTGTGTTAAACTCTGTTATCTCCCCCACCCCAGTGGTGTAGTGGAGGGTATACTCAGGTTTACGGGGTATACCCACTTCTTTTTCTATCCAGTGACAGTATACCCACCTATCAGCTAAACAGCCATTGTAATATATAGGAGCGTATGCCCACTTCGTCATTGGTAACCTACCTATCTACCTAGTAGTACACCCATCTCATCAACTACCACTACACCACTGTCCCACTCCCACCCCTTGTCTTGAAGCATCTGCCTCTAAATGTGCAGAGCAGGGCTCTCTTGATATTATACCAACCAAACTCTTCAAAGAAGTAATTAATACCATTGGTCCCAGTATTCTCTCAACTATCAATAGCTCTGTGGAAACCAGCCATGTTCCCAAATCTGTCAAACATGTGGTAGTCCAGCCACTTTTAAAAAACAGAATTTCATCTCAACTCATCCTCCTCCTCAGCCCCCATCTCCTGACTTCCTGCTGTTAATGGGTGGCACAGTGGTGCAATGACTATAAGTCAATTTGATAATGTAGATGTCTTTAGAAGCCAACAGTTTCTAACTTGGGTTTTGAGATGGACAGTGGTTTTAAATTGTAGCGTCAAATTGGTGCAGTGGTTAAGTCCAGCTTCTTTCACCTTAGGCAGCTGGCAAAGGTTAAACCTTTTCTTGCACAACAGCACTTTGAGATAGTAACCCATGCCTTCATCACGTCCCGGCTGGATTACTGTGATGTACTTTATTTTGGAGTCAGCCAGTCTTCCCTCGTACGTCTTCAGTTGGTTCAGAACGCCACTGCTCGGCTCTTAACTGGAGCACGTAAGAGGGAACACATTACGCCCATTCTGCTCCTGGATGTTCTGAGGTCTAAGCGGAAGCTCAGAGGGGATAGAGCCTTTTCTGTAGCGGCTCTCAGATTGTGGAATGATTTACCTGTCCACATTAGACTGGCCCCCTCACTGTCCGTTTTTAAAACCAGTCTTAAAACCCATTTTTACTCCTTGGCTTTTATCCCAGCGTTAGACTCTGCTCTTGTTTTACTGTTTTGTTTTTATTGTTTTTATTGTTTGTCTTATGTTTTTATTTTTGTACAGCACTTTGTTTCAGCTGTGGTTGTTCTTAAAGTGCTCTATAAATAAAGTTGAGTTGAGTTGAGTGGACTCTCGTATCCAGCACGTGAAATTCAAGACAGCTTGGACGGTGTAAAGTCAAATTACAACAACCTCCTGCCTCCAGTCAAAACACTGAAATTTTCCGTGCAGCCAAGGCAACACCATTCGATAAAAACTCACAAGCTTCAAAATAAAGCATAATCAGGGTCTTAAGGCTTGTCATCCGTCAGCATGATAAGAACTACCCAAAATGACAGAAACCATCTTTGGGAAAAATTTTAATGAGCTACGCTGCAGCCAGCCACCAGGGACCAATCAAAATGTTTTCGCTTCACTTTTGGGGAGCTGTCATGTTGTCCACCTTCATAAACAGTCTATGGTTGCAATGTCATAAGTAAAACAAAGAGTGAGAGGTGGTCAGGAGGTCGGGGTGGAGGATGGGTCAAACAGACACACGATTTTCAACCATGTTGTTTGTGTCCTGTGTGAAAGTAAAAGTCCTCTTTTATGTATCTGTACTCAGCGTACTTTAATCTTTTAAGTAGTAACGTCACATTACATGAAGTACTTATGTCACTTTACAATATACTTACATCCCTTACATGTAGTTAAATGTAGTTATTTTAACACAAAACACAATCTTTTTCTAAACCTAACCAAATATTTTTGGTGCCTAAACCCAAGCATGGTGCCATCATGTAATTTCAACACCACAGGTGCCACCAGTACGTGATGGGGTGTTCAAAGATGGTGGTCATTTCACATTTTTCTGTGAGATCATGTTGCATCAGCAATTGTGGCATGAAATATTTTTTATCATTTGGTTTTGGTATTGCCTGAAACAAAGCATGCAAATACAGATCTGCCCAAGGTGTGGTTTTAGATACAAATCACATTTGTTCATGTTTGACATGTTAGCTTTTTTGTCACATTTTGAGTTATGCATTTTTTTAATTGGACACAATTATCTCCAAATTTGCAGACACTAAGAATGCTCGCTGGTCACCTTTCTCATTGGCCTCAATAACCTAGGCTGGATTATATTTATTACTCTACATGAACATGTTTACTTACATTTTGCATCACTGACAGGTTTTGTTGTGCTGTACAGCACACAGATGGTAAAATTACAGAGATAAAGTCTTGTATTGTGGGATTTTTGCAAAATTAGAAAAGTGCTTCATTCTTTATTCCATTGTTTTAATTTTGAGTGTACACAATACATACAGTTTACACTTAGTATTTAGACATCAAAGTACGATAACAAACAGCAGATGAACTGTGCAAACATCAATTTATAATACAATGTGACATCCACTTTGTGATCAATTCATTTGCATTCACCGACCTCCCTTGTCACATTTGTGGGATATCTGGGATATATATGGCTTTTGTGCCAGCTTTTATTTTGTCTAAACTTGTCATAATTATATTTTTGTCCAAAATATGCAGCAAGTTTGTTGTGATTCACTGGACCACAGACGATTTGTCATTTGTGCAGATCTAAACTGGACATGTAAGGGTTCTTTGTTCTTTGTTCATCAAACAAAGAGCAGCTATTTGGCCCTTATCTCCACAGGATGCCCCACCTCAAACCTAAGTGAGAGACCAGTGTCCAAACTTGATTTGACAGTACTTTTACAGTGTCATGTGACTCAGTGATGTCAACAGGCAACTATAAAAGAAGTCCTGCTTTCTCACACAGTCTTTGTTTTTTCTCCTGAGCTGTTGACCAGCTCAGACGTCTCTTTCTCCTGGGTCCTTAACTGGCCCAGATGCCTTCTTCCTCTGAGTGGCCGACCAACTCGGATCCCGGCGTCTGCTCCTGAGACCTCTTTCTCTCTTTCTCCTGGACCACGACTTTCCCTTACTCATAGCAGGAGATAAACCTGGAACCAGAGAAGTTAGTGTGCAAACACAAGGTTCGCAACTACCTTTCCAGCAACAAGGTGAACCAAGTTGAGTTGCAAACCCAACATCTAGCCCTGCAAGGACCCCGAGCGACCAGCTTTCTCGGATCTGCACCTTTGGAACAAAGGACACAACAAAGACTGCACCTGGAACCACAGCTCTATCCACCCCTCATCAGCCGGCTCACAAAAGCAGCCACCACAAAGCAACTCTTCCCCCATCCATTCAAGGATTGGTAATGTAACAACTGGCATAGCATTATCACAACTGCACAGGTTAAGCAAGACTGTTTAACTTTGCCAATTGTGATTTAATGCTGTTTATTGAGTTACTGTTGTGATTATTGCAGTCCTTTTATTGGTTAGTTGGCTTTACCAAAGCTAAGTGATGTTAGATTGTTAATGCTTTTCACAGACAGAGTCTTGCATGCAACTAAACATCCACAGCACTAATCCAGACCCTTTGCAACACATATCACATTCACATGGACTCACTCACACATTGGCTTTTAACAGGGCTACACCCAAATCTTTGTTTAATGTAGTATAATTTGTGGCAATAAGTTTAATAAGTTTATTGTTAGTTTTTGGGTTTTGTTTGGTGAGGTGAGAGGGGTTTGTTGGTGTGTTTTGTGCCCTCCAGCGTAATCGCTGGTCGGCGTCTGACACGCCATGGTGAATGGAGATTTCTCCAGGCTGACTAGGAGGCATGGCATCAAGGTCGTGCGGGCCTTCAGTACAATGTGGAGGAGGTCAGCCTGGCTGTTGGAGAGGTAAATCGGCCACAGCAGTGTGAAGTCGGCGGCTCGGATGAATGGTGGCGTGGTTTTGTTTCTGGATCAGGTGGAGAAAGTGAACCAGCTCATAGTGACAGGTATTTCTATCAATGAAAGCTTTGTGTCAGTGCTACCGCTAACGCAGCCAGCAACAAAGGTAATCCTGTCAAATGTCCCTCCATTCATAACAGATGCATTTCTTAGTTGAGAACTCTCTCGGCACGGGAAGATAGTTTCTCCGATTAAGATGATTCCTTCTGGGTGTAAATCGCTGTTATTGAAACATGTGGTGTCTCACAGAAGACAGCTGTATATGACTCTAAACAATCGCAATGAAGAGCTCAATTTGCGCTTCCACGTTAAAGTGGACGATTTTGACTATGTTTTGTTTGCCACCTCTTCACTGATGAAGTGTTTTGGTTGCAGTGAAGAGGGACACACTGTTAAGGCCTGTCCTAAATCGAAGAAACTGGCTCCGACTGATCCGAGGTAGCGGATGTCCAGGCACCACGGCACAGGCTGCCGGGTCCGGAGCGCAGCGCACCGCTGAGCTGCGGCCTGGTGCCGACAAGCAGTGGGGGGCTGTTACGGAGCTAGATGGTGAGAAAGAATGTGTTGAAGATGAAAGTCAGGTTGGTGATGAGCAAGAAACAAGTGTAAATTGTGTGTGTGAGACACAAGTGAAGAGCAATGGTGAACTTGGTGAGACACAGATAGAAAAGACAGGTGAGCTTGGTGAGATGCAGGCGGAGGAGACAGGTGGGACTGGGGACGCATGGAGTGAACAGGCTAAAGATGCTTGGATGATGAAAACACCTGTTCCACGTAAATGTATTAACAAAAATAAAAATGTGTACAGTGATGCACAGTCGAGTAGAGTGTTGTTGGACAGACAGAAAGACAGGCAGACAGGTGAAACACAAGTGCAGTCAGACAGCAGTGAGAGCGAGGAAGAGTGTGTGTCTGACAGTAGTGATGTGTCTCTTATCAAAATGACTAGTAGTCAGGAAAGAAAGGCTTACACTGCTGAAAGTATAAAATCTTTTCTTCAGGAGACAAAAAACATAAAGGGAGTTAAACTAGAGGAATATTTTCCTAACATAGAGGGTTTCTACAACTCAGCCAGATTCCATATGAGGAATAAAGAGGAATCATGTCTGACTGATCAGGATTTTTTTAGGTTAAGGAAAGTTGTTTTGAAAGTGAGAAGACAACTCAGTAGTAATGAGAGTGGAGGCTCAAACTTGCACTTTGCTGAAAATGATGTTTTTATGTGTGTTTTTCCTCACATCAGCTTTGATGAGTGAATTTAGAGTTTCCACGCTCAGTTTAAATGGAGCAAGGGATGTGAGGAAAAGATCATGTTTGTTTGAACTCATGAAACTGAAGAGCATTAATGTAATGTTTGTTCAGGAAACACACAGTAACAGTGTAAATGAGACTGACTGGAAGAGGGAATGGGATGGAGAGGTGGTTCTTAGCCATCTAAGTACAGTCAGTGGAGGAGTAGCTCTCCTTTTCTCTAAAAACTTCCTACCAAAGTCTTATGTGGTGGAAGAAGTAGTAAAGGGCAGACTGATGGTCGTTAGAACAGAGTACGAAAACTTTACTCTTGTTTTTATCAATGTCTATGCACCGAATAATGGAGCTGAAAGAGTTGTTTTCCTAAATGAAATCAGTACAGTTTTGAGCAATTGTGAGCCTGAAAAGTTTTTATTCTTGGCAGGAGACTGAGAATGAACGGCTG
Organism: Epinephelus lanceolatus; assembly: GCF_041903045.1. NCBI lineage: Eukaryota > Metazoa > Chordata > Actinopteri > Perciformes > Serranidae > Epinephelus > Epinephelus lanceolatus. The sequence continues at coordinate 39,979,702 of NC_135747.1, read as the reverse complement.
GATAGAAACCACATAGAGCCTCATGCTGCTTCAAAACATGTGATGAGGCAAGTGGTGGAGACACAGAATTTGACTGATGTGTGGAGAGAAATGCATGATAAAAACCGACAGTACACCTTTGTCAGCAGTAGGGAGAATTTAATTTCTGTGAGCAGATTAGATAGACTTTACTGTTTTAAACATCATTTTGGCACTTTTAAAAAGTGCCAAATACTGCCTGTAGGGTTCTCTGATCACTCTATGGTGTCTTGTAGTGTTTTTATTGCCAATGTAAAACACAAGTCTGCTTACTGGCGTTTTAATACTGCCCTGCTTTCAGATGTACATTTTAAGTAAACTTTTAATGTTTTTTGGAAAGGGTTTAGAAATAGAAAAACAGATTTTGCTTCACTGAGGCAATGGTGGGATTGTGGTAAAGTGGAAATCAAGCAGCTTTGTCAACAATATACTCTCAATGTCTCTCGTGACATCACCAAGTCTATTAGAGATCTAGAGATCGGTATAGTGGAGCTGCAGGGTTCTGCGGAGTCCACAGGAAATCTAGGTTGTTTTGAGGACCTCAAATCCAAAAAAGCCTTATTGGCTGACCTGCTGTGCTGGGCTCTAAAGCACAGGGAGCATTGGTCCGGTTTCGTTTTCAGAGTGCTGCTGAGATGGACTCACCTTCCAAGTTCTTCTTCAATTTGGAAAAAAAAATGGACAGAGCAGATTCATCCATGCACTGCGTTCAAATACAAGACAGCTGCTGAGTGACGCTAGTGAGATCCGGCAGAGGGCCGTGGATTTTTATTCTCACCTGTACACCACTGAGTACATTGAAGACCAGGCAGCTTTTGACTCCTTCTGTGATGGGTTGCCCAGGGTCGCAGAGGAGAGCAACAAAGAGCTGGAGGGTCCTCTGACAACTGAAGAGCTGTTTATGACATTACAAGGTATGCAGGCGGGGGGGGGAGGCCCCGGAAATTGATGGACTCCCACCAGAGTTTTATAAAGAGTTTTGGCCTGAGCTGGGTGGTGACTTTTCTGAAGTTTTCACAGAGAGTTTCGAGGAGTCATCTCTGCCTCAGAGCTGCAGGAGAGCAGTTTTGACCTCATTACCGAAGAAAGGTGATCTCCAAGATATTAAGAACTGGCGTCCAGTCTCGCTGTTGTGTGTGGACTACAAGATAGTGTCAAAAGCCCTGTCCAATAGATTGAAAAAGGTGATGGACCAAGTAATTCATTGGACCCAGACCTATTGTTGACAATGTGTCATTAATTAGAGATATTTTGGACGTCTCTGGTTCATTGGGTTTGGTTGTTGGTCTGATTTCTTTGGACCAAGACAAAGCATTTGACCGGGTTGAGCACCGTTACCTATGCTAGAAAGGTTCGTCCTCAGCCCTGGACTTATTGCTAAGATTAAGGGGGTTTTAAATACCTGGGGGTTTACCTGGGAGATGAGGATACTGCGAAGAAAAACTAGGAGGGAGTGGCAGAGAAAGTGGACTGGAAGTTGGCTAAGTGGAAGTGGTTGCTTCCTCAGATGTCCTATAGAGGAAGAGTGCTGATCCTTAACCATCTGGTAGCATCAACTCTCTGGCACAGGTTAGCATGTATAGAACCCCCTGCTGGCCTCTTGCAAAAAAGTACAGTCTGTCATGTTGAAATTTTCTGGGGGTCATTTACACTGGGTGCATCAAAGTGTACTTTACCTGCCGAAAGATGAAGGGGGCACGGGTTAGTACATTTAAAGAGCAGAGCAGCAGCATTCAGGTTACAGTTCATACAACAATACCTCACAGGAAATGATGATGTGATCTGGAAGCCAGTAACAAACGTTATTTTGAGAAAAGCAGCAGGTCTAGGTTTAGATGCCTCTTTGTTTTTAATGAATTGTAACTTGATTCGTTTGTGTAAATTGCCTCCTTTCTATAAGGGACTGTTTAAAGCCTGGACTTTGTTTCAGTGGGAAAGGCTGCAACCTGCGGCGGCGTTGTTCTGGCTCCTGGAGGAGCCTCTAGTCCACGGGGCCAGGCTGGACATTCAGAAGGACAGTAGACCTGGCCTCACACAGTGCTTGTGTTCAGTTGGGGCAGTTCAGCTGAAGCACAAAGTGGAGGCTGCAGGTCCCAGTTTTCACAACACAGAAGCAGTGGCTGCTCTTCTTGGCATCAAGTCATGTCATCACACCAAAGACATTTTCAATGCCTGGACCAAAATCCTAACGAGTGATGAACTGTACATGTTCAGGGACTACTTTAATGGAACAGAGTTTCCTGATGGGGGGACCCTTTTCTGGAGCTGGTTCTCAGAATAGACCAAACTGGACTGACAGGAGAAAGGATACTGTGTGGAGAGAGAGGCGAAATGTACAAGATGAGTGTAAACCGGTGCGGAGGGTGTTTTATAAAGCACCTTTAAACAAAAGGTCCACTGATCTGCAGTGGCAACTTCTTCAGGGAGCATTGGCCATGAACACTTTTGTGTGCAAAATGAATCCCGGTGTCTGTGCTCAGTGTCCTTTCTGCCAGGGACTGTTTTCACTGTTATTTAGAATGCCACAGACTCAAAGTGTTGTTTGACTTGATTTATTTTTATGAAATGTAATGTAATCTGGTTTGGAACTGCTTTTATTTTTGGTGCAGGTTAGAGTACATGAAAGTGGCAGTTGTTAAATTTTGTGGTGGGACAGGCCAAACTGTCAATCTATAAGACAAGGAAAAATCAGATAGAGAATGTTTTGGATGAAGGGCTGCGGTCAATGTTTGTTTCCTTGGTGAAGGCCAGAATCAGAGTTGATTTTAAATTTTATTCACTTATGAAAAGGAGTTTGTGGCTCAGTGGTGCTTCACATGTGCTCTGTGTAGTGTGATTGAGGGGGCACTGGTTTTTAATCACTCTCTAGAATGATCTGAGAGGTTAGGTGTTTGTCTTGTGTTTTTTTCTACATCTGTTTTAAGATGGTTGTGTCATGTTGACTTTGATTTTTTATTGATAAAATAAAATTCTCTCTCACTCACTCACTCACTCACTCACACACACATACACACACTTGCTTGTATAAAGTTAGTTTGTTAGAATTTGTGTGTTTTGTTGTTTTCCTTCCTTTATGAATAAATATATTTTGGAATCATACCTTCTGTCTGTTTAATATTGCACAAGAGTGAATGAAAAGTCAACCTCTGCTATGTCAAGAACTCTGAAATCCTTCAGGCTTTACTATTAATTTTTGTTATGGTTATTAACTTAGTTATTAATCAAAGTTTCCACTTGATAGCTTAGTGAACTTTATGAGACTGATATCTTTATCTGGCGATCATTTTTTCCTTTTCGGGAATGGTGCCCGAAGAGGTGATTCATGTAAATTAAGTCACATTATTTAACATGATTGATAATTATCATTAATAATTATTAATTATTTCCAGTAGCAGTTTTTATACCTTAATTGGAGATCTATTGCAAGGTCAGGCACATGTAAAGGCTAACCCCCAGTTTCCACCAGATGCGTGTTGGTTGCGTCTGCACTCCGGCACGGCAGTGGAGCCCATAGGATTTAATTCTTGTCAATGTGTGTGTTTCCACCGGCTGCAGCTGTGCTGCATTCCAGCTCCGTCTCAGCTGCGGCGCTCCGGAGCCCTCCGCAACAGATACGCAGGACTTCTATCACCGGAGCACAACGCAGCAATTCAGCACAGAGCAGATCGTGCGGGGCAGGAAGTCGTGCACAGAAACAAAATAAAACATCCGGTTAATTTTCAAAATAAAATACACAGTGTTCACGGCGGATCATATTTCCCTGCACTATACCTTGAAAACTACATAATGGGCAGAGGCAGGCCTGAAGTCAACAGGTCAGAGGCTTTCAGACATCATTTCACCCTGTTGACACCATGGATGAGGAGATACTAATCATGGAGGTGCACCGAGATGTCTTCCAGCAGAGCTGCACCACTCCGCACAGCAAACGCAGCCGGTGGGTGTTGACGGACGGCGGAGTACGTAGCAGATAACCAGCGCTGCCGTTCTGCAACGGACATGCATCCAGTGGAATTCTGGCTTAAGTCCCAAAAAATGGTGCTGCCTCGATGAGGCATAGATCCCAACATTAGGTGTCCCCATGTGATGCATAGATTTGTTGTAGATTTCCGGATCACAGCAAGTTGGAATCCTTACATGAAACTGACACCGGGTAGAGCAATGCACAATTTTATCATATACTGCTTATATACAGTAATATATACAGAGATTTTACTTCAATTTTTGTGATTTTCAAATCAAAACCTTGGTGGAGCAGGCCTCATTTCAGTCACTCCACAGCCTCTCTACAGTATGTTGGTCTCACAGGAGCCAGGCTGCAGAATCTGAAGACTGACAATGAGTTTAACTGCTTTTCTAAACCAGGAATAAAACAAAGCATAGATCAAGGGGTTAAGACATGAGTTAAAACAGAACAGATAAAACACAAATGATGCAGATGGAGAACTGACCATGGCATCACCTGCAAGAGCGACACAGTAAAATGGGCAGAAACATATTAGAAACACAGCTACAAGAACACCAAGAGTCCTGGCTGCTTTCAGCTCAGATTTCTTTGTTTGTGGATTCACTGAAAGCTGGAGAGTGACAGCTGTGATGTGAGAGCGCATGGCACGAGCCTGAGACACAGCCACAACAAATACTCTCATGTACAGAACGACAATGACAGAAATGGGAACAATAAAGGTTACAACAAGGTCAACAGCTCCTGCAGTGTGGTTCATGACAATCACACACTCTCCATGGCAGGAATTATACCTGCCTGGTTGAGTCAGGTCATCCTTTAACAAGAGACTGCTGTAAGAAACAACACAGAGCCAACACAGACACACACACAGTTTAACTCTTTTCACAGTGACTCTGGTGGTGTAATGCAGAGGGTCACAAATAGCCACATAGCGGTCGACTGATATGAGCACCATGTTTCCTATGGAAGTAGAACTAAATATGAGGGACACATAATAATAGAGCAAACACATGAGGTCACCAAGAAACCAGCAGGCTGTTTTTAGCAGGACTTCTCCTGGTATCACCAGGAGGCCCACGAGAAAGTCTGAGACAGCCAGAGAGAGGAGGAGGATGTTGGTGGGTGTGTGGAGCTGCCTGGAGAGAAAGAAGAAAAACTCATAAACCCAACAGGTCCTCAGATCTAATTGACTGAAACAGTTGTAAAAAAAAACAGATATAATGAAATGTTTTCTGATCGACAACATCTGCAGTTTCAATATGGTTAAATGTGGACATCTAACTGCAATATCTGGTGTCAAAATCACAGTTAAGTTTGTGCAAAAGGGCAGAATACAAGTCAAATGTGTCTTAAATACATTTCCAAGGTTGCAACATCTGTATCATAATATAATTAAGTGTGGACAACTACTGCAGTATCTGGTGTTGAAATCACCAGTCAACAGTCAGCAAGACAGAATACAAGTCAAATGTGTCTAATGTACAAGTCCAAGCTGCAACATTATTCAGTACCAACTGAAAGACAGTTCTTCTAATCTACAGAAGCTGTTCACATCAGTAAATTAAGTTAATCTTTGCCTGAAGTGGGAGACTGAGATGATGACAAAGAGGTTAAGAGCCACAGTGAGCAGAGAGATAAAGTACAGCACAATGTTAAGGAGCACAAAGTTGGCCCAAGGAGAGGTGGGCTTTCTGCAGGAGGTGTTGAGCAGTTGTGGAAAGCAGAGCTCCTCCATCTTCAGAGAGCTGCAGCTCTGGCAGCTTCCTGAACAAATCTGAGTCATATAACCAAATGAGCTCTTACGTTTTCGAAATTCCTCTCCTCCTTTTTCTCTCGGTCTCTGTTGGACTCAGATGCCCCGCCTCCCTCACTCTGCACATCATCTTCATCACTTTTACTGGAACCCAGTGTTTCTGCTCTATGTCAGTCTCCACTCTTGTTTTCTTTACCTTGTCTTACCTCTTTGCCTTGTTTTAAGTCACCGAAGTGGACCGTCAACAGGAAGTTATGGAACCGCCCTTACTGATTTCAAAGAGGCCACACAGCACAGGTGCCAGTGCAGAGGGCTCAAGGAAAAATATTAATATTGTTGCCCAGTGAAAGAGACGAGCCTAGCTCAACTGTTGTGACAACACAATGCGCAAGCTCACATTCCTGATGGACTGCACTGAAATGTGACAGGCTGTTCTCATGCAGTGTTTGTACGAACTCATTAAAGGAAAATTTCGGTTTATTTCAACCTGTCTCCTATCGTCCGAAATTTGTTTCAAGTGACTAGTGACATAAAAATAATAGTTAGCATGTTAGCCGTTAGCCTAGATACAGCCAGGGCGCATAGTAGCGTCAGACCTGTTAAAACGTAAGTGAACGGGCAACCTTCAAGTGCAAAGTTAGTCCACTAAACAAGCTTTTTTTCCACAAAGACCGCCTCATATCGTTAGGATAAATGTCAGAGAACATATAGAAAACGACATGTAAACGTGTTGTCTTACCTTACCGGTGTGCTGCCATGTTTGTTTACCATTTAGCTCTGCTTTCCAAAGCGCGGCCGAAATATCGCGAGCAGCGATCTCATACCGTGCCTGAAATCTCGCGAGAACAAGCAGCAACAGCTGGAAGGCAGAACCGGACAGTAGCCTGAAAAGTTCATTCATTTATTTTATGAAAGATTTATAGAATAATGGCTGACTTTTTGCCAGACTTCGACTTTGTGGAGGAGGAATTTGATTTTGCAGAGTTTGATGGCCGCCCTTATTTATTTGAGCCAGAATACATTGACGAAGAGCTTTGTGAAATTGAAGAACGGAGGAGGAGAGAGAGAGAGGCGCAACAGGTAGAGGATGAGAGAGGAGGAATGGCTGCTGCAAGGCTGCGTAGCTCTGGAGATTGGTGGTGTACCTGTGAATGCTGTGCCCCAGTGCCCACAGAAGAGGAATGCCTCTGTTGCAAGGAATGGGACCGGTTGCGGCCTTATTTTCAAGGTCTGGATGTGACCGAGGACGAGACACCTCCACCTGGAGTAGTATCCAGCTGGGCTTTATCTAGAGCTCGCGAGATATATTTCGGCCGCGCTTTGGAAAGCAGAGCTAAATGGTAAACAAACATGGCAGCACACCGGTAAGGTAAGACAACATGTTTACATGTCGTTTTCTATATGTTCTCTGACATTTATCCTAACGATATGAAGCGGTCTTTGTGGAAAAAAAGCTTGTTTAGTGGACTAACTTTGCACTTGAAGGTTGCCCGTTCACTTACGTTTTAACAGGTCTGACGCTACTATGCACCCCAGCTGTATCTAGGCTAACGGCTAACATGCTAACTGTTATTTTTATGTCACTAGTCACTTGAAACAAATTTCGGACGATAGGAGACAGGTTGAAATAAACCGAAATTTCCCTTTTAATAACATGGTAAACCATTAATGTGCTACCTGTGATTTTAAAGAAGGCTTCTTTTAGAGCCAGCATGAAGAAATGGACCAGAGTATAGTGAGAGTAACAAAAACATCACAAATATATTGACACAATATTCTTGCTCAGATTTTCTGTAACACCCATAGTTGCCATGGCGGGAAAAAAAAATGCAATATATACAGTAAGCACTTCTGTCATTGCATAGCTTCATTCAGTGGCATCACTTTAAGAGCATTGTGCTGTGGGCAGATGGGGCGCGTTCCACTACCATTTTGTAGCTACTGTCTGCCGTCTGTGGGCTTCATTCCATTTCAAATTGCCATCCGTCTGCTGTAACCGAATCCAAACGCCACTAATAAATAAATAAATAAATAAGAAGAAAAAAATAAGGCTGAGCACGGAAGAACCAGAGAGGAAACACCATCTCATGGAGCCGTCTGCCCTCCACTCCACCAGGGGAGAGCAGACCCCAAGCCAGCGCCACAGAACCGCCACGTCGGGATCCTGGGACCACGCTCCACCCCTCCCCCTTGCACTAATCTGCACATTTGAACATTAAAGACTTGTTATTTACTGTGTACCTGTTTCCTGAGTCGTGCTTTTGGGTCCAGGCTTTAAACCAAATCATAACAGAATGATCTGGCCATGTTGGAACCAGCCAACTCAGACTCAGGTTCACCGGTGATGAATCTGAGACATGCTGTTTCATCCCAAGGGATAATGCTTGGACATCATGACCAGACGCTGCGGGAGATCGTGGACTCCCTCTCCAATCTTACCTCCGGTCTCGCTTGAGTTGAGAACCAGCTGCAAACAAATAATCCACCTGTGTTTAATCTCTCCCCAGCAGTACCAGTGGGCACATTGCAACCCCGTGAGCCGTACGTTCCTGCCCCTGAACGTTATGACGGAGCCTTAGGTGACTGTAAGTCTTTTCTTTTCCAGTGTTCCCTAGTGTTCCCTACTTACAGTTCTGACAGGTCCAAGATTGCCTATGTGTTGGGTTTGCTCACGGGGAGGTTTTTGGTTTTCAAAATCCCTTTATTGAACCATTGCCAGACCTAATGAACAACAATAACAACCACCATCAAAACAAGTAAAGAACTCTGTCCAATCAGAAATTTACAATCAACTCCTCATCCTCCCCCACAGAGCACAGAACCCCGCCAACAGCCCATATTTGACGAAATGTCAATATGTTGTCCGTCATCCTATAATAGGCGTGTTCCACTCTCAGTCTGGCTTTTAACAAGCCCTCCAGAACCGGCGCTGGCTCCACACTGGTGATACCCTGCGCCTGGTTCTTGCGCGTCAACCAAATGGCCAACTTGGCAGAACCAGATATGAAGTTAATCAGTGTGTGAGCACTCTTCCTCCGTGCACTGTGCTTTGGGCCAAAGATGAACAAGCTGAAAGAAAAAACCTCCCCGAAACCCTGAAACCATCTTTTTAACAGCTCAAACAATGCTGACAGCCGGGGACACTGTACAAATAAATGAAACAAAGTCTCTGTCTGTGTACAGAAAGTGCACTCCTCCCCAACCCCTGGATCCAGGTGCGCTCTGTATCTGTTTGTGGCTATTGCACCACGTACAACCCTCCACTGGAGGTCTGCTGTCCGCTTTTCAACGGGCAGCTTGTACAGGGACCGCCAGCTGCCTTTCGGGGACACGTCTGTGCCAAAAAATTCAGCCCACCTCGACTCCTTCAGCCCTGCCAAAGAGTGCAGGTTCAGCACCTTCACGCAGACATGGTAAAGTGCTTTCTTCCTTACATCCTTAAAAGTGTCCAGGTGAGGGGTTGTAAAAGACAGCAGCTGACCACCTCCCTCCTGCCACTCCCTCACTGCTGGGTAAATGAGCAGAGAGGGGAAGCTGTATTCACTGTTCTCAGACCACTGATCACATAAAGCACAGTTCTCTGCAAAAGCTCTCAGAGATTGTGGCAGGGCGGCATGGACTTCCTCCACCACTCTGGTGATGAGCCTGATAGAGGTGATGTTGGTCCTCGCTCTCAGGGTGTCCACAGAACTTGCTGTCATCTTCATCAGATGACCCAGTTTGGTGCAGCCAGCCTCTCTGAGGCTAGCTCGCAGACTGGGAGACTGTAATGTCTGAGTCTTTAGAAGGTTGTTAAAAAACAAAGGCTCCTCAAACAGCCACATACCTGGTGTCTCATCTGTGGTACGTACAAGCTGGAAAATCTGCCATGCCTGCAACACAGAGCTGTAAAACGGTGTCAGTCCAGCAAGAACCACAGCTTCAGGTTGTAGAAGGAACAGTTGTTTGTCATAGCCCAGGCGCCCAGCTCTCCTCAGCAGCAGTCTAGCTGTATAGAGCCAACCTGGGCCAGAGGTATACAGGAGTCTTTGTGCAGTCTGGAGTCGAAAGGAAGCAATTTTAGACTGGATGTTTATCAGACCCTGTCCCCCTTCCGCCGCAGGCAGATAAAGGGCTGCTGCCCGGACCCAGTGTTTGCCAGACCAGAAGAAATCCACGATGGCTCTCTGAATGTCCTCTATCAGGCTTTTTGGTGGTGTTAAAACGTTGAACTTGTGCCAAAGGGCCGAGGCAACCAAGTTATTGGCAACCAGAACTCGTCCCCTATATGACAACTGGGGTAGCAACCATTTCCATTTAGACAACCTCGCGCACACCTTCTCCCTAATACACTCCCAGTTCTTTGCCTGAAAACCTTCTGTGCCCAAGAACACCCCCAGCACTTTCAGACCCTCCTTCCCCCACTCAAGACCTCCAGGCAAAATGGGCACTGCCTGATCCCTCCACTGTCCCACCAACAAAGCTTCACTTTTTGCCCAATTCACCCATGCAGATGTGGCCCCTTCATACAGGGACAGGGTGTCCTGCAAATATTGAACATCCCTCTGGCTGGTGATGAAGATACAAACATTATCCGCATAGGCCGATACAGTAGGAGGTTGAGCAAGATCCGAGGACCCAGGCAGTGAAAGACCACGGAGCTGACCCCTCAGCCTGTGCAGCAAGGGCTCGATGGCTAGACTATATAGCTGACCTGAGATAGGACAGCCTTGCCTTATCCCTCGCTGCACAGGGGAGGGCTAGAGCCTGGGGAACAGCCTTTTGGCATAATCCACTCACTGCTCAAGCTACTTTTGAATGGTTTTCCAACGAGATGATGTCTGTTTTTGACCATCCCATTACCAGTCATGACACCAGTAACCAACTGTTGAGCCTGCGCCAGGGTTCTCTTAGTGCGGCCAATTATTCAGTTGAGTTCCGTACTCTGGCGGCTGAACTTGGGTGGGATGACAAAGCACTCCAGAGCATTTTTTTGAGAGGACTTAATGAAACTGTTAAAGACTGTCTCGTGGGTAGGGCAGAGCCCAAGAGTTTACAGGAGCTAATCGCGTTAGCCATTAAAGTGGACAATAGGCTAAGAGAGTGACGCAGAGACAGAGCACAGGTTGTGAGATCCCCTGGAACTGCTGCTTCACCTATTGCTCCACGTTGGCCTGTTGAAACTACTCCTGCATCTAATAACCAGTCTGTTGCTCCCACAAGACAAGAGGAACCCATGCAGTTGGGTCGTAACCAGCTAACCCCAGCCGAGCGCAGTCGGCGCTTCAAAGAGAGACTATGTATCTATTGTGGACAGCCTGGACATCAACTCGCCACATGCCCTCAATGTTTAAACCCAAGTCCTCACCAGTCGCAGCCGGGGTTCTGGTGAGTAGCACTGTGGTCCCTATGTTACCCCGTAAACGCATTAACATTGAAGCCTGTATTTTGCTAAACGGTGAAACCTTTAAACTGGAGGCTCTAGGTGATTCTGGCTCTGATTCCAATTTGCTTGATTCCCAGTTTGTTGAACAAACCCTGATTAATACTTTCCCCATTGACACACCTCTCGTGGCTAATGCATTAAATGCGGAGCTACTGGCTCACATCTCCCATCAAACAGAGACACTATCACTGTTGCTGGCCGGTAATCATCGAGAACAAATATCTTTTCATATCATGCCATCCTCTCACGCCCCTCTAGTACTCGGGTTACCCTGGCTCCAAAAACATAATCCAGTCATCAATTGGGCAGCCAGTAAAATTACAAGTTGGAGTTCATTCTGTCACACCTCATGTCTCAAGTCTGCTCTTCCTCCAAGCTCAAGTAAACCCAGTGCAACCCCACCATAACCTCCAGACCTCTCCTCTGTACCATCCGTGTATCATGACCTGGCTGAGGTGTTCAGCAAACAGCGGGCTCAATCATTACCACCTCACAGACCTTACGACTGCGCCATTGAGCTGCTGCCCGGAGCCCCCCTTCCCACCAGCAGGCTCTACAACCTCTCCGTACCTGAGCGAGAAAGCATGGAAACCTACATAACAGACTCCCTGAACTCAGGTATCATACGACCTTCCTCTTCTCCACTTGGTGCCGGTTTCTTTTTTGTGGGAAAGAAAAATAAAACCCTGAGACCCTGCATTGATTATCAGGGCTTAAACAACATCACTGTCAAAAATAAATATCCATTACCCCTCATTAATTCTGCGTTTGAACCTCTCCATGGTGCAACTATCTTCACGAAGCTGGACCTGCGTAACGCCTACCACCTGGTGCGTATAAAAGAGGGTGATGAGTGGAAAACGGCATTCAACACACCCCTGGGACATTTCGAGTACCTCGTGATGCCGTTTGGGTTAACTAATGCTCCAGCCGTTTTCTAAGCATTAGTTAATGATGTTCTGAGAGACTTCCTGAATCATTCTGTGTTCGTTTATCTGGATGACATTTTGATTTTCTCCCGCAACCTCGAGGAGCACATTGTGCATGTGCGACAGGTTCTGCAGAGGTTGCTGGAGAATAAGCTGTTTGTGAAGGGGGAGAAGTGCGAGTTTCATGTGACCTCTGTTTCCTTCCTGGGGTACATCCTGGAGAGCGGGCAGGTGAGACCAGATCCCACGAAGATCCAGGCAGTGACGGACTGGCCCCAACCCAAGTCTCGCAAGCAGCTCCAGAGGTTCCTGGGCTTCGCAAATTTCTACCGGCACTTCATCAGGAACTACAGTCAGGTAGTTGCACCTTTAACCCAACTCACTTCTTCTTCTGTGCCTTTTGTCTGGTCTCCTGTGGCTGAAGATGCCTTCAGGGAGCTGAAGAAGTGCTTCACCTCGGCTCCTGTCCTGGTTCAACCAGATCCTGCCCGCCAGTTCGTGGTTGAGGTCGACGCTTCTGACGTCGGGGTGGGCACTGTGTTATCCCAAAGAGCTGCAGGAGACAACAAGCTCCATCCTTGTGCGTTCTTTTCCAAGAAACTGTCACCTGCGGAGCGAAACTATGACGTGGGAAACCAGGAGTTGCTGGCTGTCAAGTTGGCTCTGGAGGAGTGGAGACACTGGCTGGAGGGAGCGGAATCACCTTTTACGGTATGGACTGATCATAAAAATTTGGCTTACATTCAAAGTGCTAAACGATTGAACTCTCGCCAAGCCCGGTGGGCTTTGTTTTTTGGCCGGTTCAACTTTAACCTCACTTACCGGCCAGGGAGCAAGAATGTTAAGCCTGACGCCTTATCTAGGCAATTTCACGATGACGGGGGCAGCCCACCTGTGCCAGACACCATTCTTCCCCCGTCCTGTCTTGTTGGTTCTCTGACCTGGGAGATTGAGTCCGTGGTTAGGACTGCTCTCCATACTGACCCAGATCCTGGTGGTGGTCCCCAGGGTCGTTTATTTGTGCCTGTCTCTGTCTGTCCTCAGGTCCTCCAGTGGGGACACACATCCCGGTTCACCTGCCATCCTGGAGCCTTCCGCACCCTGACGCTCCTACAACGCCACTTCTGGTGGCCCACCATGTCTTCAGACACCCATGAATATGTCAAGGCCTGTACTGTGTGTGCCCGCGGTAGAGTGACCCATCAGCCACCTGCTGGACTCCTCCGTCCGCTCCCAGTGCCCGGCCGTCCATGGTCCCACATAGCCCTGGATTTCGTGACCGGATTACCTCCATCCCAAGGTAAAGACACCATTCTAACGATTGTGGATCGTTTTTCCAAGTCTGTTCCTTTTGTGGGTCTTCCTAAACTGCCCTCTGCTGCTGAAACTGCTGAACTGTTGGTGGATCATGTGTTCCACATTCATAGAATTCCAGCCGACATTGTGTCAGACAGAGGCCCCCAGTTTACTTCTCAGGTATGGAAGGAGTTTTGCCAAGCACTGGGTGCTACAGTGAGCCTGTCATCGGGTTACCACCCCCAGTCTAATGGTCAGACAGAGAGGGCCAACCAGGACCTGGAGACCACCCTCCACTGCATATGTGCTCGGAACCCAGCTTCATGGAGCACTCACCTCGCCTGGGTGGAGTATGCACACAACTCCCTGACGTCAGCAGCTACGGGTATGACACCATTTGAAGCCTCTTTGGGTTACTTACCACCTCTGTTTCCCTCCCAGGAGCAGGAGATTGCCGTGCCATCGGTCCAGCTCAACCTCCGCAGGATCCGCAGAGTCTGGAGGGAGACCAGAGCGGCTCTCCTGCGCACCCAGGACCAGAACTGGAGGTTGGCTGACCGGCGGCGTACTCCTGCTCCGGAGTACAAACCAGGACAAAAGGTTTGGTTGAATGCGAAGGATATTCCCCTCAGTGTGGCTTCTAAGAAACTGTCTCCCAGATTCATTGGTCCGTTTGAAGTTGAGTCAGTTGTTAATCCCTCTGCTGTTCGCCTCACACTCCCTGCCTCAGGGGGCGTGGCTACCAATACCTGGTGGACTGGGAGGGATATGGACCCGAGGAAAGGAGCTGGATTGTTCGGGGACTGATCCTGGACCCCTCTCTCCTCACTGACTTCTACTGGAGACACCCCGACAAGCCTGGTAGACCGCCTGGAGTCGGTCATTGGGGGGGGGGGGGGGGGGGGGGGGGGTACTGTCATGATCCTCATCATGGCAGCCTCTCCCTCATGTGTGTGTGTGTGTCATTCCCTGTCTGTATTACTCCTCCTGTGTTTCTCCCCCTGTGTTTCTCCCCCTGTCTGTTCTGTGTGTGTGCATATGGGCGTGGCTTCCTTCCACAGGCAGTGCCAGATGAATCCACTCCAGTAATCAACCTCTCCATAAAGCCTCTGGATTCCTCCCTACTCGTCGCCAGATCGTTTCATCAGTCTGCGCAGTAGTTTGTATCCTGGCTCCTCTGTGTTTTTGCCCTCGTGCTTTGTTAGCTTGTGTAGCTAATGCCTCTGTGTTTGTTCCACCTCGATTGCTGTGCTTGCCTCGTGATCTCGTGTGTGCTACTTAACTGCCTGCCTGTGGACCTTCCTGCCGCCGTCAGCTCTCCTGTGTTTCCCCTCGGAGTGAGTACGCTCGAGAAGACGGAACCTGCTGCGCCGTGCCGCAGCACCGCCACCACATGGCGGACGCCACACCACGGACACTCTCACTCTCCTCCTCACCGGTGCCTTCACTGAACACGTCGGGATCCTGGGACCATGCTCCACCCCTCCACCTTGCACTAATCTGCACATTTGAACATTAAAGACTTGTTATTTACTGTGTACCTGTTCCCTGAGTCGTGCTTTTGGGTCCAGACTTTAAACCAAATCATAACACACGAGATGATTAAGGCTCCAACGAGAGACGCACTACCGAATGAGACGGAATTATCTGGCACTCAAGGTGAAGTCAGAGATGGCTTTATAGCAAGGTTGACAAGGTGAGATGGAAACCAGGTGTTCCTCACCACCCGTGGTGGAAAAGTAGGTCAGCCCCGCCTCCACACACCAGCCCTGCAGGTCCAGGAAGGACAGGAAAACAAACAGAAAAACACAAAAGCCACCACCAAACCATGCATCAAAAGCAGACCATAACAAATAGGCTAAATAGTATCTAAGCAATAATAAAGTGTCTAAACAATAATAAATAGTATCCAAGTTATCTATTAGGCTACCATTCCACTCTGTAAATAGATTTTAAAATTTCAATATAATTTCGATATTATTTTTGCTTATTTCATTATTGTTATTATTGGTTTTACTTTGGTTTTACTTTTTAGTAGTATTGTATTGTCTGAGGATGACTCATTTTAGTAACTATCTACAGTAAAAAAGAAAAAACAAGCAAAAATCATTTTATACACTGGGCCTTCAAAGTGCTCTCTGAAACTACACCTGGCATGGCTTGTGTCCAAAAAAAGACAAAATCAAAACTTTGTCGTAGAGCTAAACCAAATACATCATTGGAAAGGTCTCAACCTGGAGAGTAACATATGTCAGTATGAAGATTCTACATGGCTCCTGCTTTCAGCCATTGACCTTTGAACCTTGACCTCAGTGCATG
Organism: Epinephelus lanceolatus; assembly: GCF_041903045.1. NCBI lineage: Eukaryota > Metazoa > Chordata > Actinopteri > Perciformes > Serranidae > Epinephelus > Epinephelus lanceolatus. Next base: position 39,963,995 of record NC_135747.1, on the reverse strand, counting down.
TTTGAGTGCTTATAACTCAGCAACAAAAGGGGGTGCAGACATGGGACCAACTGTTATAGAGAGCTCTTGACCTCAGCTATCATGTGAGTGTAGTCAACAACTGGGGGTGCTGTCAGATATGGGTAAAATATGGATACAATTAATTTTCACCCATTTAGAAATTAGATATTTAAAATCTGATTACACAAGTGTGTTTACCATCCCCTTAAAGTCCACAGTGTACTTTCAATTCAGTATTTACAACTTCCAAATCTGGGAAAAAAAAATTATATTTTTTAAAAACTACAATTCCCTGGGACCGCTCCATGCAGCTTGATACATATCAGCAACATAGTTGTAGTTCTTCTGATTTGCAAAGTAGGGTTCTAAATAGGGTTGTAAAAAGATATATCTACCCAATATATCTAATATCTAGTGAAGCCGAACTAAAACACTAAACACACTGCACCTAGATGAACTATGTTAAGAAAAAGTAAAGATGTCGGCTAATTTTCGATATTTTAGCTAATACACTAGAAACAGCATTTTCGGGACGGCAGGTTTTTTTGCAGCTTGTAAAATAGGGTTGTAAAAAGATAGATCTACTGAATATATCTAACATCTAGTAAAGCCGAACTAGTAATGACACTGCACCTAGATGAACTATGTTAAGAAAAAAAGCAAGGATGTTGGCTAATTTCAGATATTTTCGATAGTACTCTAAAAAAACTGCGTTTTTGGGACGGTAGGTTTTTTGCGGCTTGTTGTAAAATAGAGTCGTAAAAAGATACATCTACTGAATATATCAAATGTCCAGTAAAGCTGAACTAGTAATGACACTACACCTAGATAAAATATGTTAAGAAGAAGCAAGGATGATGGTTAACTTCAGATATTTTAGCAAGTTCTCTAGAAACAGTGTTTTTGGGACTGAATATTTGAATATATCAAATATCTAGTACAGCCGAACTATCATGTTATTATTATTATTATTATTGTTGGTGGGAAATTATAACAGAGGAATATATTTGCCGTTTTAATATCAAGAACACTTTAGTGTTTTTGTGTCTATATAGGACGTTGTTGAATCGGGGAATTTGTGTGTCCACCATGAAAAAGGATCCTAATCGACTTTACATTGGCATTGTTTCTGTGGTACCAGCACGTAATTTCAACCCATTACATTGCTGCCACCATGGAATGCGGTGTTAAGAGGTCGTGGTCATTTCACGTATTTCTGTCAGATCAGGTTGGAAAGGGAGGTACGGTCTAAGAAGCAGCCTAGTTATACTGTAAGACACGGGGAAATATGTGCGGGAAGTGAGTGCGGGAAGTTACACTGTACATCTGTGGAAGTTGGGGTAAAGTAGGTGGTAGGTGAACGGGAGGTACACACTAAGGACGCGGGCCGTATTATGTAGTGTTACCAAAGGTTTTTGTGATTTTCAATTCAAAATCTTGGTGGAGCAGGCCTCATTTAAGTCACTCCACAGCCTCTCTACAGTATGTTGGGGGAGCAGGAGCCAGGCTGCAGAATCTGAAGACTGACAATGAGTTTAACTGCTTTTCTAAACCAGGAATAAAACAAGGCATAGATCAAAGGATTAAGACATGAGTTGAAATAGAACAGATAAAACACAAATGATGCAGATGAAGAACTGACCAAGGCATCACCTGCAAGAGTGACACAGTAAAATGGGCAGAAACATATTAGAAACACAACTACAAGAACACCAAGAGTCCTGGCTGCTTTCAGCTCAGATTTCTTTGTTTGTTGATTCACTGAAAGCTGGAGAGTGACAGCTGTGATGTGAGAGCGCATGGCACGAGCCTGAGACACAGCCACAACAAATACTCTCATGTACAGAACGACAATGACAGAAATGGGAACAATAAAGGTTACAACAAGGTCAACAACTCCTACAGTGTGGTTAATGACAAACACACACTCTCCATGGCAGGAATTATACCTGCCTGGTTGAGTCAGGTCATCCTTTAACAAGAGACTGCAGTAAGAAACAGCACAGAGCCAACACAGACACACACAGAGTTTAACTCTTTTCACAGTGACTCTGGTGGTGTAATGCAGAGGGTCACAAATCGCGACACAGCGGTCGACTGATATGAGCACCATGTCTCCTATCGAAGAAGACGTAATGATGAAGGACACATAAAAATAGAGCAAACACAAGAGGTCACCAAGAAACCAGCAGTATGTTTTTAGCAGGACTTCTCCCGGTAGCACCAGGAGGCCCACGAAAAAGTCTGAGACAGCCAGAGAGAGGAGGAGGATGTTTGTGGGTGTGTGGAGCTGCCTGGAGAGAAAGAAGAAAAACATCATGAACCCAACAAGTCCTCAGATTTACATAACAAACAGATAAAACAAGTGTAAAAAAGGTCTATAATGGAATGTTTTCTGATCGACAACATCTGTAGTTATAATTAACAGTCAGCAAGACAAAGTACATTTCCAAGGTACATTATTCAGTACCAACTCAAAGACAGTTCTTCTAATCTACAGTAGCTTTTGACATTTTTAAGTTAATCTTTGCCTTAAGTGGGAGACTGAGATGATGACAAGGAGGTTAAGAGCCACAGTGAAAACATGAACTCACCACGTCCCCAAACTGAAATGACTAAAACAGTTGTAAAAAAACAAACAAACATATAATTAAATGTTTTCTGATCGACAACATCTGCAGTTTCAATATGGTTAAATGTGGACATCTAACTGCAATATCTGGTGTCAAAATCACAGTTAAGTTTGTGCAAAAGGGCAGAATACAAGTCAAATGTGTCTTAAATACATTTCCAAGGTACAACATTATTCAGTACCAACTCAAAGACAGTTCTTCTAATCTACAGAAACTGTCCACATTTTTAAGTTAATCTTTGCCTGAAGTGGGAGACTGAGATGATGACAAGGAGGTTAAGAGCCACAGTGAGCAGAGAGATAAAGTACAGCACAATGTTAAGGAGCACAAAGTTGGCCCAAGGAGAGGTGGGCTTTCTGCAGGAGGTGTTGAGCAGTTGTGGAAAGCAGAGCTCCTCCATCTTCAGAGAGCTGCAGCTCTGGCAGCTTCCTCAACAAATCTGAGTTATATAATCGAATGACCTCTTACCTCTCCTCCTTTTTCTCTCTGACCTGGTGCATTACTATTAAAACTACTGTTTACATTAAGAATTGACCCCAAAGCAGTACATTAGTCATCATGTACTTTTATTTAACATTACCTGACACATACAAAATAAATATTTTAAATTAAATCTAATCACAAGGCAGACAATTTAAATGAAGTGGCTACAAAAAATGTAAACAAAGGACATGCACAAGTTTGCTGCCTGTAACCGTCTTATAAAGCTTTTGTGCAATACACTACAGTGGTTGTGATACACACATTGACTGTATCAGAAGAGAAACAATGTACGTAGGTGAACCCTGCAGCAAAGTGAACCCTCTTCCTCAGAGAGGATCTTTGCCTTCCAGTTTGTTCCTGGCGGCAGAGCAGAGTGAACCGTCTTTCTTCTCAGAGGATCTTTGTCCCATGAGAGCAGGCACGCTGCTCTCCGTGTCTGTGTAAACAAGTTTCGCTGACGATTTGACAGTCACTAGAAGCACATTATGACCCTTTGTAAAAGTTTCTGTGTGGTACCTGTGTTGTACATGAGCTAACGTTAGCGGCTAAGGACTGAGAGGCTGTCTGGTATGTGTGTGTGTGTCTGAGGAGCGTCAGTACATTTACGCTTGTTACATTAGTCGTAACGTTAGCCTTGCTGTTTGTCATGTTAACGTTATCGTCGGCAGCCCTGAATAGCTTGTAAAGCTGTAGCATAGTTAGTTAACACATTTGTTATCGGCCCATGTGTTTACTGCTACAGAGAATTAATATATCTTTGGTTTATTTGCACAACGCCGCCTCTCTGCCGTCTTTTATCACGCTTGCTAACGCTAAGTTAACATTACCAGCAGATCTGTATGAGGCACAAACTGAGGCTACAGTTAGCAGTGTGCTGATGCTTAGTGGTATTTCTTAATCTTTTTCTGTGAAACTGATGTGTATTTAATAAACATGTGTACATTATTAGCGTTATATTTTTAGGGGAAAATGCGAGTGAAAATACTCGCACCGTAGACCCATGCCTTCAGTGGACACGCTCCCACCATTGTTTGCTGCTCTGTCTTCATTCAGTGTCCGGCCGTCTCGCGAGATCTCTCGCCATGACCTCAGGTGCTAAATGCTGATCTCGTGAGACTACCTGGGTTGATAGTGCTGCAGGCTGCTGCAGTCTGCTACCGGCTGCACAACACGTCCACAGAGGAAAACAGTTGTAGTAAAAGATCGATTTTTTAATTAATGAATCAATTTTGTGCCATTTAAAGGAAAATCGATTCAAATCGATTAAATCTATTTTTTCAACCCAGCTCTAGTCAACCTCATTTTCCTCAATGATATCTTTAACATTCCTGTATACACACAAAAACACGGAAGTGTCCTTGATAACACAACAATATGACAGGTTAATGTCAAGGCCATAAAATAAAATAAATGTATTTTGCCAGCTTTTGATAGCGTAGGGCTTTAAGAGCATTGTGCTGTGGGCGGATGGGGCACGTTCCACTACCATTTTGTAGCTACTGTCCACTGTCTGTGGGCTTCATTGCATTTCAGATTGCCATCCGTCTGCCGTAACTGAATCCAAACACCACTAATAAATAAATAAATAAATAAGAAGAAAAAAATAAGGCTGAGCACGGAAGAACCAGAGAGGAAACACCATCACATGGAGCCATCCGCCCTCCACTCCACCAGGGGAGAGCGGACCCCAAGCCAGCGCTACAGAACCAGCTGCCCCGCCTCCTCCACACACCAGCCCTGCAGGTCCAGGAAGGACAGGAAAACAAACAGAAAAACACAAGAGCCGCCACCAAAACATGCATCAAAAGCAGACCATAACAAATAGGCTAAATAGTATCTAAGCAATAACAAAGTGTCTAAACAATAATAAATAGTATCCAAGTTATCTATTAGGCTACCATTGCACTCTGTAAATAGATTTTAAAATTTCTATATAATTTTTGCTTATTTCATTATTGTTATTATTGGTTTTACTTTTTAGTAGTATTGTATTATCTGAGGATGACTCATTTTAGTAACTATCTACAGTAAAAAAGAAAAAAACAAGCAAAAAACAAAACTCATTTTATACACTGGGCCTTCAAAGTGCTCTCTGAAACTACACCTGGCATGGCTTGTGTCCAAAAATGAAAAAATCTAAACTTTGTCGTAGAGCTAAACCAAATACATCATAGGAAAGGTCTCAACCTGGAGAGTGACATATGTCAGTATGAAGATTCTACATGGCTCCTGCTTTCAGCCATTGACCTTTGAACCTTGACCTCAGTGCATGTTTGAGTGCTTATAATTCAGCAACAAAAGGGGGTGCAGACATGGGACCAACTGTTATAGAGAGCTCTTGACCTCAACTATCATGTGAGTGTCGTAAACAACTGTGGGTGCTGTCAGATATGGATAAAATATGGATACAATTAATTTTCACCCATTTAGAAATTAGATATTTAAAATCTGAGTACACAAGTGTGTTTACCATCCCCTTAAAGTCCACAGTGTACTCTCAATTCAGTATTTACAACTTCCAAATCTGGGAAAAACACTTCGATTTTTTAAAAACTACAATTCCCTGGGACCGCTCCATGCAGCTTGATACATATCAGCAACATAGTTGTAGTTCTTCTGATTTGCAAAGTAGGGTTCTAAATAGGGTTGTAAAAAGATATATCTACCCAATATATCTAATATCTAGTGAAGCCGAACTAAAACACTAAACACACTGCACCTAGATGAACTATGTTAAGAAAAAGTAAAGATGTCGGCTAATTTTCGATATTTTAGCTAATACGCTAGAAACGGTGTTTTCGGGACGGCAGGTTTTTTTGCAGCTTGTAAAATAGGGCTGTAAAAAGATAGATCTACTGAATATATCTAATATCTAGTAAAGCCGAACTAAAACACTAAACACACTGCACCTAGATGAACTATGTTAAGAAAAAGTAAAGATGTCGGCTAATTTTCGATATTTTAGCTAATACGCTAGAAACGGCGTTTTCAGGACGGCAGGTTTTTTTGCGGCTTGTAAAATAGGGTCGTAAAAAGATAGATCTACTGAATATATCTAATATCTAGTAAAGCCGAACTAGTAATTACACTGCACCTAGATGAACTATGTTAACTCTATGGGCCCGAACGACGCACAGTGCGTCCAAATTCACACCTGTCCTTCTCTATTGATTTTCTCCGCGACCGTGCGTCATAGCAAGAAGCCACACATACCATGTGAAACAGCAAAATTGTAGCTTTCTGACAAGACCAAGACTTGTCCGTAGTCCAATGTTTTCATAGCAAAAAAAAATGAAAAATTTACACTAAAATCATGAATAACAGAGCTTTCATACAGCTCTGCACACACATTACTGTTGGATGGATTACTCGCGAATGCAGGCTTGCACAGAAATGCCACACATATCACATGAGAGCGCAGGACCACACACATCATTGTGCTGTCATCCCATCATGCTATAAATCCAGATTAATTGTCTACAAAATAAAAACCTGACGAATTTCTTTACAACCCATTATACAGATCTTGTTATCAGTCACTTCATATAGTGAGGAATATCGTATCTCACCACGTCTTAGGCTTGCGTGTGTTTCTCCCTGTCTATCCACATTTGTAGTCCGGCTTTCACGATGCAAATATCTCCATATTGTCCAGTTGACACTCCATCAAACTTTGTATGACAAGACCAGCCACTTCACCTTTGCACACCCAGACAACTGCAGCCTAATTATGCATGCTGACAGGGCCGTAGTCACCATATACATTGAGGGGGACATGTGCCCCCCCCCCCCCAATGCCCAAAATGCCCCCCCAGTATATAACTGAAACTGAAAAACAACAACAAACTTTGTTTACTGCAAACAAAGTGGCAAATATTATCTTGGAGGACATCATTGCACTTGGCTGACTATTTTTCTATTATCTTATATGTAAATATTGCATGTTTCCTTCAGATAAAACACATTTTTGACTTGTGAATGAGTCAATGGAATTTCTTGCAATAATGAAAAAATACTGGCAATCATGTCCGCCTGGCACAAACCACATGTTTTGGACAGCTGTGAAGTGACAGAATGTCCCACCATCATGGTTCTTATATTGCCAGATTCCAGAGAGTCTCCCCTCTTCATATATGGCAAAATATGTCAACTTCCAACTTGCTATGGTGAGATACATGTAAAAATGTAAGAATTTAGTAACACGGATTTGTTTTTTTCATTGATATAAAAATTAATATAAAATACAGGCACATAGAAGGACATGTAATGATGGCAAATCTGGTTAGCCCAGATTGTCCTGAAAAAAAAAACAAGATATAGCATGTGTATGTAGCCTTTATAATGACTGTGATATGAGCTTAAAAGTAAAGGCAGTAAAAATACCCCAAAAACGCCTAGGGCCCATAGGGTTCAGAAAAAAAGCAAGGATGTTGGCTAATTTAAGATATTTTCGATAGTACTCTAAAAACGGCGTTTTTGGGACGGTAGGTTTTTTTGCGGTTTGTTGTAAAATAGAGTCGTAAAAAGATACATCTACTGAATATATCAAAAGTCTAGTAAAGCTGAACTAGTAATGACACTGCATCTAGATAAAATATGTTAAGAAGAAGCAAGGATGATGGTTAACTTCAGATATTTTAGCAAGTTATCTAGAAATGGTGTTTTTGGGACTGAATATTTGAATATATCAAATATCTAGTACAGCCGAACTATCATGTTATTATTATTATTATTATTATTATTATTATTATTATTATTGGTGGGAAATTATAACAGAGGAATATATTTGCCGTTTTAATATCAAAAACACTTTAGTGTTTTTGTGTCTATACAGGACATTGTTGAATCAGGGGATTCATGTGTCCACCATGAAAAAGGATCCTAATCGACTTTACATTGGCACTGTTTCTGTGGTACCGGCATGTAATTTCAACCCATTACGTGCTGCCACCACAGAATGCGGTGTTAAGAGGTCGTGGTCATTTCATGTATTTCTGTGAGATCAGGTTGGAACGGGAAGTACGCTCTAAGAAGCAGCCTAGTTATACTGTAAGACACGGGGAAATATGTGCGGGAAATGAGTGGGGGAAGTTACACTGTACATCTGTGGAAGTTGGGGTAAAGTAGGTGGTAGGTGAACAGGAGGTACACACTAAGGACGTGGGCCGTATTATGTAGTGTTACCAAAGTTTTTTGTGATTTTCACTTCAAAACCTTGGTGGAGCAGGCCTCATTTCAGTCACTCCACAGCCTCTCTACAGTATGTTGGTGGAGCAGGAGCCAGGCTGCAGAATCTGAAGACTGACAATGAGTTTAACTGCTTTTCTAAACCAGGAATAAAACAAGGCATAGATCAAAGGATTAAGACATGAGTTCAAATAGAACAGATAAAGCCATGCAGATGAAGAACTGACCAAGGCATCACCTGCAAGAGTGACACAGTAAAATGGGCAGAAACATATTAGAAACACAACTACAAGAACACCAAGAGTCCTGGCTGCTTTCAGCTCCGATTTCTTTGTTTTTTGATTCACTGAAAGCTGGAGAGTGACAGCTGTGATGTGAGAGCGCATGGCACGAGCCTGAGACACAGCCACAACAAATACTCTCATGTACAGAACAACAATGACAGAAATGGGAACAATAACGATTACAACAAGGTCAACAACTCCTGCAGTGTGGTTCATGACAATCACACACTCTCCATGGCAGGAATTATACCTGCCTGGTTGAGTCAGGTCATCCTTTAACAAGAGACTACAGTAAGAAACAGCACAGAGCCAACACAGACACACACAGAGTTTAACTCTTTTCACAGTGACTCTGGTGGTGTAATGCAGAGGGTCACAAATAGCCACATAGCGGTCGACTGATATGAGCACCATGTTTCCTATCGAAGAACACACAATGATGACGGACACATAATAATAGAGCAAACATATGAGGTCACCAAGAAACCAGCAGGATGTTTTTAGCAGGATTTCTCCCGGTATCACCAGGAGGCCCACGAGAAAGTCTGAGACAGCCAGAGAGAGGAGGAGGATGTTGGTGGGTGTGTGGAGCTGCCTGGAGAGAAAGAAGAAAAACTCATAAACCCAACAAGTCCTCAGATCTAAATAACAAAACAGATAAAACAAGTGTAAAAAAAGGTCTATAGTGGAATGTTTTCTGATCAGCAACATCTGTAGTTATAATTAACAGTAAGCAAGACAAAGTACATTTCCAAGGTGCAACATTATTCAGTACCAACTCAAAGACAGTTCTTCTAATCTACAGTAGCTGTTGACATTTTTAAGTTAATCTTTGCCTGAAATGGGAGACTGAGATGATGACAAGGAGGTTAAGCGCCACAGTGAAAACATGAACTCACCAAGTCCCCAAAACTAAATGACTAAAACAGTTGTAAAAAAAAAAAAAAAACATCAAATGAAATGTTTTCTGATCGACAACATCTGCAGTTTCAATATAGTTAAATGTGGACATCTAACTGCAATATCTGGTGTCAAAATCACAGTTAAGTTTGTGCAAAAGGACAGAATACAAGTCAAATGTGTCTAAAATACATTTCCAAGGTGCAACATTATTCAGTACCAACTCAAAGACAGTTCGTCGAATCTACAGAAGCTGTCCACATTTTTAAGTTAATCTTTGCCTGAAGTGGGAGACTGAGATGATGACAAGGAGGTTAAGAGCCACAGTGAGCAGAGAGATAAAGTACAGCACAATGTTAAGGAGCACAAAGTTGGCCCAAGGAGAGGTGGGCTTTCTGCAGGAGGTGTTGAGCAGTTGTGGAAAGCAGAGCTCCTCCATCTTCAGAGAGCTGCAGCTCTGGCAGCTTCCTGAACAAATCTGAGTCATATAACCAAAGTACATCTTAAGCTTTCGAAATTCCTCTCCTCCTTTTTGTCTCGGTCTCTGTTGGACTCAGATGCCCCGCCTCCCTCACTCTGCACATCATCTTCATCACTTTTACTGGAACCCAGTGTTTCTGCTCTATGTCAATCTCCGCTCTTGTTTTCTTTACCTTGTCTTACCTCTTTGCCCTGTTTTAAGTCACCTAAGCAGACCATCAACAGGAAGTTATGGAACAGCCCTTACTGATTTCAAAGAGGCCACACAGCACAGGTGCCAGTGCAGAGGGCTCAAGGAAAAATATTAATATTGTTGTCCAGCGAAAGAGACGAGCCTAGCTCAACTTTTGTGGCAACACAATGCGGAAGCACACATTCCTGATGGACTGCACTGTAATGTGACAGGCTGTTCTCATGCACTGTTTGTACGAACTCATTAATAATATGGTAAATCATTAATGTGCTACCTGTGATTTTATAGAAGACTTTAGAGCCGACGTGAAGAAATGGACCAGAGTTCCGAGAGAGTAACAACAACCTCACAAATAAAATGACACAATATACTTGCTCAGATTTTCTGCATCACTGATAGTTACAGTGGAGAAAAAAATCCATGGTATATACAGTAAGCGTTACTGTTATTGCACAGCTCCATTCGGTGGCATTACTAATATAACATTAACATTACAGCTGTCAAATTTGCAATTATTACATGTTCCCTCAGCTAAGGATCTGTGCCGCTCATAGATTGACTAATGACCACAGAGTGATGCTGTTTCTAAAATTGTTGGGGTGTGAAAGGCTTTTGTTTTTTTTGTTTTTTTTTACCAATTTTATGTTGAAACTCTGAACGTCAACTGTTCCCAACCAGGCTAGCTGCATAGCGTTAATACAGTGATGTAGTCAGCTTCAAAGAGAGCTTTTCTGTATGTAGTTGCCATGGCGGAAAAAAAGCAATATATACAGTCAGCACTTCTGTCATTGCATAGCTTCATTCAGTGGCATCACTAATATAAGGTTAACATTATGGCTGTCAAGTTTGCAATTATTACATGTGTGACGACCCCTCCACTCCTCTGCGTAGTGCTGGTGTACTGTGTGCTGTTGTCTTCCTGGCAGGTTCTGGTCCGAGGCGGGGTCGTCGTCATCAGGTGATGAGCTGCACCTGGGCCTGGTGATGTGCTCGACCATATATTCCTCCTTCCTCAGATACCTTGTGGCCGCCGCTGTACCTACACACGCGTTCCTTCCGTGGGGCATGGGGGTGCTCCTGCACCGCTGGTTGCTGAAATGGACCTTTTGCCTTCTTTTGTTTTACTTTCATAAATAAACTAAGCGCTATTTGGCACTGATCCCCTCTCTGCTCTCGTTTCTGGTTGCGGCCTCAGAGCCAGGTCATAACACATGTTCCCTCAGCTGAGGATCTGTACTGCTCATAGATTGACTATTTAATACAGAGAGACTATTTCCAAAAGGGTTGGGTAGTGTAGTGTAATGTACTGATTTACTGAAGACATATACTGTACCTTTTAGCTGACCTTTAAAAGATATGTGTTGAAGCAATATAATCTGTGCAACTGACAAATTACACACTGGTTTAATATTTCATGTATTCTTATGACACACACGCACACTCATTGAGCACTTAAGCATTGTGGTGGAGAAGTACCTAGGACTCACTGTGAATCATTTCTAAAAATAGCATGAGGATGGGTTCAGAAAACACTAGTGGAAAATTAGGGGAATTACAGCTTGTCCTGAGAATGACCCTAGTAAGAGGAGGCAGTCTTAGATCTAGGAAAAACATTACTCAGCAGAAATATGACACCATTATGGTGGAGAAAAAGTGACTCAGCAGAGGTGGGATATGTTACGATCAGAGCCAAGTGAGAAGGATTAAGGGAAAGAGATGACTCAGCAGAAATTCTACGATAAAAGAGCGAGCGCAAACAAAGAAATTCCAGCCTTGCTCCGGAGCTTGGCTCATTTGGGTTGTGATGTGTTTGTTGCCTGCGAGCACATTAAACTCAGTTGCGTCTGATTCTACGTGTCTCCAGTGATTTTTTTGATCTCTGAGTATTTGAGTTTTTGATATCTAATGGAAGAAAAAGAAAGTCCGTTTGAGAGGGGAAGAGCGAGGTCGCGAGCTAACTGGCCCAGCTCGGGACCTTGACTTTTTTGCTTCTACAGTAGTTTTTTGCCATTTTTATGTCAAATCTCTGTTTTTGACTAGGCTAGCTGTGCAGCATAAATACAATGATCTAGCCAGATTAAAACAGAGCCACCCTTGTGACACGGAAAACTTTTTAGACTCTTCAGCCTCGACATATCCCACTAACCCACTAATCTTCCTTTGCAGTACAAGCTTTACAGTACTCTGATGCCTTTTGGGAAAGTGTGTTTGTTTAGAGTTTGTGCAGTATAATACACAGAGCAGAGCGAAGGTGAAAGTGTGATAAACTGGAGGTCTCATTTCAAATGTTGAAGGATCTGCTGAAGAAATACCAGCTAGCAGTCAAAAATGCCAGGGCCCAATATTTCTCTGATCATATTAACTGTCATAACCCCAGGATACTTTTTAGTGTGTTAAACTCTGTTATCTCCCCCACCCCAGTGGTGTAGTGGAGGGTATACTCAGGTTTACGGGGTATACCCACTTCTTTTTCTATCCAGTGACAGTATACCCACCTATCAGCTAAACAGCCATTGTAATATATAGGAGAGTATGCCCACTTCGTCACTGGTAACCTACCTATCTACCTAGTAGTACACTCACCTCATCAACTACCACTACACCACTGTCCCACCCCCACCCCTTGTCTTGAAGCATCTGCCTCTAAATGTGCAGAGCAGGGCTCTCTTGATATTATACCAACCAAACTCTTCAAAGAAGTAATTAATACCATTGGTCCCAGTATTCTCTCAACTATCAATAGCTCTGTGGAAACCAGCCATGTTCCCAAATCTGTCAAACATGTGGTAGTCCAGCCACTTTTAAAAAACAGAATTTCATCTCAACTCATCCTCCTCCTCAGCCCCCATCTCCTGACTTCCTGTTGTTAGTGGGTGGCACAGTGGTGCAATGACTATAAGTCAATTTGATAATGTAGATGTCTTTAGAAGCCAACGGTTTCTAACTTGGGTTTTGAGATGGACAGTGGTTTTAAATTGTAGCGTCAAATTGGTGCAGTGGTTAAGTCCAGCTTCTTTCACCTTAGGCAGCTGGCAAAGGTTAAACCTTTTCTTGCACAACAGCACTTTGAGATAGTAACCCATGCCTTCATCACGTCCTGGCTGGATTACTGTAACGTACTTTATTTTGGAGTCAGCCAGTCTTCCCTCGCACGTCTTCAGTTGGTTCAGAACGCCACTGCTCGGCTCTTAACTGGAGCACGTAAGAGGGAACACATTACGCCCATTCTGCTCCTGGATGTTCTGAGGTCTAAGCGGAAGCTCAGAGGGGATAGAGCCTTTTCTGTAGCGGCTCTCAAATTGTAGAATGATTTACCTGTCCACATTAGACTGGCCCCCTCACTATCCGTTTTTAAAACCAGTCTTAAAACCCATTTTTACTCCTTGGCTTTTATCCCAGCGTGAGACTCTGCTCTTGTTTTACTGTTTTGTTTTTATTGTTTTTATTGTTTGTCTTATGTTTTTATTTTTGTACAGCACTTTGTTTCAGCTGTGGTTGTTCTTAAAGTGCTCTATAAATAAAGTTGAGTTGAGTTGAGTTGAGTTGAGTGGACTCTCTTATCCAGCACGTGAAATTCAAGACAGCTTGGATGGTGTAAAGTCAAATTACAACAACCTCCTGCCTCCAGTCAAAACACTGAAATTTTCCGTGCAGCCAAGGCAACACCATTCGATGAAAACTCACAAGCTTCAAAATAAAGCATAATCAGGGTCTTAAGGCTTGTCATCCGTCAGCATGATAAGAACTACCCAAAATGACAGAAACCATCTTTGGGAAAAATTTTAATGAGCTACGCTGCAGCCAGCCACCAGGGGCCAATCAAAATGTTTTGACTTCACTTTTGGGGAGCTGTCATGTTGTCCACCTTCATAAACAGTCTATGGTTGCAATGTCATAAGTAAAACAAAGAGTGAGAGGTGGTCAGGAGGTCGGGGTGGAGGATGGGTCAAACAGACACACGATTTTCAACCAGGACACTGCTGTTTGTGTCCTGTGTGAAAGTAAAAGTCCTCTTTTATGTATCTCTACTCAGCGTACTTTAATCTTTTAAGTAGTAACGTCACATTACATGAGGTACTTATGTCACTTTACAATATACTTACATCCCTTACATGTAGTTAAATGTAGTTATTTTAACACAAAACACAATCTTTTTCTAAACCTAACCAAATACTTTTGGTGCCTAAACCCAAGCATGCTGCCATCATGTAATTTCAACACCACAGGTGCCACCAGTACGTGATGCGGTGTTCAAAGATGGTGGTCATTTCACATTTTTCTGTGAGATCATGTTGCATCAGCAATTGTGGCATGAAATATTTTTTATCATTTGGTTTTGGTATTGCCTGAAACAAAGCATGCAAATACAGATCTGCCCAAGGTGTGGTTTTAGATACAAATCACATTTGTTCATGTTTTACATGTTAGCTTTTTTGTCCCATTTTGAGTTATGCATTTTTTTAATTGGACACAATTATCTCCAAATTTGCAGACATTAAGAATGCTCGCTGGTCACCTTTCTCATTGGCCTCAATAACCTAGGCTGGATTATATTTATTACTCTACATGAACACGTTTACTTACATTTTGCATCACTGACAGGTTTTGTTGTGCTGTACAGCACAGAGATGGTAAAATTACAGAGATAAAGTCTTGTATTGTGGGATTTTTGCAAAATTAGAAAAGCGCTTCATTTTTTATTCCATTGTTTTTATTTTGAGGGTACACAATACATACAGTTTACACTTAGTATTTAGACATCAAAGTACGATAACAAACAGCAGATGAACTGTGCAAACATCAATTTATAATACAATGTGACATCCACTTTGTGATCAATTCATTTGCATTCACCAACCTCCCTTGTCACATTTGTGGGATATCTGGGATATATATGACTTTTGCGCCAGCTTTTATTTTGTCTAAACTTGTCATAATTATATTTTTGTCCAAAATATGCAGCAATATGTTGTGATTCACTGGACCACAGACGATTTGTCATTTGTGCAGATCTAAACTGGACATGTAAGGGTTCTTTGTTCTTTGTTCGTCAAACAAAGAGCAGCCATTTGGCCCTTATCTCCACAGGATGCCCCACCTCAAACCTAAGTGAGAGACCAGTGTCCTGCTTTCTCACACAGTCTTTGTTTTTTCTCCTGAGCTGTTGACCAGCTCAGACGTCTCTTTCTCCTGGGCCCTTAACTGGCCCAGATGCCTTCTTCCTCTGAGTGGCCGACCAACTCGGATCCCGGCGTCTGCTCCTGAGACCTCTTGCTCTCTTTCTCCTGGACCACGACTTTCCCTCACTCATAGCAGGAGATAAACCTGGAACCAGAGAAGTTAGTGTGCAAACACAAGGTTCGCAACTACCTTTCCAGCAACAAGGTGAACCAAGTTGAGTTGCAAACCCAACATCTAGCTCTGCAAGGACCCCGCGCGACCGGCTTTCTCGGATCTGCACCTTTGGAACAAAGGACACAACAAAGACTGCACATGGAACCACAGCTCTATCCACCCCTCATCAGCCGGCTCACAAAAGCAGCCACCACAAAGCAACTCTTCCCCCATCCATTCAAGGATTGGTAATGTAACAACTGGCATAGCATTATCACAACTGCACAAGTTAAGCAAGGCTATTTAGCTTTGCCAGTTGTGATTTAATGCTGTTTATTGAGTTACTGTTGTGATTATTGCAGTCTTTTTATTGGTTGGTTGGCTTTACCAAAGCTAAGTGATGTTATATTGTTAATGCTTTTCACAGACAGAGTCTTGCATGCAACTAAACATCCACAGCACTAATCCAGACCCTTTGCAACACATATCACTCACACACTGGCTTTGAACAGGGCTACACCCAAAGAGGCAACTCAAAGTTCCTGCTTCTTTTCCTTTATCTTTGCCCTAACCACATGCTCTTCTCTCTCTCTCTCTCTCTCTCTCTCTCTGAGTGAGGAGTGAGTGCGGTGCCTGGAGTGAGATGTTTTTTTTTTTTTGGTATAATCTTTGTTTAATGTAGTATAATTTGTGGCAATAAGTTTAATAAGTTTATTGTTAGTGTTTGGGTTTTGTTTGGTGAGGTGAGAGGGGTTTCTTGGTGTGTTTTGTGCCCTCCAGCATAATCGCTGGTCGGCGTCTGACACGCCATGGTGAATGGAGATTTTTCCAGGCTGACTAGGAGGCATGGCATCAAGGTCGGTGCGGGCCTTCAGTACAATGTGGAGGAGGTCAGCCTGGCTGCTGGAGAGGTAAATTGGCCACAGCAGCGTGAAGTCGGCGGCTCGGATGAATGGTGGCGTGGTTTTGTTTCTGGATCAGGTGGAGAAGGTGAACCAGCTCATAGTGACAGGTATTTCTATCAATGAAAGCTTTGTGTCAGTGTTACCGTTAACGCAGCCAGCAACAAAGGTAATCCTGTCAAATGTCCTTCCATTCATAACAGATGCATTTCTTAGTCGAGAACTCTCTCGGCACGGGAAGATAGTTTCTCCGATTAAGATGATTCCTTCTGGGTGTAAATCGCTGTTATTGAAACATGTGGTGTCTCACAGAAGACAGCTGTATATGACTCTAAACAATCGCAATGAAGAGCTTAATTTGCGCTTCCACGTTAAAGTGGACGATTTTGACTATGTTTTGTTTGCCACCTCTTCACTGATGAAGTGTTTTGGTTGCAGTGAAGAGGGACACACTGTTAAGGCCTGTCCTAAATCGAAGAAACTGGCTCCGACTGATCCGAAGGTAGCGGATGTCCAGGCACCACGGTACAGGCTGCCGGGTCCGGAGCGCAGCGCACCGCTGAGCTGCGGCCTGGTGCCGACAAGCAGCGGGGGGCTGTTACGGAGCTAGATGGTGAGAAAGAATGTGTTGAAGATGAAAGTCAGGTCGGTGATGAGCAAGAAACAAGTGTAAATTGTGTGTGTGAGACACAAGTGAAGAGCAATGGTGAACTTGGTGAGACACAGATAGAAAAGACAGGTGAGCTTGGTGAGATGCAGGCGGAGGAGACGGGTGGGACTGGGCACGCATGGAGTGAACAGGTTGAAGATGCTTGGATGATGAAAACACCTGTTCCACGTAAATGTAGGAACAAAAATAAAAATGTGTACAGTGATGCACGGTGGAGTAGAGTGTTGTTGGACAGACAGAAAGACAGGCAGACAGGTAAAACACAAGTGCAGTCAGACAGCAGTGAGAGCGAGGAAGAGTGTGTGTCTGACAGTAGTGATGTGTCTCTTATCAAAATGACTAGTAGTCAGGAAAGAAAGGCTTACACTGCTGAAAGTATAAAATCTTTTCTTCAGGAGACAAAAAACATAAAGGGAGTTAAACTAGAGGAATATTTTCCTAACATAGAGGGTTTCTACAACTCAGCCAGATTCCATATGAGGAATAAAGAGGAATCATGTCTGACTGATCAGGATTTTTTTAGGTTAAGGAAAATTGTTTTGAAAGTGAGAAGACAACTCAGTAGTAATGAGAGTGGAGGCTCAAACTTGCACTTTGCTTAAAATGATGTTTTTATGTGTGTTTTTCCTCACATCAGCTTTGATGAGTGAATTTAGAGTTTCCATGCTCAGTTTAAATGGAGCAAGGGATGTGAGGAAAAGATCTTGTTTGTTTGAACTCATGAAACTGAAGAGCATTAATGTAATGTTTGTTCAGGAAACACACAGTAACAGTGTAAATGAGACTGACTGGAAGAGGGAATGGGATGGAGAGGTGGTTCTTAGCCATCTAAGTACAGTCAGTGGAGGAGTAGCTCTCCTTTTCTCTAAAAACTTCCTACCAAAGTCTTATGTGGTGGAAGAAGTAGTAAAGGGCAGACTGATGGTCGTTAGAACAGAGTACGAAAACTCTACTCTTGTTTTTATAAATGTCTATGCACCGAATAATGGAGCTGAAAGAGTTGTTTTCCTAAATGAAATCAGTACAGTTTTGAGCAATTGTGAGCCTGAAAAGTTTTTATTCTTGGCAGGAGACTGAGAATGAACGGCTGGATAGAAACCACATAGAGCCTCATGCTGCTTCAAAACATGTGATGAGGCAAGTGGTGGAGACACAGAATTTGACTGATGTGTGGAGAGAAATGCATGATAAAAACCGACAGTACACCTTTGTCAGCAGTAGGGAGAATTTAATTTCTGTGAGCAGATTAGATAGACTTTACTGTTTTAAACATCATTTTGGCACTTTTAAAAAGTGCCAAATACTGCCTGTAGGGTTCTCTGATCACTCTATGGTGTCTTGTAGTGTTTTTATTGCCAATGTAAAACACAAGTCTGCTTACTGGCATTTTAATACTGCCCTGCTTTCAGATGTACATTTTAAGTAAACTTTTAATGTTTTTTGGAAAGGGTTTAGAAATAGAAAAACAGATTTTGCTTCACTGAGGCAATGGTGGGATTGTGGTAAAGTGGAAATCAAGCAGCTTTGTCAACAATATACTCTCAATGTCTCTCGTGACATCACCAAGTCTATTAGAGATCTAGAGATCGGTATAGTGGAGCTGCAGGGTTCTGCGGAGTCCACAGGAAATCTAGGTTGTTTTGAGGACCTCAAATCCAAAAAAGCCTTATTGGCTGACCTGCTGTGCTGGGCTCTAAAGCACAGGGAGCATTGGTCCGGTTTCGTTTTCAGAGTGCTGCTGAGATGGACTCATCTTCCAAGTTCTTCTTCAATTTGGAAAAAAAAATGGACAGAGCAGATTCATCCATGCACTGCGTTCAAATACAAGACAGCTGCTGAATGACGCTAGTGAGATCCGGCAGAGGGCCGTGGATTTTTATTCTCACCTGTACACCACTGAGTACATTGAAGACCAGGCAGCTTTTGACTCCTTCTGTGATGGGTTGCCCAGGGTCGCAGAGGAGAGCAACAAAGAGCTGGAGGGTCCTCTGACAACTGAAGAGCTGTTTATGACATTACAAGGTATGCAGGCGGGGGGGGAGGCCCCGGAAATTGATGGACTCCCACCAGAGTTTTATAAAGAGTTCTGGCCTGAGCTGGGTGGTGACTTTTCTGAAGTTTTCACAGAGAGTTTCAAGGAGTCATTTCTGCCTCAGAGGTGCAGGAGAGCAGTTTTGACCCTATTACCGAAGAAAGGTGATCTCCAAGATATTAAGAACTGGCATCCAGTCTCGCTGTTGTGTGTGGACTACAAGATAGTGTCAAAAGCCCTGTCCAATAGACTGAAAAAGGTGATGGACCAAGTAATTCATTGGACCCAGACCTATTGTTGACAATGTGTCATTAATTAGAGATATTTTGGACGTCTCTGGTTCATTGGGTTTGGTTGTTGGTCTGATTTCTTTGGACCAAGACAAAGCATTTGACCGGGTTGAGCACCGTTACCTATGCTAGAAAGGTTCGTCCTCAGCCCTGGACTTATTGCTAAGATTAAGGGGGTTTTAAATACCTGGGGGTTTACCTGGGAGATGAGGATACTGCGAAGAAAAACTAGGAGGGAGTGGCAGAGAAAGTGGACTGGAAGTTGGCTAAGTGGAAGTGGTTGCTTCCTCAGATGTCCTATAGAGGAAGAGTGCTGATCCTTAACCATCTGGTAGCATCAACTCTCTGGCACAGGTTAGCATGTATAGAACCCCCTGCTGGCCTCTTGCAAAAAAGTACAGTCTGTCATGTTGAAATTTTTTGGGGGTCATTTACACTGGGTGCATCAAAGTGTACTTTACCTGCCGAAAGATGAAGGGGGCACGGGTTAGTACATTTAAAGAGCAGAGCAGCAGCATTCAGGTTACAGTTCATACAAAGATACCTCACAGGAAATGATGATGTGATCTGGAAGCCAGTAACAAACGTTATTTTGAGAAAAGCAGCAGGTCTAGGTTTAGATGCCTCTTTGTTTTTAATGAATTGTAACTTGATTCGTTTGTGTAAATTGCCTCCTTTCTATAAGGGACTGTTTAAAGCCTGGACTTTGTTTCAGTGGGAAAGACTGCAACCTGCGGCGGCGTTGTTCTGGTTCCTGGAGGAGCCTCTAGTCCACGGGGCCAGGCTGGACATTCAGAAGGACAGTAGACCTGGCCTCACACAGTGCTTGTGTTCAGTTGGGGCAGTTCAGCTGAAGCACAAAGTGGAGGCTGCAGGTCCCAGTTTTCACAACACAGAAGCGGTGGCTGCTCTTCTTGGCATCAAGTCATGTCGTCACACCAAAGACATTTTCAATGCCTGGACCAAAATCCTAACGAGTGATGAACTGGACATGTTCAAGGACTACTTTAATGGAACAGAGTTTCCTGATGGGGGGACCCTTTTCTGGAGCTGGTTCTCAGAATAGACCAAACTGGACTGACAGGAGAAAGGATACTGTGTGGAGAGAGAGGCGAAATGTACAAGATGAGTGTAAACCGGTGCGGAGGGTGTTTTATAAAGCACCTTTAAACAAAAGGTCCACTGATCTGCAGTGGCGACTTCTTCAGGGAGCATTGGCCATGAACACTTTTGTGTGCAAAATGAATCCCGGTGTCTGTGCTCAGTGTCCTTTCTGCCAGGGACTGTTTTCACTGTTATTTAGAATGCCACAGACTCAAAGTGTTGTTTGACTTGATTTATTTTTATGAAATGTAATGTAATCTGGTCTGGAACTGCTTTTATTTTTGGTGCAGGTTAGAGTACACGAAAGTGGCAGTTGTTAAATTTTGTGTTGGGACAGGCCAAACTGTCAATCTATAAGACAAGGAAAAATCAGATAGAGAATGTTTTGGATGAAGGGCTGCAGTCAAAGTTTGTTTCCTTGGTGAAGGCCAGAATCAGAGTTGATTTTAAATTTTATTCACTTATGAAAAGGAGTTTGTGGCTCAGTGGTGCTTCACATGTGCTCTGTGTAGTGTGATTGAGGGGGCACTGGTTTTTAATCACTCTCTAGAATGATCTGAGAGGTTAGGTGTTTGTCCTGTGTTTTTTTCTACATCTGTTTTAAGATGGTTGTGTCATGTTGACTTTGATTTTTTATTGATAAATTAATAAATAAAATAATAAATAAAATTCTCTTTCACTCACTCACTCACTCACTCACACACACATACACACACTTGCTTGTATAAAGTTAGTTTGTTAGAATTTGTGTGTTTTGTTGTTTTCCTTCCTTTATGAATAAATATATTTTGGAATCATACCTTCTGTCTGTTTAATATTGCACAAGAGTGAATGAAAAGTCAACCTCTGCTATGTCAAGAACTCTGAAATCCTTCAGGCTTTACTATTAATTTTTGTTATGGTTATTAACTTAGTTATTAATCAAAGTTTCCACTTGATAGCTTAGTGAACTTTATGAGACTGATATCTTTATCTGGCGATCATTTTTTCCTTTTCGGGAATGGTGCCCGAAGAGGTGATTCATGTGAATTAAGTCACATTATTTAACATGATTGATAATTATCATTAATAATTATTAATTATTTCCAGTAGCAGTTTTTATACCTTAATTGGAGATCTATTGCAAGGTCAGGCACATGTAAAGGCTAACCCCCAGTTTCCACCAGATGCGTGTTGGTTGTGTCTGCACTCCGGCACGGCAGCGGAGCCCATAGGATTTAATTCTTGTCAATGTGTGTGTTTCCACCGGCTGCAGCTGTGCTGCATTCCAGCTCCGTCTCAGCTGCGGCGCTCCGGAGCCCTCCGCAACAGATACGCAGGACTTCTATTTTTGCCGGCCACCGGAGCACAACGCAGCAATTCAGCACAGAGCAGATCGTGCGGGGCAGGAAGTCGTGCACAGAAACAAAATAAAACATCCGGTTAATTTTCAAAATAAAATACACAGTGTTCACGGCGGATCATATTTCCCTGCACTATACCTTGAAAACTACATAATGGGCAGAGGCAGGCCTGAAGTCAACAGGTCAGAGGCTTTCAGACATCATTTCACCCTGTTGACACCATGGATGAGGAGATACTAATCATGGAGGTGCACCGAGATGTCTTCCAGCAGAGCTGCACCACTCCGCACAGCAAACGCAGCCGGTGGGTGTTGACGGACGGCGGAGTACGTAGCAGATAACCAGCGCTGCCGTTCTGCAACGGACATGCATCCAGTGGAATTCTGGCTTAAGTCCCAAAAAATGGTGCTGCCTCGATGAGTCATAGATCCCAACATTAGGTGTCCCCATGTGATGCATAGATTTGTTGTAGATTTCCGCATCACAGCAAGTTGGAATCCTTACATGAAACTGACACCGAGTAGAGCAATGCACAATTTTCTCATATACTGCTTATATACAGTACTATATACAGAGATTTTACTTCAATTTTTGTGATTTTCAAATCAAAACCTTGGTGGAGCAGGCCTCATTTCAGTCACTCCACAGCCTCTCTACAGTATGTTGGTCTCACAGGAGCCAGGCTGCAGAATCTGAAGACTGACAATGAGTTTAACTGCTTTTCTAAACCAGGAATAAAACAAGGCATAGATCAAGGGGTTAAGACATGAGTTAAAACAGAACAGATAAAATACAAATGATGCAGATGGAGAACTGACCATGGCATCACCTGCAAGAGTGACACAGTAAAATGGGCAGAAACATATTAGAAACACAGCTACAAGAACACCAAGAGTCCTGGCTGCTTTCAGCTCAGATTTCTTTGTTTGTTGATTCACTGAAAGCTGGAGAGTGACAGCTGTGATGTGAGAGCGCATGGCACGAGCCTGAGACACAGCCACAACAAATACTCTCATGTACAGAACGACAATGACAGAAATGGGAACAATAAAGGTTACAACGAGATCAATAGCTCCTGCAGTGTGGTTAATGACAATCACACACTCTCCATGGCAGGAATTATACCTGCCTGGTTGAGTCAGGTCATCCTTTAACAAGAGACTGCTGTAAGAAACAACACAGAGCCAACACAGACACACACACAGTTTAACTCTTTTCACAGTGACTCTGGTGGTGTAATGCAGAGGGTCACAAATAGCCACATAGCGGTCGACTGATATGAGCACCATGTCTCCTATGGAAGAAGACGTAATGATGAAGGACACATAATAATAGAGCAAACACATGAGGTCACCAAGAAACCAGCAGGCTGTTTTTCGGAAGACTTCTCCTGGTAGCACCAGGAGGCCCACGAGAAAGTCTGAGACAGCCAGAGAGAGGAGGAGGATGTTGGTGGGTGTGTGGAGCTGCCTGGAGAGAAAGAAGAAAAACTCATAAACCCAACAAGTCCTCAGATCTAAATGACAAAACAGATAAAACAAGTGTAAAAAAAGGTCTATAATGGAATGTTTTCTGATCAGCAACATCTGTAGTTATAATTAACAGTCAGCAAGACAAAGTACAAGTCCAAGGTGCAACATTATTCAGTACCAACTCAAAGACAGTTCTTCTAATCTACAGTAGCTGTTGACATTTTTAAGTTAATCTTTGCCTGAAGTGGGAGACTGAGATGATGACAAGGAGGTTAAGAGCCACAGTGAAAACATGAACTCACCACGTCCCCAAATCTAAATGACTAAAACAGTTGTAAAAAAAAAAAAAAAAAAAAAACATATAATGAAATGTTTTCTGATCGACAACATCTGCAGTTTCAATATGGTTAAATGTGGACATCTAACTGCAATATCTGGTGTCAAAATCACAGTTAAGTTTGTGCAAAAGGGCAGAATACAAGTCAAATGTGTCTTAAATACATTTCCAGGGTGCAATATTATTCAGTACCAACTCAAAGACAGTTCTTCTAATCTACAGAAGCTGTTCACATTTTTAAGTTAATCTTTGCCTGAAGTGGGAGACTGAGATGATGACAAGGAGGTTAAGAGCCACAGTGAGCAGAGAGATAAAGTACAGCACAATGTTAAGGAGCACAAAGTTGGCCCAAGGAGAGGTGGGCTTTCTGCAGGAGGTGTTGAGCAGTTGTGGAAAGCAGAGCTCCTCCATCTTCAGAGAGCTGCAGCTCTGGCAGCTTCCTCAACAAATCTGAGTCATATAACCAAATGAGCTCTTATGTTTTCGAAATTCCTCTCCACCTTTTTCTCTCGGTCTCTGTTGGACTCAGATGCCCCGCCTCCCTCACTCTGCACATCATCTTCATCACTTTTACTGGAACCCAGTGTTTCTGCTCTATGTCAGTCTCTGCTCTTGTTTTCTTTACCTTGTCTTACCTCTTTGCCCTGTTTTAAGTCACCTAAGCAGACCATCAACAGGAAGTTATGGAACAGCCCTTACTGATTGACTGACTGTGCCACACAGCACAGGTGCCAGTGCAGAGGGCTCAAGGAAAAATATTAATATTATTGCCCAGCGAAAGAGACGAGCCTAGCTCAACTGTTGTGGCAACACAATGCGCAAGCTCACATTCCTGGTGGACTGCACTGAAATGTGACAGGCTGTTCTCATGCACTGTTTGTACGAACTCATTAATAACATGGTAAACCATTAATGTGCTACCTGTGATTTTAAAGAAGGCTTCTTTTAGAGCCAGCATGAAGAAATGGACCAGAGTATAGTGAGAGTAACAACAACCTCACATATAAATTGACACAATATTCTTGCTCAGATTTTCTGTAACACCCATAGTTGCCATGGCGGAAAAAAAAGCAATATATACAGTCAGCACTTCTGTCATTGCATAGCTTCATTCAGTGGCATCACTGATATAAAGTTAACATTGTGGCTGTCAAGTCTGCAATTATTACATGTGTGACGACCCCTCCACTCCTCTGCGTGGTGCTGGTGTACTGTGTGCTGTTGTCTTCCTGGCAGGTTCTGGTCCGAGGCGGGGTCGTCGTCATCAGGTGATGAGCTGCACCTGGGCCTGGTGATGTGCTCGACCATATATCCCTCCTTCCTAAGATACCTCGTGGCCACCGCTGAAGCTACACACGTTCCTTCCGTGGGGCATGGGGGTGCTCCTGCACCGCTGGTGTCTGAAATGGACCTTTTAACACATGTTCCCTCAGCTGAGGATCTGTACTGCTCATAGATTGACTATTTAATACAGAGAGACTATTTCCAAAAGGGTTGGGTAGTTTTTTGCCATTTTTATGTCAAATCTCTGTTTTTGACTAGGCTAGCTGTGCAGCATAAATACAATGATCTAGCCAGATTAAAACAGAGCCACCCTTGTGACACGGAAAACTTTTTAGACTCTTCAGCCTCGACATATCCCACTAACCCACTAATCTTCCTTTGCAGTACAAGCTTTACAGTACTCTGATGCCTTTTGGGAAAGTGTGTTTGTTCAGAGTTTGTGCAGTATAATAAGCTAAACAGCCATTGTAATATGTAGGAGAGTATGCCCACTTCGTCATTGGTAACCTACCTATCTACCTAGTAGTACACCCACCTCATCGACTACCACTACACCACTGTCCCACCCCCACCCCTTGTCTCGAAGCATCTGCCTCTAAATGTGAGGATTTTCTAAATTTGTTTAGAGACAAAGTAATGAACATCAGAGCTGCTATTTCTCCACCTGCAAATAGGCTATCTGTCTCCACTGAAAACACCGCCAGTTTTAATTCCTTCCACTCCATCACTTTACCAGAGCTTCATATTATTTCCACTATGAAAACGTCCACATTGGTTGGTATAATATCAAGAGACGCTCTCTTGATATTATACCAACCAAAGTCTTCAAAGAAGTAATTAACACCATTGGTCCCAGTATTCTCTCAATTATCAATAACTCTCTGGAAACCAGCCATGTTCCCAAATCTGTCAAACATGTGGTAGTCCAGCCACTTTAAAAAAAAACAGAATCTCATCTCAACTCATTCTCTTCCTCAGCCCCCATCTCCTGTGGTGTTCCCCAAGGTTCCATACTTGGTCCAATCCTCTTCTCTATCTATTTGCTCCCACTAGGCCACATTATCCAAAAGCACAACATTTCTTTCCACTGTTATGCGGACGATACTCAGATCTACCTCCCCCTAGAGCCAAACAACTATAATAAACTAACCAACCTCAATAACTGTCTTCATGATATCAAATCCTGGATGGCAGCAAACTTTCTCCAGCTCAATGACAATAAAACAGAAGTTATTATATTTGGACCACAGCATCTGACCAACATTATCCCCTCTCACCTCAGCCCATTAGCTCCCTCTGTCAAATCTCATGCAAAAAATCTTATCATCTTCAACACGGCATTAAAATTTGACAAACAAATCAATCAGGTAGTTAAAGTAAGTTTCATGCAGCTCTGCACCATATCCACACTCAGATCATTTCTCTGTATTTCTGACCTGGAGAAAGTCATCCATGCCTTCATATCCTCCCGCTCTGACTACTGTAACTCACTACAGTATACTTTGATATCAATCAGTCCTCCTTGTCCCATCTTCAACTTGTCCAGAATGAAGCAGCCAGAGGTTTGACAAGGTCAAAGAAGAGGGAACACATCACCCCCATTCTTGCCTCACTACATTGGCTGCCTGTTAGCTGCAGGATTGATTTTAAAATTCTGATGCTTGCATATAAGGCGCTTAATGGTCTCGCCCCCTACTACTTAACAGAACTCTTGTCCCCATATCACACAGCCAGGGAGCAGAGCATGTGAGCGGAGCGGGTGAAAATTAGCCGCTCCTCGCTCAACACAAAATCCTTCTGCTCCCCGCTCCGCTCACATGCTCTGCCAGGGAGCTAAGATCCTCTGATCAAAGGTTTTTATCAGTCCTGGGATCTAGGACTAAGTGTTATGGGGACAGGAGTTTCTCTATCGCTGCCCCAAAACTGTGGAATTCTCTTCCTCCTCCCATCCAATTCTCTCCCACCACTGAGATTTTTAAGAGTCATTTACCTGTATTGTGCTTTTATTACTACTATTATCCTTATCAGGATTTTATTGCACCTTACTCTAATTGTACTATTATCTTTGATTGTCTATTCTTTTTCTCTTGTTTGTTCTCTTCTTTTACTTTTTGTTTTCCTCTGTGTATGATGCTGAGCACTTTGGATCAACGGTGTTGTTTGTAAAGTGCTATATAAATGAAGTTGAGTTGAATAGAGGTGTTAAATACACAGGATTGTGTCTGTTTTTGATTTGATGCACTACTGTCTGTATGTATTCTTGTGCTTTTAATGAATTAAATATTCATTTATTTACTTTTGTTCCTGTTCATACCAAACCAAGACTTCGCAACTGGGTATGAACGCAACCATGACTTTTGTGTGCTCACTTTTTATCACTTTATGTATGTATTTATTTATTTATTTATTTATTAATAAAAAACAAAAAAGATTCCGGAGCCCTAATAGACCCAGCCAATCGGCACACATTTGCAGCCCATACCCAGTCCGACCTGTTGGGCTTTTAAAGGGATAGTGCACCCAAAAATGAAAATTCTGCCATTATCTACTCACCCATATGCCAATGGAGGCCCTGCTCACATCCCTTGCGGAGATCGGCGGGCGGAGCGGCCAGCCCACCTAATGGCAGACGGCGCCCCAGACTAACGTCCAAGAACACAAAATTGAATCCACAAAGTATCTCCATACTGTTCATCCGTAGTGATCCAAGTGTGCTGCAACCACGACATAAAGAGTTGTTTGGAAAAACGTCATATGAACTCTGTTTTTAGCCTCACTGTAGCCTGTAGCTCTGACTGCTTCTCTGTGCTCCGCGTTCACATGTGCGCGCCTGCGCAACACCAGCGAAAGCACGAGCTTTGCTCACCCGTGTTTACATCACGTGGCACGTGCACCGCAGGGAGAGACAACGGTAGCCACAGTCGCTAAAAGATAATTTGCACTATGGTCTTTTAGCAAAGTACAGCCCAACATGTCTGAAGACTTTGAAACTGAGGAGGATATGCACTGTTTGTACGAACTCATTAATAATATGGTAAACCATTAATGTGCTACCTGTGATTTTAAAGAAGGCTTCTTTTAGAGCCAGCATGAAGAAATGGACCAGAGTATAGTGAAAGTAACAACAACCTCACAAATAAATGGACACAATATTCTTGCTCAGATTTTCTGTAACACCCATAGTTGCCATGGCGGGAAAAAAAAAAAGCAATATATACAGTAAGCACTTCTGTCATTGCATAGCTTCATTCAGTGGCATCACTGATATAAAGTTAACGTATATACATACAGTACAGGCCAAAAGTTTGGACACACCTTCTCATTCAATGCGTTTTCTTTATTTTCATGACTATTTACATTGTAGATTCTCACTGAAGGCATCAAAACTATGAATGAACACATGTGGAGTTATGTACTTAACAAAAAAAGGTGAAATAACTGAAAACATGTTTTATATTCTAGTTTCTTCAAAATAGCCACCCTTTGCTCTGATTACTGCTTTGCACACTCTTGGCATTCTCTCCATGAGCTTCAAGAGGTAGTCACCTGAAATGGTTTTCCAACAGTCTTGGAGGAGTTCCCAGAGGTGTTTAGCACTTGTTGGCCCCTTTGCCTTCACTCTGCAGTCCAGCTCACCCCAAACCATCTCGATTGGGTTCAGGTCCGGTGACTGTGGAGGCCAGGTGACTCCATCACTCTCCTTCTTGGTCAAATAGCCCTTACACAGCCTGGAGGTGTGTTTGGGGTCATTGTCCTGTTGAAAAATAAATGATCGTCCAACTAAACGCAAACCGGATGGGATGGCATGTCGCTGCAGGATGCTGTGGTAGCCATGCTGGTTCAGTGTGCCTTCAATTTTGAATAAATCCCCAACAGTGTCACCAGCAAAACACCCCCACACCATCACACCTCCTCCTCCATGCTTCACAGTGGGAACCAGGCATGTGGAATCCATCCGTTCACCTTTTCTGCGTCTCACAAAGACACGGCGGTTGGAACCAAAGATCTCAAATTTGGACTCATCAGACCAAAGCACAGATTTCCACTGGTCTAATGTCCATTCCTTGTGTTTCTTGGCCCAAACAAATCTCTTCTGCTTGTTGCCTCTCCTTAGCAGTGGTTTCCTAGCAGCTATTTGACCATGAAGGCCTGATTCGCGCAGTCTCCTCTTAACAGTTGTTCTAGAGATGGGTCTGCTGCTAGAACTCTGTGTGGCATTCATCTGGTCTCTGATCTGAGCTGCTGTTAACTTGCGATTTCTGAGGCTGGTGACTCGGATGAACTTATCCTCAGAAGCAGAGGTGACTCTTGGTCTTCCTTTCCTGGGTCGGTCCTCATGTGTGCCAGTTTCGTTGTAGCGCTTGATGGTTTTTGCGACTCCACTTGGGGACACATTTAAAGTTTTTGCAATTTTCCGGACTGACTGACCTTCATTTCTTAAAGTAATGATGGCCACTCGTTTTTCTTTAGTTAGCTGATTGGTTCTTGCCATAATATGAATTTTAACAGTTGTCCAATAGGGCTGTCGGCTGTGTATTAACCTGACTTCTGCACAACACAACTGATGGTCCCAACCCCATTGATAAAGCAAGAAATTCCACTAATTAACCCTGATAAGGCACACCTGTGAAGTGGAAACCATTTCAGGTGACTACCTCTTGAAGCTCATGGAGAGAATGCCAAGAGTGTGCAAAGCAGTAATCAGAGCAAAGGGTGGCTATTTTGAAGAAATTAGAATATAAAACATGTTTTCAGTTATTTCACCTTTTTTTGTTAAGTACATAACTCCACATGTGTTCATTCATAGTTTTGATGCCTTCAGTGAGAATCTACAATGTAAATAGTCATGAAAATAAAGAAAACGCATTGAATGAGAAGGTGTGTCCAAACTTTTGGCCTGTACTGTAGGTATATACGTGATTGACTTACCAGTGCTGATTCACCTGCAGCAGGCCCGTTTCGGGCCCTTGGTGGTAAGTCTTCCAACTGAGATACTCCACTATTTCTCTGAGCTGAAATCTGTTTTTTCACCACTGCGGGCTCCTGACAGAGCACTGGCGTGTACGTTTTTCAAACTCTTCACTGCTCCCTGTACTCGGACAGTCACTTCAGCATATCTCCTGGACTATCTTTTGTGCACTTGTTTGCTGGCCTGTTCCTTCATTTTTCATCTGTTTCAGCTCCACTGATGGCTCCTACAGCAGAGATCATGGAACTAAAAACTGAACTCTGGTCCATAGAGGGGCTCATGGAGGATCTCCTACAGTGGCAGTCTGTGTTGTGTTCCCGGCTGGCATCGCTCGAGCCTGTGGACACCCAGCGGTCCTTGATTTCAGATACAGCGGCGGCTCCCTCTGATGTTCCCAGTTTAGACTCCACTCTCTGAGTGTTTCAGTCGACTGTACAGCCTCCATCAATGGTTAGGCAACTTTTGCTCAGCCACAGGTTTTGATTTCATTTCAAATTTTGATTCATTCTGGTGTAACTCATATCTGTATAGAGCAGATGGTGTGCACCTTAATAGAAGGAGTACCAAACTGCTCACAGACAATCTTATCAGATTTATAGCCTTTGGCATGAAGCATTGACATGCATCACGGCAAGACCCAATTCAGACCACCACTGTACCCAGCTCTTTTGGTGTGGGTCCTGCTGTAGCTGTCTGCCCCTTCTCTATACCTCCCTCTGACTCCCCTTGTTGTTCATATCGGCCAATAAACTATTCTACTTAGGTCTCTGCTGCGAATGTATACAATATTCAGACTGTAATATCTGCAAGAATCCCCAAATCTGGGCACCGCAGAGGGTCGAACCCTCGTCACCCACGTCCGCTTTGTCACATCTCTTCTGATGTTACTGTTTGTTCATCCTCCACCCCCATCAAGATGGCTCTCCTGAAAGCTCGCTCCATTACCAATAAGGCTTCACTTCTCAATGACTTGTTCGCCAGTAAGAAAATGCACTTTCTTTTCATTACTGAAACATGGCAGCAGGATTTGGAATATTTTCATCTTAATGAACTCTGCCCTACGGACTGCAGTTATATTAGCTCACCACGGCTGACAGGCCGTGGTGGTGGGCTTGCTATTGTGTTTAAGAACTGTTTTGGCTGCCGGCCTGTCAACACTGATGCTTTCCCCTCTTTTGAAATGCAGATGGCTAAAATTGGGAACCTTAATCCGATCTATTATATTTTAATTTATCGCCCTCCGGGCCCTCCTGGGCCATTCCTGTCTGAGTTCACTGAATTTTTATCTACCATTTTAAAGCTTGATAAAATATTAATCTTTGGTGATTTTAACCTGCACATTGATGATTCGTCCTCTCTCGCTGCTTCTGACTTCCTGGAGATTACAGAGTCTTTTAATTTCAAGCAGCATGTTTCTGGTCCAACACACTCTGCTGGTCACACCCTGGACTTGATTTTCTCCCATGGTCTTAATATTGATAATGTTTGCCTAGAAGACTTCCCCCTCACTATCTGCTTGCCTTGTTCTGTTTTGTTTTTTATTTTTATTGGAAATCACTTTGTGACTTGAGGCCCGTTTCCACCACAGGAACTTCGGGGTAATTTTACAGGACCGGGCCGTTGGTGCGTGTCTCCACCGCAGGAACCACCCCCGAAGGACAGAGTTCTGGAACTTTTACGGGGGCTGAACAAGTCCCTGCCTCGGGGTAGGTACTCAGAACGGCCCCGAAAGACTTCTGGCTGGGGCTTGGGGATTACTTGGTGCTGATTGGATATACTCAAGGAGGGATGTGACGTCAACAGAAAGCAACAAAATAGCTGGCATTTTTAAAACTCAGCAGACGAGAGTTACCACTACACCTCTGGCCCACCCCCACCCTTTGTCTCCAAGCATCTGCCTCTAAATGTGATGATTTTCTAAATTTCTTTAGAGACAAAGTAATGAACATCAGAGCTACTATTTCTCCACCTGCAAATAGGCTATCCGTCTCCACTGAAAACACCAGCAGTTTTAATTCCTTACACTCCATCACTTTACAAGAGCTTCATCATATTATTTCCACTATGAAAACCTCCACATTGGTTGGTATAATATCAAGAGAGCAGGGCTCTCTTGATATTATACCAACCAAACTCCTCAAAGAAGTAATTAACACCATCGGTCCCAGTATTCTCTCAACCAACCTGATCTCACAGAAATACGTGAAATGACCACGACCTCTTAACACCGCATTCTGTGGTGGCAGCACGTAATGGGTTGAAATAATTACGTGCCGGTACCACGAAAACAATGCCAATGTAAAGTCAATTAGGATCCTTTTTTGTGGTGTCCACACGAATTCCCTGATTCAATAATGTCACGTCAACCTCGTTTTTCCTCAATGATATCTTTAACATTCCTGTATACACACAAAAACATGGAAGTGTCCTTGATAACACAACAATATGACAGGTTAATGTCAAGGCCATAAAATAAAATAAATGTATTTTGCCAACTTTTGATAGCGTAGGGCTTTAAGAGCATTGTGCTGTGGGCGGATGGGGCGCATTCCACTACTGTTTTGTAGCTGCTGTCTGCCGTCTGTGGGCTTCATTCCATTTCAGATTGTCATCCGTCTGCCGTAACTGAATCCAAACGCCACTAATAAATAAATAAATAAATAAATAAATAAATAAATAAATAAGAAGAAAAAAATAAGGCTGAGCATGGAAGAACCAGAGAGAAAACACCATCACATGGAGCCGTCCGCCCCTGGCAACCCGGCCACAGAACCAGTTTACAGAAAAAGTTTATTAAGTTTATTATTGTTTATTACAAAAAAGCCGCTAAACACAAAAACGTCTGCAGGGAGAAATCAGCTGCCCGGTGGTGGCTGGAGGCGAGGGCTCCGGAGAACGAAAGGCGGCGAGGCAGTATACTACAAAGAACAAAAGCACAAGTCAGTGGGATTGGTCCATGAGAGAAAAAGGCAAAAAATACTCATGAGATGATAAAGGCTCCAAAGAGAGACGCACTACCGAATGAGACGGAATTATCTGGCAAAAGGTGAAGTCAAAGCCGGCTTTATAGCAAGGTTGACAAGGTGAGATGGAAACCAGGTGTGCCTCACCACCTGTGGTGGAAAAGTAGGTCAGCCCCGCCTCCTCCACACACCAGCCCTGCAGGTCCAGGAAGGACAGGAAAACAAACAGAAAAACACAAGAGCCGCCACCAAAACATGCATCAAAAGCAGACCATAACAGTACCCCCCCCTCTAACGGACGCCACCTGGCGTCCTACCAGGCTTGTTGGGAAACCTTTCATAAAAATCAGACAATAAGTGAGTGTCCAAAATCAGAGACTTGGACAACCAGGAGCGCTCCTCGGGGCCGTATCCCTCCCAGTCAACGAGGTACTGGTAACCTCGGCCACACCTGCGGACATCCAAAATGCGGTTGACAATGTATGCCAGGTGACCATCAATGAGACAGGGGGGTGGAGGGGGATCAGCAGGAGGTTGTAGGGGACTGTCAACCACCGGTTTCAGGAGCGAGACGTGGAACACGGGGTGAACCTTGAGAGCTGCTGGAAGCTTTACTCGGACGGCACTGGGATTGATGACCCGCTCCACCGGGTAGGGTCCGATGAACCTGGGGGCCATTTTTCTAGAATCCGTCTGGAGAGGAAGGTCCCATGACGACAACGAGACATGTTGCCCGACCTTCTTTCTGAAGCCGGTGTGTGATGAGGTGGATGGCTTCCCGCCAGATCCGGCGGGCTCGACGGAACTGGGCCTGGACCGAAGGGACCGCTACCTCCAGTTCCTGGCTGGGAAATAGGGGAGGTTGAAAGCCGTGGGTCACCATGAAAGGTGACATACCTGTCACAGAGCTGACCGAGCTGAGCCGAGTTGTGGGCATATTCCACCCACGGTAGGTGGGAGCACCAGGAGGCTGGGAGACGGCAAGCCACACACCTCAACGCAGACTCCAGGTCCTGGTTGGCTAGCTCCGTCTGACCGTTGGACTGTGGGTGGTACCCTGATGAGAGGCTGGTCGTGGTGCCCAAAGTGTGACAGAAAGCCTTCCATACCTGCGAGGTGAACTGGGGGCCTCTGTCAGAGACGATGTCCTGGGGCATGCCGTGAAGACGAAAGATGTGTTGCATGAGCAGGTTGGTCATTTCCAAGGCTGACGGGAGCTTGGGGAGAGGGACAACATGAACCGCCTTGGAAAAACAGTCCACTATGGTGAGTATTGTGGTGTTTCCCTCTGAAGGTGGGACTCCGGTGACGAAGTCGACTGCTATGTGGGACCAGTGGCGGTGAGGAACAGGCAAGGGGAACAGGAGACCAGCAGGGGCGCGATGAGAAGACTTGTTTCGGGCGCAGACCGGGCAGGCAGCGATGAACTCTCTGGTGTCTGCAGTCATAGAAGGCCACCAAAACTGCTGGCGAAGTAGGGAGAGGGTCCGATGGACCCCGGGATGACATGCCATGCGAGAGGAGTGCCCCCACTGGAGCACTGGGGATCTTGCAGGCGGGGAACGAACGATCGGCCAGCAGGACATTCATTGGGGGCTGGGTGGTTCTTAAGCGCATCCTGGACTGTCTGTTCCACCTCCCACCGGACCACTCCCACCACGCAGGATGAGGGAAGAATGGTCTGCTGTGTCTTCCTCCGTGGGAGTGAACTGACGTGAGAGTGCGTCTGGGTTCTGGTTTTTGGACCCCGGCCGATAGGTGAGTGTGAGGTTGAACCTGCCCAGAAAAAGAGCCCACCGAGCCTGACGGGGGTTCAGCCGGCGTGCAGAGCGAAGATAGGACAGGTTTTTGTGGTCCGTCCAGACGACGAAGGGATGAGCAGCTCCCTCCAGCCAGTGCCGCCACTCCTGAAGAGCCAGGACCACCGCCAGCAACTCTCGGTTCCCCACATCATAATTTCGCTCAGCAGGAGTGAGGCGGCGGGAGAAAAAAGCACATGGGTGGAGTTTTTGGTCTGCAGGCAAGCGCTGGGAGAGAACGGCCCCTACCCCTGAATCGGAGGCATCCACCTCAACCACAGACTGCAGCTTGGGATCTGGGTGAATCAACACAGGTGCATTAGTAAACATTCCTTTCAGTTTATCAAAAGCGCTCTGTGCAGCAACAAACCATTCAAAAGACTTTTTAACCGAGGTTAACTGGGTGAGAGGGGCAGCGATGTGGCTGTAGTTCCTTATGAACCTCCTGTAAAAATTTGCAAAGCCCAAAAGTCTCTGTAGCTGCTTACGTGTAGAAGGAACCGGCCACTCCTCCACTGATTTAACCTTAGCGGGGTCTGGTCTGAGCTACCCCTTCTCCACCACGTTGTCTAGAAAGTCAACTGAAGAGACATGAAATTCACATTTTTCAGCTTTTACAAACAGTTTGTTGTCCAAGAGTCTTTTGAGGACCTCCCGCTCACATGTTCCTCAGGAGTCTGCGAGAAAATCAAAATGTCATTGAGATACACAAACACAGTTTTGTTTAACAGATCTCTCAAATCATTCACCAGAGTCTGAAAAACTGCAGGTGCATTAGTTAAGCCAAAAGGCATGACTAAGTACTCAAAATGTCCTAGATGTGTATTGAATGCAGTTTTCCACTCGTCACCCTCTCTGATTCTGACCAGATGATATGCATTTCTTAAATCCAGTTTTGAGAAGATGGTCGCTTCATGGAGACGACCAAAAGCTGACTCTATGAGGGGGAGCGGATATTTGTTTTTTTTACTGTGATCTCATTCAAACCTGAGTAGTTGATACAGGGGCGTAGGGTCTTGTCCTTTTTCTCCACGAAGAACAAACCGGCCCCCACCGGAGATGAAGAGGAGCGGATGAGACCTGCGGCTAGAGAGTCGTTAATATACTTCTTCATGGATTCTTTTTCAGGTTTGAAAATGTTGTATAGTCTTTTTGTGGGGAGAGGTGCACCTGGGAGCAAGTCTATGCCACAATCATAAGGTCGGTGTGGAGGAAGTGACAGGGTTTCGTCCTTACTGAACGCTTCCCGCAGGTCATGATATTCACTGGGGACAGAGGTCAAATCAATTTTCTCTGGTTCAATAAAACCGATGGGGTTTCTCTCTGGAATGCAATTTTAGCCAAGGTATCCCGAGCACAAAGGGAATCAGAGGAGAGGACATTACATTCAGCTCGATGTATTCATGGTGGTTACCAGAAAAAGTCAGCTTTATGAGTTCAGTCTTGTGAGTAACAACCTCCAGTAGCTTGCCGTCAATAGCCCGGACCTCTCTAGGCGAATTTAGCTTTATCAATGGAAGGCTATTGCGTGGAACAAAGTCTGAGTCTATGAGGTTGTTGTCTGCCCCTGAGTCCACCACAATCTGCATGGGAGTAATCAGCTGAGCGTAGTGCAACATACCCTTTACTTGTAGTCTGCCTGGAGAGGTTGTAGAAGTGGTAGTTCGGCTCATCAGCACCCCCTCGCCTACTGATGAACCCGGTCTTTTGGCACCTCTGGACACTGAGCCAAGAAATGGCCCTCCCCACCGCAGTAGATGCAGAGCTGGTTGTGCCGGTGCCGCTTTCTCTCCACCGGGGTCAGCCGAGCCATCCCATTGGCTCTTCTTTGTAACCGGGGGCCGAGGCGCCAGGGCGAGACATATTTGGGGTCGGCAGAGGCGAGGTTTTCCTGAGGTTTGTCGGAGGCAGCATTGAGTGGGGTGTAGGTGAAAGCACGGGGCCTCTGCCTATCTGTTCTCTCCCTGTGTCTTTCCCCCAGTCTGTTATCTAACCGAATGGCTAAATCAACAAGCTCGTTTAAGGACGCTGTTTCGTCTCGCACCACCAACTCGTCTTTAACCTCCCCCGATAATCCCTTACGAAAAAGAGCTTGTAAAGCTGAATCGTTCCACCCGCTTTCTACTGCAGGTATGCAGAAAAAAACTGCGTACTGGGAGACTGACTGGTTGCCCTGTCGTAAATCTAACAATTTTCCCGTAGCTTCTCTCCCTTTAACGGGATGATCAAAAACTTTTTTCATTTTTTCAGCAAAACAAGCGTAATTTGAACAAATTTCTTGGCATTGGCCGGCTGCGGCTTGTCCCGCAAAGGCATCCAGTCGCCCGCCGATCCGTGTGACGCTGTCTGTAAACTGATGCATATGGTCCAAAATCTGCTTCAGCATGGCGTCATGGTTGCCAACCATGGCTCCCTGTATAGCAAGTGCATTTCTCAAACGCTCTGTCTCTGCTGGGTCCATTTTTGGCCAGATAATTCTGTTACAGACTGGCTTGATAACCAACGGGACCCAAGTAGCAGGAGACAGGCTGAGTAAAATTATCTGGCACTCAAGGTGAAGTCTGAGACGGCTTTATAGCAAGGTTGACAAGGTGAGATGGAAACCAGGTGTTCCTCACCACCCGTGGTGGAAAAGTAGGTCAGCCCCGCCTCCACACACCAGCCCTGCAGGTCCAGGAAGGACAGGAAAACAAACAGAAAAACACAAAAGCCGCCACCAAAACATGCATCAAAAGCAGACCATAACAAATAGGCTAAATAGTATCTAAGCAATAATAAAGTGTCTAAACAATAATAAATAGTATCCAAGTTATCTATTAGGCTACCATTCCACTCTGTAAATAGATTTTAAAATTTCAATATAATTTCTATATTATTTTTGCTTATTTCATTATTCTTATTATCGGTTTTACTTTTTAGTAGTATTGTATTGTCTGAGGATGACTCATTTTAGTAACTATCTACAGTAAAAAAGAAAAAAACAAGCAAAAAACAAAAATCATTTTATACACTGGGCCTTTAAAGTGCTCTCTGAAACTACACCTGGCATGGCTTGTGTCCAAAAAAAGAAAAAATCAAAACTTTGTCGTAGAGCTAAACCAAATACATCACTGGAAAGAGTAACATATGTCAGTATGATGATTCTACATGGCTCCTGCTTTCAGCCATTGACCTTTGAACCTTGACCTCAGTGCATGTTTGAGTGCTTATAACTCAGCAACAAAAGGGGGTGCAGACATGGAACCAACTGTTATAGAGAGCTTGACCTCAGCTATCATGTGAGTGTAGTCAACAACTGAAGGTGCTGTCAGATATGGGTAAAATATGGATACAATTAATTTTCACCCATTTAGAAATTAGATATTTAAAATCTGATTACACAAGTGTGTTTACCATCCCCTTAAAGTCCACAGTGTACTTTCAATTCAGTATTTACAACTTCCAAATCTGGGAAAAACACTTACATTATTTACTACAATTTACTACAATTCCCTGGGACCGCTCCATGCAGCTTGATACATATCAGCAACATAGTTGTAGTTCTTCTGATTTGCAAAGTAGGGTTCTAAATAGGGTTGTAAAAAGATATATCTACTGAATATATCTAATATCTAGTGAAGCCGAACTAAAACACTAAACACACTGCACCTAGATGAACTATGTTAAGAAAAAGTAAAGATGTTGACTAATTTTCGATATTTTAGCTAATACGCTAGAAACGGCATTTTCGGGATGGCAGGTTTTTTTGCGTCTTGTAAAATAGGGTCGTAAAAAGATAGATCTACTGAATATATCTAATATCTAGTAAAGCCGAACTAGTAATGACACTGCACCTAGATGAACTATGTTAAGAAAAAAAGCAAGGATGTTGGCTAATTTCAGATATTTTCGATAGTACTCTAAAAATGGAGCTTTTGGGACGGTAGGTTGTTTGTGGCTTGTTGTAAAATAGAGTCATAAAAAGATACATCTACTGAATATATCAAAAGTCTAGTAAAGCTGAACTTGTAATGACACTGCATCTAGATAAAATATGTTAAGAAGAAGCAAGGATGATGGTTAACTTCAGATATTTTAGCGAGTTATCTAGAAACGTTTTTGGGACTGAATATTTGAATATATCAAATATCTAGTACAGCCAAACTATCATGTTATTATTATTATTATTATTATTATTATTATTGGTGGGAAATTATAACAGAGGAATATATTTGCCGTTTTAATATCAAGAACAATTTAGTGTTTTTGTGTCTATACAGGACGTTGTTGAATCAGGGAATTCGTGTGTTCACCACGAAAAAGGATCCTAATCGACTTTACATTGGCATTGTTTCTGTGGTACCAGCACGTAATTTCAACCCATTACGTGCTGCCACCACGGAATGCGGCGTTAAGAGGTCGTGGTCATTTCACCTATTTCTGTGAGATCAGGTTGGAACGGGAGGTACGCTCTAAGAAGCAGCCTAGTTATACTGTAAGACACGGGGAAATACGTGCGGGAAGTGAATTCGGGAAGTTACACTGTACATCTGTGGAAGTTGGGGTAAAGTAGGTGGTAGGTGAACAGGAGGTACACACTAAGGACGCGGGCCGTATTATGTAGTGTTACCAAAATTTTTTTGTGATTTTCACTTCAAAACCTTGGTGGAGCAGGCCTCATTTCAGTCACTCCACAGCCTCTCTACAGTATGTTGGTCTCACAGGAGCCAGGCTGCAGAATCTGAAGACTGACAATGAGTTTAACTGCTTTTCTAAACCAGGAATAAAACAAGGCATAGATCAAAGGATTAAGACATGAGTTGAAATAGAACAGATAAAACACAAATGATGCAGATGAAGAACTGACCAAGGCATCACCTGCAAGAGCGACACCGTAAAATGGGCAGAAACATATTAGAAACACAATTACAAGAACACCAAGAGTCCTGGCTGCTTTCAGCTCAGATTTCTTTGTTTGTTGATTCACTGAAAGCTGGAGAGTGACAGCTGTGATGTGAGAGCGCATGGCACGAGCCTGAGAC
Source organism: Epinephelus lanceolatus (assembly GCF_041903045.1). Taxonomy (NCBI): domain Eukaryota; kingdom Metazoa; phylum Chordata; class Actinopteri; order Perciformes; family Serranidae; genus Epinephelus; species Epinephelus lanceolatus. The sequence goes on along the minus strand of NC_135747.1, from coordinate 39,924,315 downwards.
ACAGCCACAACAAATACTCTCATGTACAGAACGACAATGACAGAAATGGGAACAATAAAGGTTACAACAAGGTCAACAGCTCCTGCAATGTGGTTAATGACAAACACACACTCTCCATGGCAGGAATTATACCTGCCTGGTTGAGTCAGGTCATCCTTTAACAAGAGACTGCAGTAAGAAACAGCACAGAGCCAACACAGACACACACAGAGTTTAACTCTTTTCACAGTGACTCTGGTGGTGTAATGCAGAGGGTCACAAATCGCAACACAGCGGTCGACTGATATGAGCACCATGTCTCCTATCGAAGAAGACGTAATGATGAAGGACACATAAAAATAGAGCAAACACAAGAGGTCACCAAGAAACCAGCAGGCTGTTTTTAGCAGGATTTCTCCCGGTAGCACCAGGAGGCCCACGAGAAAGTCTGAGAGAGCCAGAGAGAGGAGGAGGATGTTGGTGGGTGTGTGGAGCTGCCTGGAGAGAAAGAGGAAAAACTCATAAACCCAACAAGTCCCCAAATCTAATTGACTAAAACAGTTGTAAAAACAACAGATATAATGAAATGTTTTCTGATCGACAACATCTGCAGTTTCAATATGGTTAAATGTGGACATCTAACTCCAATATCTGGTGTCAAAATCACAGTTAAGTTTGTGCAAAAGGGCAGAATACAAGTCAAATGTGTCTAAAATACATTTCCAAGGTACAACATTATTCAGTACCAACTCAAAGACAGTTCTTCTAATCTACAGAAGCTGTTGACATTTTTAAGTTAATCTTTGCCTGAAGTGGGAGACTGAGATGATGACAAGGAGGTTAAGAGCCACAGTGAGCAGAGAGATAAAGTACAGCACAATGTTAAGGAGCACAAAGTTGGCCCAAGGAGAGGTGGGCTTTCTGCAGGAGGTGTTGAGCAGTTGTGGAAAGCAGAGCTCCTCCATCTTCAGAGAGCTGCAGCTCTGGCAGCTTCCTCAACAAATCTGAGTCATATAACCAAAGTACATCTTAAGCTTTCGAAATTCCTCTCCTCCTTTTTCTCTCGGTCTCTGTTGGACTCAGATGCCCCGCCTCCCTCACTCTGCACATCATCTTCATCACTTTTACTGGAACCCAGTGTTTCTGCTCTATGTCAATCTCCGCTCTTGTTTTCTTTACCTTGTCTTACCTCTTTGCCCTGTTTTAAGTCACCTAAGCAGACCATCAACAGGAAGTTATGGAACAGCCCTTACTGATTTCAAAGAGGCCACACAGCACAGGTGCCAGTGCAGAGGGCTCAAGGAAAAATATTAATATTGTTGCCCAGCGAAAGAGACGAGCCTAGCTCAACTGTTGTGGCAACACAATGCGCAAGCTCACATTCCTGGTGGACTGCACTGAAATGTGACAGGCTGTTCTCATGCACTGGTTGTACGAACTCATTAATAACATGGTAAACCATTAATGTGCTACCTGTGATTTTAAAGAAGGTTTCTTTTAGAGCCAGCATGAAGAAATGGATCAGAGTATAGTGAGAGTAACAACAACCTCACAAATAAATGGACACAATATTCTTGCTCAGATTTTCTGTATGTAGTTGCCATGGCGGAAAAAAAAGCAATATATACAGTCAGCACTTCTGTCATTGCATAGCTTCATTCAGTGGCATCACTCATGTAAAGTTAGCATTATGGCTGTCAAGTTTGCAATTATTACATGTGTGACGACCCCTCCACTCCTCTGCGTAGTGCTAGCGTACTGTGTGCTGTTGTCTTCCTGGCAGGTTCCGGTCCGAGGCGGGGTCGTCGTCATCAGGTGATGAGCTGCACCTGGGCCTGGTGATGTGCTCGACCATATATCCCTCCTTCCTCAGATACCTCGTGGCCGCCGCTGTACCTACACACGTGTTCCTTCCGTGGGGCATGGAGGTGCTCCTGCACCACTGGTTGCTGAAATGGACCTTTTGCCTTCTTTTGTTTTACTTTCATAAATAAACTAAGCGCTATTTGGCACTGATCCCCTCTCTGCTCTCGTTTCTGGTTGCGGCCTCAGAGCCGGGTCGTAACACATGTTCCCTCAGCTGAGGATCTGTACTGCTCAAAGACTGACTATTTAATACAGAGAGACTATTTCCAAAAGGGTTGGGTAGTTTTTAGCCAATTTTATGTCAAATCTCTGTTTTTGACTAGGCTAGCTGTGCAGCATAAATACAATGATCTAGCCAGATTAAAACAGAGCCACCCTCGTGACACGGAAAACTTTTTAGACTCTTCAGCCTCGACATATCCCACTAACCCGTTAATCTTCCTTTGAAGTACAAGTTTTACAGTACTCTGATGCCTTTTAGGAAAGTGTGTTTGTTCAGAGTTTGTGCAATATAATACACAGAGCAGAGCGAAGGTGGAAGCGTGATAAACTGAAGGTCTCATTTCAAATGTTGAAGGATCTGCTGAAGAAATACCAGCTAGCAGTCAAAAATGCCAGGGCCCAATATTTCTCTGATCATATTAACTGTCATAACCCCAGGATACTTTTTAGTGTGTTAAACTCTGTTATCTCCCCCACCCCAGTGGTGTAGTGGAGGGTATACTCAGGTTTACGGGGTATAGCCACTTCTTTTTCTATCCAGTGACAGTATACCCACCTATCAGCTAAACAGCCATTGTAATATATAGGAGAGTATGCCCACTTCGTCACTGGTAACCTACCTATCTACCTAGTAGTACACTCACCTCATCAACTACCACTACACCACTGTCCCACCCCCACCCCTTGTCTCGAAGCATCTGCCTCTAAATGTGCAGAGCAGGGCTCTCTTGATATTATACCAACCAAACTCTTCAAAGAAGTAATTAACACCATTGGTCCCAGTATTCTCTCAACTATCAATAGCTCTGTGGAAACCAGCCATGTTCCCAAATCTGTCAAACATGTGGTAGTCCAGCCACTTTTAAAAAACAGAATTTCATCTCAACTCATCCTCCTCCTCAGCCCCCATCTCCTGACTTCCTGTTGTTAGTGGGTGGCACAGTGGTGCAATGACTATAAGTCAATTTGATAATGTAGATGTCTTTAGAAGCCAACAGTTTCTAACTTGGGTTTTGAGATGGACAGTGGTTTTAAATTGTAGCGTCAAATTGGTGCAGTGGTTAAGTCCAGCTTCTTTCACCTTAGGCAGCGGGCAAAGGTTAAACCTTTTCTTGCACAACAGCACTTTGAGATAGTAACCCATGCCTTCATCACGTCCTGGCTGGATTACTGTAACGTACTTTATTTTGGAGTCAGCCAGTCTTCCCTTGCACGTCTTCAGTTGGTTCAGAACGCCACTGCTCGGCTCTTAACTGGAGCACGTAAGAGGGAACACATTACGCCCATTCTGCTCCTGGATGTTCCGAGATCTAAGCGGAAGCTCAGAGGGGATAGAGCCTTTTCTGTAGCGGCTCTCAAATTGTAGAATGATTTACCTGTCCACATTAGACTGGCCCCCTCACTATCCGTTTTTAAAACCAGTCTTAAAACCCATTTTTACTCCTTGGCTTTTATCCCAGCGTGAGACTCTGCTCTTGTTTTACTGTTTTGTTTTTATTGTTTTTATTGTTTGTCTTATGTTTTTATTTTTGTACAGCACTTTGTTTCAGCTGTGGTTGTTCTTAAAGTGCTCTATAAATAAAGTTGAGTTGAGTTGAGTTGAGTTGAGTGGACTCTCTTATCCAGCACGTGAAATTCAAGACAGCTTGGACAGTGTAAAGTCAAATTACAACAACCTCCTGCCTCCAGTCAAAACACTGAAATTTTCCGTGCAGCCAAGGCAACACCATTCGATGAAAACTCACAAGCTTCAAAATAAAGCATAATCAGGGTCTTAAGGCTTGTCATCCGTCAGCATGATAAGAACTACCCAAAATGACAGAAACCATCTTTGGGAAAAATTTTAATGAGCTACGCTGCAGCCAGCCACCAGGGGCCAATCAAAATGTTTTGACTTCACTTTTGGGGAGCTGTCATGTTGTCCACCTTCATAAACAGTCTATGGTTGCAATGTCATAAGTAAAACAAAGAGTGAGAGGTGGTCAGGAGGTCGGGGTGGAGGATGGGTCAAACAGACACACGATTTTCAACCAGGACACTGCTGTTTGTGTCCTGTGTGAAAGTAAAAGTCCTCTTTTATGTATCTCTACTCAGCGTACTTTAATCTTTTAAGTAGTAACGTCACATTACATGAGGTACTTATGTCACTTTACAATATACTTACATCCCTTACATGTAGTTAAATGTAGTTATTTTAACACAAAACACAATCTTTTTCTAAACCTAACCAAATACTTTTGGTGCCTAAATCCAAGCATGCTGCCATCATGTAATTTCAACACCACAGGTGCCACCAGTACGTGATGCGGTGTTCAAAGATGGTGGTCATTTCACATTTTTCTGTGAGATCATGTTGCATCAGCAATTGTGGCATGAAATATTTTTTATCATTTGGTTTTGGTATTGCCTGAAACAAAGCATGCAAATACAGATCTGCCCAAGGTGTGGTTTTAGATACAAATCGCATTTGTTCATGTTTTACATGTTAGCTTTTTTGTCCCATTTTGAGTTATGCATTTTTTTAATTGGACACAATTATCTCCAAATTTGCAGACACTAAGAATGCTCGCTGGTCACCTTTCTCATTGGCCTCAATAACCTAGGCTGGATTATATTTATTACTCTACATGAACACGTTTACTTACATTTTGCATCACTGACAGGTTTTGTTGTGCTGTACAGCACAGAGATGGTAAAATTACAGAGATAAAGTCTTGTATTGTGGGATTTTTGCAAAATTAGAAAAGCGCTTCATTTTTTATTCCATTGTTTTAATTTTGAGGGTACACAATACATACAGTTTACACTTAGTATTTAGACATCAAAGTACGATAACAAACAGCAGATGAACTGTGCAAACATCAATTTATAATACAATGTGACATCCATTGGTGATCAATTCATTTGCATTCACCAACCTCCCTTGTCACATTTGTGGGATATCTGGGATATATATGACTTTTGTGCCAGCTTTTATTTTGTCTAAACTTGTCATAATTATATTTTTGTCCAAAATATGCAGCAATATGTTGTGGTTCACTGGACCACAGACGATTTGTCATTTGTGCAGATCTAAACTGGACATGTAAGGGTTCTTTGTTCTTTGTTCGTCAAACAAAGAGCAGCCATTTGGCCCTTATCTCCACAGGATGCCCCACCTCAAACCTAAGTGAGAGACCAGTGTCCAAACTTGATTGGACAGTACTTTTACGGTGTCATGTGACTCAGTGATGTCAACAGGCAACTATAAGAGAAGTCCTGCTTTCTCACACAGTCTTTGTTTTTTCTCCTGAGCTGTTGACCAGCTCAGACGTCTCTTTCTCCTGGGCCCTTAACTGGCCCAGATGCCTTCTTCCTCTGAGTGGCCGACCAACTCGGATCCCGGCGTCTGCTCCTGAGACCTCTTGCTCTCTTTCTCCTGGACCACGACTTTCCCTCACTCATAGCAGGAGATAAACCTGGAACCAGAGAAGTTAGTGTGCAAACACAAGGTTCGCAACTACCTTTCCAGCAACAAGGTGAACCAAGTTGAGTTGCAAACCCAACATCTAGCTCTGCAAGGACCCCAAGCGACCGGCTTTCTCGGATCTGCACCTTTGGAACAAAGGACACAACAAAAACTGCACATGGAACCACAGCTCTATCCACCCCTCATCAGCCGGCTCACAAAAGCAGCCACCACAAAGCAACTCTTCCCCCATCCATTCAAGGATTGGTAATGTAACAACTGGCATAGCGTTATCACAACTGCACAAGTTAAGCAAGACTATTTAGCTTTGCCAGTTGTGATTTAATGCTGTTTATTGAGTTACTGTTGTGATTATTGCAGTCTTTTTATTGGTTAGTTGGCTTTACCAAAGCTAAGTGATGTTAGATTGTTAATGCTTTTCACAGACAGAGTCTTGCATGCAACTAAACATCCACAGCACTAATCCAGACCCTTTGCAACACATATCACTCACACATTGGCTTTGAACAGGGCTACACCCAAAGAGGCAACTCAAAGTTCCTGCTTCTTTCCTTTATCTTTGCCCTAACCACATGCTCTTCTCTCTCTCTCTCTCTCTTCTCTCTCTCTCTCTCTCTCTCTCTCTCTCTCTCTCTCTCTCTCTCTCTCTCTCTGAGTGAGGAGTGAGTGCGGTGCCTGGAGTGAGATGTTTTTTTTTTTTGGTATAATCTTTGTTTAATGTAGTATAATTTGTGGCAATAAGTTTAATAAGTTTATTGTTAGTGTTTGGGTTTTGTTTGGTGAGGTGAGAGGGGTTTGTTGGTGTGTTTTGTGCCCTCCAGCGTAATCGCTGGTCGGCGTCTGACACGCCATGGTGAATGGAGATTTCTCCAGGCTGACTAGGAGGCATGGCATCAAGGTCGGTGCGGGCCTTCAGTACAATGTGGAGGAGGTCAGCCTGGCTGTTGGAGAGGTAAATCGGCCACAGCAGTGTGAAGTCGGCGGCTCGGATGAATGGTGGCGTGGTTTTGTTTCTGGATCAGGTGGAGAAGGTGAACCAGCTCATAGTGACAGGTATTTCTATCAATGAAAGCTTTGTGTCAGTGTTACCGCTAACGCAGCCAGCAACAAAGGTAATCCTGTCAAATGTCCCTCCATTCATAACAGATGCATTTCTTAGTCAAGAACTCTCTCGGCACGGGAAGATAGTTTCTCCGATTAAGATGATTCCTTCTGGGTGTAAATCGCTGTTATTGAAACATGTGGTGTCTCACAGAAGACAGCTGTATATGATTCTAAACAATCGCAATGAAGAGCTCAATTTGCGCTTTAAAGTGGACGAATTTGACTATGTTTTGTTCGCCACCTCTTCACTGATGAAGTGTTTTGGTTGCGGTGAAGAGGGACACACTGTTGAGGCCTGTCCTAAATTGAAGAAACCGGCTCCGACTGATCCGAAGGTAGCGGATGTCCAGGCACCACGGCACAGGCTGCCGGGTCCGGTGCGCAACGCACCGCTGACCTGCGGCCTGGTGCTGAAGAGCAGCGGGGGACTGTTACGGAGCTAGATGGTGAGAAAGAATGTGTTGAAGATGAAAGTCAGGTCGGTGATGAGCAAGAAACAAGTGTAAATTGTGTGTGTGAGACACAAGTGAAGAGCAATGGTGAACTTGGTGGGACACAGATAGAAAAGACAGGTGAGCTTGGTGAGATGCAGGCGGAGGAGACAGGTGGGACTGGGGACGCATGGAGTGAACAGGTTGAAGATGCTTGGATGATGAAAACACCTGTTCCACGTAAATGTAGGAACAAAAATAAAAATGTGTACAGTGATGCACGGTCGAGTAGAGTGTTGTTGGACAGACAGAAAGACAGGCAGACAGGTAAAACACAAGTGCAGTCAGACAGCAGTGAGAGCGAGGAAGAGTGTGTGTCTGACAGTAGTGATGTGTCTCTTATTAAAATGACTAGTAGTCAGGAAAGAAAGGCTTACACTGCTGAAAGTATAAAATCTTTTCTTCAGGAGACAAAAAACATAAAGGAAGTTAAACTAGAGGAATATTTTCCTAACATAGAGGGTTTCTACAACTCAGCCAGATTCCATATGAGGAATAAAGAGGAATCATGTCTGACTGATCAGGATTTTTTTAGGTTAAGGAAAATTGTTTTGAAAGTGAGAAGACAACTCAGTAGTAATGAGAGTGGAGGCTCAAACTTGCACTTTGCTGAAAATGATGTTTTTATGTGTGTTTTTCCTCACATCAGCTTTGATGAGTGAATTTAGAGTTTCCACGCTCAGTTTAAATGGAGCAAGGGATGTGAGGAAAAGATCATGTTTGTTTGAACTCATGAAACTGAAGAGCATTAATGTAATGTTTGTTCAGGAAACACACAGTAACAGTGTAAATGAGACTGACTGGAAGAGGGAATGGGATGGAGAGGTGGTTCTTAGCCATCTAAGTACAGTCAGTGGAGGAGTAGCTCTCCTTTTCTCTAAAAACTTCCTACCAAAGTCTTATGTGGTGGAAGAAGTAGTAAAGGGCAGACTGATGGTCGTTAGAACAGAGTATGAAAACTTTACTCTTGTTTTTATCAATGTCTATGCACCGAATAATGGAGCTGAAAGAGTTGTTTTCCTAAATGAAATCAGTACAGTTTTGAGCAATTGTGAACCTGAAAAGTTTTTATTCTTGGCAGGAGACTGAGAATGAACGGCTGGATAGAAACCACATAGAGCCTCATGCTGCTTCAAAACATGTGATGAGGCAAGTGGTGGAGACACAGAATTTGACTGATGTGTGGAGAGAAATGCATGATAAAAACCGACAGTACACCTTTGTCAGCAGTAGGGAGAATTTAATTTCTGTGAGCAGATTAGATAGACTTTACTGTTTTAAACATCATTTTGGCACTTTTAAAAAGTGCCAAATACTGCCTGTAGGGTTCTCTGATCACTCTATGGTGTCTTGTAGTGTTTTTATTGCCAATGTAAAACACAAGTCTGCTTACTGGCATTTTAATACTGCCCTGCTTTCAGATGTACATTTTAAGTAAACTTTTAATGTTTTTTGGAAAGGGTTTAGAAATAGAAAAACAGATTTTGCTTCACTGAGGCAATGGTGGGATTGTGGTAAAGTGGAAATCAAGCAGCTTTGTCAACAATATACTCTCAATGTCTCTCGTGACATCACCAAGTCTATTAGAGATCTAGAGATTGGTATAGTGGAGCTGCAGGGTTCTGTGGAGTCCACAGGAAATCGAGGTTGTTTTGAGGACCTCAAATCCAAAAAAGCCTTACTGGCTGACCTGCTGTGCTGGGCTCTAAAGCACAGGGAGCATTGGTCCGGTTTCGTTTTCAGAGTGCTGCTGAGATGGACTCACCTTCCAAGTTCTTCTTCAATTTGGAAAAAAAAATGGACAGAGCAGATTTATCCATGCACTGCGTTCAAATACAAGACAGCTGCTGAGTGACGCTAGTGAGATCCGGCAGAGGGCCGTGGATTTTTATTCTCACCTGTACACCACTGAGTACATTGAAGACCAGGCAGCTTTTGACTCCTTCTGTGATGGGTTGCCCAGGGTCGCAGAGGAGAGCAACAAAGAGCTGGAGGGTCCTCTGACAACTGAAGAGCTGTTTATGGCATTACAAGGTATGCAGGCGAGGAAGGCCCTGGAAATTGATGGACTCCCACCAGAGTTTTATAAAGAGTTTTGGCCTGAGCTGGGTGGTGACTTTTCTGAAGTTTTCACAGAGAGTTTCAAGGAGTCATTTCTGCCTCAGAGGTGCAGGAGAGCAGTTTTGACCCTATTACCGAAGAAAGGTGATCTCCAAGATATTAAGAACTGGCATCCAGTCTCGCTGTTGTGTGTGGACTACAAGATAGTGTCAAAAGCCCTGTCCAATAGACTGAAAAAGGTGATGGACCAAGTAATTCATTGGACCCAGACCTATTGTTGACAATGTGTCATTAATTAGAGATATTTTGGACGTCTCTGGTTCATTGGGTTTGGTTGTTGGTCTGGTTTCTTTGGACCAAGAAAAAGTTGGCTAAGTGGAAGTGGTTGCTTCCTCAGATGTCCTATAGAGGAAGAGCGCTGATCCTTAACCATCTGGTAGCATCAACTCTCTGGCACAGGTTAGCATGTATAGAACCCCCTGCTGGCCTCTTGCAAAAAAGTACAGTCTGTCATGTTGAAATTTTTTGGGAGTCATTTACACAGGGTGCATCAAAGTGTACTTTACCTGCCGAAAGATGAAGGGGGCACGGGTTAGTACACTTAAAGAGCAGAGCAGCAGCATTCAGGTTACAGTTCATACAAAGATACCTCACAGGAAATGATGATGTGATCTGGAAGCCAGTAACAAACGTTATTTTGAGAAAAGCAGCAGGTCTAGGTTTAGATGCCTCTTTGTTTTTAATGAATTGTAACTTGATTCGTTTGTGTAAATTGCCTCCTTTCTATAAGGGACTGTTTAAAGCCTGGACTTTGTTTCAGTGGGAAAGACTGCAACCTGCGGCGTCATTATTCTGGCTCCTGGAGGAGCCTGTAGTCCACGGGGCCAGGCTAGACATTCAGAAGGACAGTAGACCTAGCCTCACACAGTGCTTGTGTTCAGTTGGGGCAGTTCAGCTGAAGCACAAAGTGGAGGCTGCAGGTCCCGGTTTTCACAACACAGAAGTGGTGGCTGCTCTTCTTGGCATCAAGTCATGTCGTCACACCAGAGACATTTTAAATGCCTGGATTGACGGGACAGGTACTGGTCACTGAGAGTGCTGCAGACCTGTACATGTTGAATGGAAAAACTCTGTACAAATACTGTGTGAAGGCCATAAATAAGAGAAAGTTGAGTGGGAGAAAGGATACTGTGTGGAGAGAGAGGCGAAATGTACAAGATGAGTGTAAACCGGTGTGGAGGGTGTTTTATAAAGCACCATTAAACAAAAGGTCCACTGATCTGCAGTGGCGAATTCTTCAGGGAGCATTGGCCATGAACGAATGAATCATCCTTACGTACTAAAGTTTGTTTTGGAGTTCCGCAAGGTTCTGTGCTCGGACCAATCCTACTTATTCTTTATATGCTTCCTTTAGGTAACATCATTAGAAATCACTCTATAAATTTCCATTGTTATGCGGATGATACACAGTTGTATTTATCGATGAAGCCAGAAGAAACTAATCAATTAACTAAACTCCATAACTGCCTTAAAGACATAAAAACCTGGATGAGCACCAATTTCCTGATGTTAAATTCAGACAAAACTGAAATTATTGTTCTTGGCCCCAAACAACTCAGATACTCTATCTGATGACATAGTTTCTCTAGATGGCATTGCTCTGGCCTCTAGCACTACCGTAAGAAACCTCGGAGTAACATTTGATCAAGATTTGTCTTTTAATTCTCATTTAAAACAAACCTCATGGACTGCATTTTTTCATCTGCGTAATATTGCAAAAATTAGGCCTATCCTGACCCGAAAAGATGCAGAAAAATTGGTCCACGCTTTTGTTACCTCTAGGCTGGATTACTGTAACTCTCTATTATCAGGTAGCTCTAGTAAGTCCTTAAAAACTCTCCAGCTAATTCAGAATGCAGCAGCATGTGTACTAACAGGAACTAAGAAACAAGATCATATTTCTCCTGTTTTAGCTTCTCTGCACTGGCTCCCTGTAAAATCCAGAATTGAATTTAAAATCCTACTGTTAACTTATAAAGCTCTAAATGGTCAAGCTCCGTCATGTCTTAGAGAGCTCATAGTGCCATATTATCCCACCAGAACACTGAGCGCTGAGAACGCAGGGTTACTCGTGGTCCCTAAAGTCTCCAAAAGTAGATCAGGAGCCAGAGCCTTCAGCTATCAGGCTCCTCTCCTGTGGAATCATCTTCCTGTTACGGTCCGGGAGGCAGACACCATCTCCACATTTAAGACTAGACTTAAGACTTTCCTCTTTGATAAAGCTTATAGTTAGGACCGGCTCAGGCTTGCCCTGTACCAGCCCCTAGTTAGGCTGACTTAGGCCTAGTCTGCCGGAGGACCCCCCTATTATACACGGGGCACCTTCCCTCCTTCTCCCTCTCTCTCTCTCTCTCTCTCTCTCTCTCCCTCCCTCTCTCTCTCTCTCGTATCCTATTACTGCATCTTGCTAACTCGGCCATTCTGGATGTCACTAACTTGGCTTCTTCTCTGGAGCCTTTGTGCTCCACTGTCTCTCAGATTAACTCATATCGCAGCGGTGCCTGGACAGCGTGACGTGTGTGGTTGTGCTGCTGCCGTGGTCCTGCCAGATGCCTCCTGCTGCTGCTGCCATCATTAGTCATTAGTCATACTTCTACTGTTATTATACACATATGATTATTATCACACATGTATACTGCCAGATACTAATATATACATTCAACATATTGTACCACAGTAGCCAGAACTATAACGATAATATTATTACTTTCATTAATGTTGTTGTAACCTACTGTCATTACCGTCTGTCCTGCATCTCTCTCTCTCTCTGTCTCTCTCTGTCTGTCTCTCTTTCTGTCTCATTGTGTCATACGGATTACTGTTAATTTATTATGTTGATCTGTTCTGTACGACATCTATTGCACGTCTGTCCGTCCTGGAAGAGGGATCCCTCCTCAGTTTTTTTCCTCCGTTAGAGGGGTTTTTTGGGGAGTTTTTCCTTATCCGCTGTGAGGGTCCAATGACAGAGGGATGTTGTATGCTGTAAAGCCCTGTGAGGCAAATTGTGATTTGTGATATTGGGCTTTATAAATAAAATTGATTGATTGAAATTGAACACTTTTGTGTGCAAAATTAATGCCGGTGTCTCTGCTGCTCAGTGTCCTTTCTGCCAGGGACTGTAAACTGTTTTTCACTGTTATTTAGAATGCCACAGACTCAAAGTGTTGTTTGACTTGATTTATTTTTATGAAATGTAATGTAATCTGGTTTGGAACTGCTTTTATTTTTGGTGCAGGTTATAAAGGAGAGAGTGCACAAAAGTGGCAGTTGTTAAATTTTGTGGTGGAACAGGCCAAACTGTCAATCTATAAGACAAGGAAAAATCAGATAGAGAATGTTTTGGGTGAAGGGCTGCAGTCAAAGTTTGTTTCCTTGGTGAAGGCCAGAATCAGAGTTGATTTTAAATTTTATTCACTTATGAAAAGGAGTTTGTGGCTCAGTGGTGCTTCACATGTGCTCTGTGTAGTGTGGTTGAGGGGGCACTGGTTTTTAATCAGTCTCTAGAATGATCTGAGAGGTTAGGTGTTTGTCCTGTGTTTTTTTCTACATCTGTTTTAAGATGGTTGTGTCATGTTGACTTTGATTTTTTATTGACATAAATAAAGATGGATTAAAAATCAAATCTCTCTCTCTCTCTCTCTCTCTCTCTCTCTCTCTCTCTTTCTGTCTTTCTCTTGCACACACACACACACACACACACAGACATTTGCTTGTATAAAGTTATTTAGTTCGAATTTGTGTTTCATATACTTTGCTTCCTTTATGAATAACTATATTTTGGAATCATACCTGCTGTCTGTTTAATATTGCACAAAAGTGACTGAATATTCAACCTCTGCTATGTCAAGAACTCCGAAATTCTTCAGGCTTTACTATTAACTGTGGTTATTTTTATTCATTTAATTATTAATTAATATACCAAATTGATAGTTTAGTGAACTTTTTGGGACTGATATCTTTAACTGGCTATCATGTTTCCCTTTTTGAGAATAGTGCCCCATGAGGTGATTTATCAATCAATCAATCAATCAATTTTATTTATAAAGCCCAATATCACAAATCACAGTTTGCCTCACAGGGCTTTACAGCATACAACATCCCTCTGTCCTTAGGACCCTCACAGCGGATAAGGAAAAACTCCCCAAAAAAACCCCCCTTTAACGGGGAAAAAAAAGGGTAGAAACCTCAGGAAGAGCAACTGAGGAGGGATCCCTCTTCCAGGACGGACAGACGTGCAATAGATGTCGTACCGAACAGATCAGCATAATAAATTAACAGTAATCCGCATGACACAATGAGACAGAGAGAGAGACAGAGAGAGAGATGCAGGTAATGACAGTAGGTTACAACAACATTATTGAAAGTAATAATATTATAGTTATAGTTCTGGCTACTGTGGTACAATATGTTGAAAGTATGTATTAATATCTGGCAGTATACATGTGTGACAATAGTCATGTGTATAATAACAGTAGAAGTATGACTAATGACTAATGATGGCAGTAGCAGCAGGAAGCATCTGGCAGGACCACGGCAGCAGCACAACCACACACGTCACGCTGTCCAGGCACCGCTGCGGTATGAGTTATTCTGAGAGACAGTGGAGCACAAAGGCTCCGGAGAAGAAGCCGAGTTAGTGACATCCAGAATGGCCGAGTTAGCAAGATGCAGTAATAGAATACGAGAGAGAAGGAGAGAAGGTGCCCGGTGTATTATAGGGGGGTCCTCTGGCAGACTAGGCCTAAGTCAGCCTAACTAGGGGCTGGTACAGGGCAAGCCTGAGCCAGCCCTAACTATAAGCTTTATCAAAGAGGAAAGTCTTAAGTCTAGTCTTAAATGTGGAGACGGTGTCTGCCTCCCGGACCGTAACAGGAAGATGATTCCACAGGAGAGGAGCCTGATAGCTGAAGGCTCTAGCTCCTGATCTACTTTTGGAGACTTTAGGGACCACGAGTAACCCTGCGTTCTCAGAGCGCAGTGTTCTGGTGGGATAATATGGCACTATGAGCTCTCTAAGATATGACGGAGCTTGACCATTTAGAGCTTTATAAGTTAACAGTAGGATTTTAAATTCAATTCTGGATTTTACAGGGACGCAGTGCAGAGAAGCTAAAACAGGAGAAATATGATCTTGTTTCTTAGTTCCTGTTAGTACACGTGCTGCTGCATTCTGAATTAGCTGGAGAGTTTTTAAGGACTTACTAGAGCTACCTGATAATAGAGAGTTACAGTAATCCAGCCTTGAGGTAACAAAAGCGTGGACCAATTTTTCTGCATCTTTTCGGGTCAGGATAGGCCTAATTTTCGCAATATTACGCAGATGAAAAAATGCAGTCCGTGAGGTTTGTTTTAAATGAGAATTAAAAGACAAATCTTGATCAAATATTACTCCGAGGTTTCTTACGGTAGTGCTAGAGGACAGAGCAATGCCATCTAGAGAAACTATGTCATCAGATAAAGAGTCTCTGAGTTGTTTGGGGCCAAGAACAATAACTTCAGTTTTGTCTGAATTTAACATCAGGAAATTGGTGCTCATCCAAGTTTTTATGTCTTTAAGGCAGTTATGGAGTTTAGTTAATTGATTACTTTCTTCTGGCTTCATCGATAAATACAACTGAGTATCATCCGCATAACAATGGAAATTTATAGAGTGATTTCTAATGATGTTACCTAAAGGAAGCATATATAGAGTAAATAGGATTGGTCCGAGCACAGAACCTTGCGGAACTCCAAAACAAACTTTGGTACGTAAGGATGATTCATTATGAACGTCAACAAACTGAAAACGATCAGATAAATAAGATTTAAACCAGCTTAGTGCAGAACCTTTTAGGCCAATTAAGTGATCCAGTCTCTGCAGTAGAATTTGATGGTCAATTGTGTCAAACACCGCACTAAGATCTAATAAAACAAGTACAGAGACAAGTCCTTTGTCTGAAGCAATCAGAAGGTCATTTGTAATTTTAACTAGTGCTGTCTCAGTGCTATGATGCACTCTAAATCCTGACTGAAATTCCTCAAATAAATTATTATCATGGAGAAAATCACACAGCTGGTCTGCGACTACTTTCTCAAGGATCTTTGACATAAAGGGAAGATTAGATATTGGTCTATAGTTGGCTAACACCTCTGGATCCAGGGTGGGCTTTTTTAGGAGAGGTTTAATTACAGCTACCTTAAAAGACTGTGGTACATAGCCTGTTAATAAGGATATATTGATCATATCTAATATATGAGTGTTAACTAAAGGAAAGACCTCCTTAAGTAGCCTAGCTGGGATGGGGTCTAAGAGACACATTGATGATTTAGATGAAGAAATCACTGCTGTCAATTCTTGAAGAGAAATTGGGGAGAAGCAATCTAAATATATATTAGGTCTTACAGCTGTGTTTGAGGTTAGATAGGTACTATCTGAGGACAAGAGGTCATGAATTTTGCCTCTAATAGTTAGAATTTTGTCATTAAAAAAGCTCATAAAATCATTACTGCTAAGGGCTAAAGGAATACAAGGCTCAATAGAGCTTTGACTCTCAGTCAGCCTGGCTACAGTGCTGAAAAGAAACCTGGGGTTGTTCTTGTTTTCTTCTATTAATGCTGAGTAATAGTTTGCTCTGGCATTGCGGAGGCCCCTCTTATAAGTTTTGAGACTGTCTGTCCAGATTAAACGAGATTCTTCCAGTTTGGTCAATCGCCACTTCCTTTCAAATTTTCGCGATATTTGTTTTAACTTACGGGTTTGAGAGTTATACCAAGGAGCGAACTTTCTTTGCTTTTTTAACTTCTTTTTAAGAAGAGCTACAGAGTCAAGTGTTGTTCGCAGCGAGCCTACGGTGCTATCGACAAAATGATCAAAGTCAGTACAGGAATCGGGTAAAAAGAAATCAAAAGTAATGGGATAATGATCGGATAGCGAGGGATTCTGTGGAAAGACTTTTAGGTTATCAATTTCAATTCCATACGTCAGAACTAGATCGAGGGTATGGTTAAAACAATGAGTGGGTTCATGTACACCCTGACTGAAGCCAATGGAGTCTATTAATGAGATAAACGCGGTAGCCAGGGAGTCATTATCAACGTCGACATGAATGTTAAAATCGCCTACAATAATAACTTTATCTGATTTAAGAACTAAACTGGATAAAAACTCTGAGAATTCAGATACAAATTCAGAATACGGGCCAGGAGCACGGTACACTATAACAAATAAAAGTGGCTGCGAGGTTTTCCAGGTCGGATGTAAAAGACTAAGAACGAGGCTTTCAAATGAATTATAATCTAGTTTAGGTTTAGGGCTGATTAACAGACTAGAGTTAAAAATGGCTGCAACTCCCCCTCCTCGGCCGCTGCCTCGAGGAATGTGGGTATTATTATGACTGGGAGGAGTGGATTCATTGAGACTGACATATTCATCTTGACACAGCCAGGTTTCTGTGAGACTGAGTAAATCAATATGATTATCTGATATTAATTCGTTCACTAACACTGCTTTAGACAATAGAGACCTGATATTTAACAGTCCGCATTTAATTCTCCTGTTTTGTCTTTCTGTCGCAGAAGAGGTTTTAATTTTTATGAGGTTGTTATGCACAACTCCTCTTTGTTTAATTTTAGATTTAAATAATGTAGGTGGTCGGGGGACAGACACCGTTTGTATAAAACTATGAAAACTATGGCTGGGTAACTGAACTAGAAGCTCAGAGAGGCGTATAGGACTGCGTCTCTGAGTCCTGGTCTCAACTCTGGGTTGTCAGGGATTTAAATTACTAATAAAGTTTGCCAGGTTCCTAGAAATGAGAGCAGCTCCATCCAAAGTGGGATGAATGCCGTCTCTCCCCAGAAAGTTTGCCAATTATTAACGAAACCCACATCGTTTGCTGGACACCACCTGGACAGCCAGCGATTAAGTGATGACATGCGGCTAAACATGTCATCACTGGTCAGATTTGGGAGGGGTCCAGAGAAAACTACGGAGTCCGACATCGTTTTTGCATATTCACACACCGAGGCAATATTAATTTTAGTGACCTCCGATTGGCGTAACCGGGTGTCATTGCCGCCGACGTGAATAACAATCTTACTGAATCTATGTTTGGCTTTAGCCAGCAGTTTTAAATTTGACTCAATGTCGCCCGCTCTGGCCCCAGGGATACATTTGACTATGGCCGCTGGTGTTGCTAACTTCACGTTCCTCAGAATAGAGCTGCCAATAACCAGAGTTTTATCCTCAGCGGGTGTGTCGCTGAGTGGGGAAAAGCGGTTGGAAACGTGAACAGGCTGCTGGTGAGCCATGGGCTTCGGCTTGGAGCTGTGCTTCTGGCGAACCGTAACCCAACCTCCCGGCTGAACGGGAGTTGCCGGAGGACCGCTAGCAGAGGCTAAGGCTATGCTATGTGGCTCCGCACCGGCTACAGGGGGCTGGCTAACTACTGCAGCTACTGAATGGTTTTCCATGGTGTGGAGCCGCGCTTCTAATTCACTTCATTTATGTAAAGTAAGTCATGTTATTTAACATAATCAATCATTAATATTAATAATGATTACTTATTTTCCGTAGCGATCTTTATACCTTAAGGATTAGTCCCAATGAATGGTGCTGCCTCGATGAGGGAGATCCCAAAGATAGATCCCAAAATTTCCACAGCCTCTCTACAGTATGTTGGTCTCACAGGATCCAGGCTGCAGAATCTGAAGACTCACAGTGAGTTTAACTGCTTTTCTAAACCAGGAATAAAACAAGGCATAGATCAAGGGGTTTAGACATGAGTTCAAAAAGAACAGATAAAGCACAAATGATGCAGATGAAGAACTGACCAAGGCATCACCTGCAAGAATGACACAGTAATATGGGCAGAAACATATTAGAAACATAACTACAAGAACACCAAGAGTCCTGGCTGCTTTCAGCTCAGATTTCTTTGTTTGTTGATTCACTGAAAGCTGGAGAGTGACAGCTGTGATGTGAGAACGCATGGCACGAGCCTGAGACACAGCCACAACAAATACTCTCATGTACAGAACGACAATGACAGAAATGGGAACAATAAAGGTTACAACAAGGTCAACAGCTCCTGCAGTGTGGTTAATGACAATCACACACTCTCCATGGCAGGAATTATACCTGCCTGGTTGAGTCAGGTCATCCTTTAACAAGAGACTGCAGTAAGAAACAGCACAGAGCCAACACAGACACACATACAGTTTAACTCTTTTCACAGTGACTCTGGTGGTGTAATGCAGAGGGTCACAAATAGCCACATAGCGGTCGACTGATATGAGCACCATGTCTCCTATCGAAGAAGACACAATGATGACGGACACATAATAATAGAGCAAACACATGAGGTCACCAAGAAACCAGCAGTATGTTTTTCGGAAGACTTCTCCTGGTAGCACCAGGAGGCCCACGAGAAAGTCTGAGACAGCCAGAGAGAGGAGGAGGATGTTGGTGGGTGTGTGGAGCTGCCTGGAGAGAAAGAGGAAAAACATCATGAACTCAACAAGTCCTCAGATCTAAATAACAAAACAGATAGAACAAGTGTAAAAAAAGGTCTATAATGGAATGTTTTCTGATCAGCAACATCTGTAGTTATAATATAATTAAGTTTGGACAACTACCGCAGTAAGTAAAACAGTCAGCAAGACAGAGTACAAGTCAAATGTGTCTAGTGTACAAGTCCAAGGTTCAACATTATTCAGTACCAACTCAAAGACAGTTCTTCTAATCTACAGTAGCTGTTGACATTTTTAAGTTAATCTTTGCCTGAAGTGGGAGACTGAGATGATGACAAGGAGGTCAAAAACAAAACACAAAAAAAAACATCTAATGAAATGTTTTCTGATCGACAACATCTGCAGTTTCAATATGGTTAAATGCGGACATCTAACTGCAATATCTGGTGTCAAAATCACAGTTAAGTTTGTGCAAAAGGGCAGAATACAAGTCAAATGTGTCTTAAATACATTTCCAGGGTGCAATATTATTCAGTACCAACTCAAAGACAGTTCTTCTAATCTACAGAAGCTGTTGACATTTTTAAGTTAATCTTTGCCTGAAGTGGGAGACTGAGATGATGACAAGGAGGTTAAGAGCCACAGTGAGCAGAGAGATAAAGTACAGCACAATGTTAAGGAGCACAAAGTTGGCCCAAGGAGAGGTGGGCTTTCTGCAGGAGGTGTTGAGCAGTTGTGGAAAGCAGAGCTCCTCCATCTTCAGAGAGCTGCAGCTCTGGCAGCTTCCTCAACAAATCTGAGTCATATAACCAAATGAGCTCTGCCCCGCCTTCTTCACTCTGCACATCATCTTCATCACTTTAACTGAAACCCAGCATTTCTCATGCATGTCTTCTATGTAAATTTCCACCGTTGTTTTCTTTACCTTGTCCTGCCTCTTTGCTTAAATTGTTGAAAAAGGGGCAGACGGTCAACAGGAAGTTATGGAACAGCCCTTACTGATTTCAAATAGGCCACACAGCCTCTTTTACAAACTGATTAATAATATGGTAAACTATTAATGTGCTACCTGTGATTTTAAGGAAGGCTTTTTTTAGAGTCGGCGTGAAGAAATGGACCAGAGTTCAATGGGAGCAAGAACAACCTCACAAATATAATGAAACAATATGTTTGCTCAGATTTACTGCAACACTAATACAATAACAAAGACCACACTAATAAAATAAAGATTTCGAATGATTTATTTCGTATGATTGATTATGGGTTCGGAGGAAAGCGCGAAGGGATGAGGATCCAGGGGTTTGATCAAGAAAGGGTGTCGAATACACAGGATTGTGTCTTATTTTGATACGTCCACCACTGTCTGTTCAAAATATGTATTATTGTGCTTTTGAATTTTTATTTATTTGTTTATTTTTGTTCCTGCTCAAACCAAACCAAGACTCAGACTGGGTGAACGCAACCAAGACTTTGGTGTGCTCACTTTTTTATTACTTTATTTATTCATTCATTTATAAAAACAAACAAAAAAAAATCTGCTGCCCCATCAGACCTGGCCAATCAGAACACATTTTCGGCCCATACCCAGTCCGACCTGTCAGGCTTTTATGGACCCATCAGGCTTGGGTTGAGATTGAAAACTCTAACATGACCACACAAAATGCACTGTTGGAATGACACAGTAAACCCCAAACTTGTATTATTGATCAGCGATATCATAGGCCCATTATTTTTGAAGGCTTTAATGTATGAACGGAATTACATATTATTATATGCAGGGATTTTTTTTATTATTAGGCCTATGCTTATTTATTAAAAATATGTATACAGCCTATTTAGATCCGGGGCGAATCATAAAACATTCAGGGCTGAAACTTGGACACCACCAAACAACACAATGATTATGAGAGTAAAGGAAACAGATCTGGTGAGCCATGGAATATGATATAGGTACTAATTGTTCAGATCATCCAGACACCAAATTAATGCAGCACGAGGCTGCGGAGGAATCAGGGACATTTGCTATTTTCCCTTCAAAGAATAACAGATTGTTAGTCAGTGGCATTTCTGTGACATCATATTGAGCATATAAAGCCTCAGTGTGTGAAAATGAATAATTTGTCATAAATAATATAAACCCTTTCAAAAAAGTATTCACGATGACTGATATAATTAATATTAAATATTTAACTAATATTAAACTTTTTTTGTAACATAAACAGTGTCACAGAGTGTTAATAAATCAAATATACAGTACAGGCCAAAAGTTTGGACACACCTTCTCATTCAATGCGTTTTCTTTATTTTCATGACTATTTACATTGTAGATTCTCACTGAAGGCATCAAAACTATGAATGAACACATGTGGAGTTATGTACTTAACAAAAAAAGGTGAAATAACTGAAAACATGTTTTATATTCTAGTTTCTTCAAAATAGCCACCCTTTGCTCTGATTACTGCTTTGCACACTCTTGGCATTCTCTCCATGAGCTTCAAGAGGTAGTCACCTGAAATGGTTTTCCAACAGTCTTGAAGGAGTTCCCAGAGGTGTTTAGCACTTGTTGGCCCCTTTGCCTTCACTCTGCGGTCCAGCTCACCCCAAACCATCTCGATTGGGTTCAGGTCCGGTGACTGTGGAGGCCAGGTCATTTGCCGCAGCACTCCATCACTCTCCTTCTTGGTCAAATAGCCCTTACACAGCCTGGAGGTGTGTTTGGGGTCATTGTCCTGTTGAAAAATAAATGATCGTCCAACTAAACGCAAACCGGATGGGATGGCATGTCGCTGCAGGATGCTGTGGTAGCCATGCTGGTTCAGTGTGCCTTCAATTTTGAATAAATCCCCAACAGTGTCACCAGCAAAACACCCCCACACCATCACACCTCCTCCTCCATGCTTCACAGTGGGAACCAGGCATGTGGAATCCATCCGTTCACCTTTTCTGCGTCTCACAAAGACACGGCGGTTGGAACCAAAGATCTCAAATTTGGACTCATCAGACCAAAGCACAGATTTCCACTGGTCTAATGTCCATTCCTTGTGTTTCTTGGCCCAAACAAATCTCTTCTGCTTGGTGCCTCTCCTTAGCAGTGGTTTCCTAGCAGCTATTTGACCATGAAGGCCTGATTGGCGCAGTCTCCTCTTAACAGTTGTTCTAGAGATGGGTCTGCTGCTAGAACTGGCATTCATCTGGTCTCTGATCTGAGCTGCTGTTAACTTGCGATTTCTGAGGCTGGTGACTCGGATGAACTTATCCTCAGAAGCAGAGGTGACTCTTGGTCTTCCTTTCCTGGGTCGGTCCTCATGTGTGCCAGTTTCGTTGTAGCGCTTGATGGTTTTTGCGACTCCACTTGGGGACACATTTCAAGTTTTTGCAATTTTCCGGACTGACTGACCTTCATTTCTTAAAGTAATGATGGCCACTGGTTTTTCTTTAGTTAGCTGATTGGTTCTTGCCATAATATGAATTTTAACAGTTGTCCAATAGGGCTGTCGGCTGTGTATTAACCTGACTTCTGCACAACACAACTGATGGCCCCAACCCCATTGATAAAGCAAGAAATTCCACTAATTAACCCTGATAAGGCACACCTGTGAAGTGGAAACCATTTCAGGTGACTACCTCTTGAAGCTCATGGAGAGAATGCCAAGAGTGTGCAAAGCAGTAATCAGAGCAAAGGGTGGCTATTTTGAAGAAACTAGAATATAAAACATGTTTTCAGTTATTTCACCTTTTTTTGTTAAGTACATAACTCCACATGTGTTCATTCATAGTTTTGATGCCTTCAGTGAGAATTTACAATGTAAATAGTCATGAAAATAAAGAAAACGCATTGAATGAGAAGGTGTGTCCAAACTTTTGGCCTGTACTGTATGTACAAACACAAGAGGGAAAAACACACACAATAACTGAACAAAATAATAATATAAGAATGCAAAAATAACAATACATAAGTAATTTCTAAAATGAAAAATAAAAAAATCTATATTCCTGCGTTGATATGCACCACAATATACTCTGATCTACAAGCAGCAGATTAGTTCTCAGACGCTCAAAAAGTGTACAACAGAGCATCATACATGTGGTGTATGATTCACTTCAAGATAAGTCCACACCAGCAATGTACTCCAAGTATCTTCTCCACTTCACCACATATTTCTCCGTCCTATCCTTAAGACCTGAAAGAGAACTTTTGCCCACTCTGTGAACCAGAGGGCTTAGCTGGTTTCCTCCAGTTTCTAATTATAATTCTCTTTCCCACTATTATACTGGTATGAATAAAGTCCGTGGCTCCAAAGTGAGATGTCTTTTGTGAGTCACTGAGAACATACAGCCTCGGGCAGAACTTGAAGTTCTGGGGGTGGAATCGCATACCGAATGTAAGGTATGTCAGACTGTGAACACAATACTTTAAATTCAATGTAAGCTTTTCTAAGCTTTCACTGTTACTGCAGTTTTGTTTTGTATTCTGGAACTTTGAACATAAATCCAAATGAATGGGCCAATGAATGAGCGAGAAATCAACTCACTGATCCACACCACCAGGATCTACAGCAAGGACATAGGGATGTCATTCGGATTAGACAAGTGTGGTCGGATGGCATCAAAGAGAGGCAAAATGATCAGAACTGAAAGAGTTGACCTATCAGAGGGCAACATAGGAGATATCCAGGACAGCTATAAGTTCCTTGGGATCCCGTGGGATCTCATGGAAATCATAAGGAGGCCGCAAGGAAGTTGACCACAACCAAACACCTCCAGAGAGTAAGGCAAATCCTGAGAAGTCAGCTGAATGGTCAGAACAAGGTCTAAGATATCAATGTGTACGCACTGCCAGTCATCAGATACCCAGTTGGGATCATAAGCTGGCCAAAGGAGGAGATAGAAGACACAGACATCAAGACAAGAAAGCTCCTTACCATGCATGGAGGGTTCCACCCCAGGTCCAGCATCCTGAGGCTATACACTAAGAAGAAAGAGGGAGGCCTAGGACTAGAGAGCATCAGAGCCACTATCCAGGATGAAACATCCAAAATCCAGGAGTACATCAAGAAGATGGCCCCAAAGGATGAACTGCTAAGTGAATGCTTCAGACAACAGAAACCTGATGGGAGCAAAAAGGTGGAGGAGCAAACAACATGAAGGGACAAGCCCCTACATGGTGCATATAACCATCAGATAGAGAAAGTGGCTATTATCAGGAGGACCTACCAGTGGAGAATGGAGAATGCTGGACTGACAGACAGCATAGAGGCACTAATCATTGCAGCACAAGAACAGGCCTAAAGCACAAGGGCCACAGATGCCAGGGTTTACCACAGCAGATCAGACCCAAGGTGTGGGCTGTGCAAAGATGCCCCTGAGACGGTCTAGCACATAGTGGCAGGGTGGAAGATGCAAGCACGATATCAGCATACATGGAGAGGCACAACCAAGTGGCTGGGATAGTGTACCGGAACATCTGTACCCAGTGTGGACTCGAAGTATCCAAATCCCAATGGGACACACCACTGAGGGTGGTTGAGAACAACAGGGCTACGATCCTGTGGGACTTCAGCTTCCAGACTGACAAACAGCTGCTGGCTAATCAACCGGACATAGTGGTGGTTGACAAACACCAGAGGAGGGCAGTGGTGGTAGATGTGGCAATACCAGCCGACAGCAACATCAGAAAGAAGGGACACGAAAGGTGGAGAAGTATCAAGGGTTGAAAGAACGGCTGGAATAGATGTGGATGGTCAAAGTTGACGTGGTCCCCGTGGTAAGAGAAGTAGACCACTGCAATGTCCTAAAACCATTTTGTTGCGTCTGGAATCTTTGGTCTGAACTGGCCTTTAGCCATCAGTGTGTGAAGTGGGTAAATGTGACAGGTAGTGGTAAAGCACTTTGAGTGGTTGCAAGACTAAAAAGGCGCTATACAAGCAGGTCCATTTACCACATAAATTCCATGTAGATTGGATGATCTCTGTCACATAAGGCTGACCTCCTGTAGTTAGTAGGTGGCGCAGTGGTGGAATAACTATGTCAATTTGATTATGTAGATGTCTTCAGATCTGGACTCTCATATCCAGCATGTGAAATTCAGGACAGCTTGGATGGTGTAAAATCAAATTACAACAGCTTCCTGCGTCCAGTCAAAACACTGACATTGTCAATGCTGCCAAGGCAATGCCATTCAATGAAAACTCAAAATCTTCACAATCAAGCATCATCAAGGCTTAAGGCTTTTCGCCCATCAGCATGATAAGAAGTACCCAAAATGACAGAAACCATCTTTGGGAAAAATGCATTTGGGGGTGGAGTTCATGAGCAGCCACCAGGGGGCAATCAAGATATCATGGCTTCACTTTTGGGGAGCTGTTATGTCGCCCACCTTTATATATAGTCTGTGGTTAAAATGTCATAGGTAGAACAAAGAGTGAGAAAGTCAGCATACAGAGGAGGTCAGGGTGATGGATGAGTCAGACAAACATGTGGTGAGCATGGACTTTTGGCTTTTATTTTATGAACATTTCCAGAGTCTACTTCCTGTGTGGGTTGTATGCTGCTGTGTTTACCTGTCTCCAGAGGCTTCTCCCTTCCCCCGCCCTGCACTGAGGCTGAGTGTGCACACCTGAGAGTCATCTGCAATCAACGGGCTTTAAGACTGCCACCGACTCTAGCCTCAGTGCCAGAATACTTGCGACTGCACGCAGTGGTATCTCGGCTCCTCTATTCCTCCAGTGATTTGAGTAATCTTGCAAGTTTGATTGTGTTTTTGCTCTTCGAGTGTTTAACCCTCGTTCTCCTACCTTTTTTCCAGTGTCTCCCTCCGTGCCTCACAGCAGCCCACAGCCCAGCACTCTCACCTGGTTATCCCACTCTGCACCTGGACTCCGGAACTCCTTTGTTCTCTGCATCATCCCGGCACAATAAAACTGTTAAACCATTTTCCCTCGGTCTGTCTGCATTTTGGGTCCCTAACCTCGCTGTCACCACAAAACACATGATTTTCAACCAAGAGACCACTGTTTGTGCCCTATGTGAAAGTAAAAGTCAACTGTGACTTAATTAAACGCAGTGTACTTAGATCTTTTGAGTAGTTACATCACGTTACATGAAGTACTTGCATCCCTTTACGACATACTTACATCCCTTATGCAACAAGTCTAGATATTTAAACAAAGAAAACACAATCTTTTTCGAAACCTAACCTAGTTTTGTAATTTCATGTAGTTTCAACACAATAGGTGCCACCAGTACGTAATGCGAGAGGTTGTCATCATTTCAAATGTTTCTGTGAGATCATTGCATCAGTAATTGTATCAAGAATATAAAATGGACGTATCTGCTTTTGTACATGGGAGTATAGATGAGTCTTAAATCACCAACTGCAGCACCAGGCCTCCGAAGAGGGGTGGCTCTGAGGTTTCCTTCCATCTTAGTATTGTTTTGACTTTCCTTTCCTGTAAAATGAAGCAGCGGAGGGAAAGATACACAAGTTATATAATGAGACAGGTGAGAACAAAAAAGGTATTTTGTCAAAACATAATTATATTTCTTTGACCAAAATAGTGCAATAAGTTGCAATCCTTACATGAAACTGACCCCGAGTAGAGCAATGCACAATTTTCTCATTAGGTGCGGTTACATGATGGCCTCTCATTCAGAATGAAATAAATCTGAATGAAATCATTCGGAATTAAAGTCTTTCCAGGTAGTTTACATGGGAAATATTCATTCCGAATTAGGGTTTACACGGCAGATCAGTTTAATCGCCTTTTAATCGCCTTTATTCGGGTCTGCACAAGGTTTGGGGTGGG
Organism: Epinephelus lanceolatus; assembly: GCF_041903045.1. Lineage (NCBI taxonomy): Eukaryota > Metazoa > Chordata > Actinopteri > Perciformes > Serranidae > Epinephelus > Epinephelus lanceolatus. Next base: position 39,897,808 of record NC_135747.1, on the reverse strand, counting down.
GCGGATGTTACGTGTTTATGTTTACTGGAAGAAAACACTGTAGTCCTCGCTCCGGATAACAAGATGCTTGACGCTGCAGTTCTTAGTGCCTTTTTCGGCCTTGTTTTGCTTATATCCTTGAAGCAGCAGTATGACAACAACCTTGTTCTGCTAATGCTTCATCTGTTGAGGAGGAGAAGGGAGGTAGAAGGTCAAAGAAGGGAGATAGAAGACTGTGCTTTGGCGAATGAAAACTGGTCAGTGCAACGAGTCCGACTGCTCTATCTCTGCCAGAAGGGCAAGGAAACAAGCATGCGCAGAAAGACCGGAGTGAACTTAAAGAGGAATGAGTATATACAAGTGCGAGAAATTCTTTCATTCAGAATTAGAAACGGAATATTCCAGCCTCTTACATCGGATTGAATTTTCAATCGCATTGGCCATTTTCATTCTGAATTAGATGTTTACAAGATGACTTTTAATAGGAATGAACTTTCATTCCGAATGAAAAGGGAATTAAACTGTCCATGTAAACACACTCACTGACTGCTTACATACTGTATACAGAGATTTTACTTAAAGTTTTTTGTGATTTTCAATTCAAAACCTTGGTGGAGCAGGCCTCATTTCAGTCACTCCACAGCCTCTCTACAGTATGTTGGTCTCACAGGAGCCAGGCTGCAGAATCTGAAGACTGACAATGAGTTTAACTGCTTTTCTAAACCAGGAATAAAACAAGGCATAGATCAATGGGTTAAGACATGAGTTGAAATAGAACAAATAAAACACAAATGATGCAGATGAAGAACTGACCAAGGCATCACCTGCAAGAGCGACACAGTAATATGGGCAGAAACATATTAGAAACACAACTACAAGAACACCAAGAGTCCTGGCTGCTTTCAGCTCAGATTTCTTTGTTTGTTGATTCACTGAAAGCTGGAGAGTGACAGCTGTGATGTGAGAACGCATGGCACGAGCCTGAGACACAGCCACAACAAATACTCTCATGTACAGAACGACAATGACAGAAATGGGAACAATAAAGGTGACAACAAGGTCAACAACTCCTGCAATGTGGTTAATGACAATCACACACTCTCCATGGCAGGAATTATACCTGCCTGGTTGAGTCAGGTCATCCTTTAACAAGAGACTGCTGTAAGAAACAGCACAGAGCCAACACAGACACACACACAGTTTAACTCTTTTCACAGTGACTCTGGTGGTGTAATGCAGAGGGTCACAAATAGCCACATAGCGATCGACTGATATGAGCACCATGTTTCCTATCGAAGAACACACAATGATGACGGACACATAATAATAGAGCAAACACATGAGGTCACCAAAAAACCAGCAGTATGTTTTTTGGAAGAATTCTCCTGGTAGTGCCAGGAGGCCCACGAGAAAGTCTGAGACAGCCAGAGAGAGGAGGAGGATGTTGGTGGGTGTGTGGAGCTGCCTGGAGAGAAAGAGGAAAAACATCATGAACTCAACAAGTCCTCAGATCTAAATAACAAAACAGATAGAACAAGTGTAAAAAAAGGTCTATAATGGAATGTTTTCTTTTCAGCAACATCTGTAGTACCAACTCAAAGACAGTTCTTCTAATCTACAGCAGCTTTTGACATTTTTAAGTTAATCTTTGCCTGAAGTGGGAGACTGAGATGATGACAAGGAGGTTAAGAGCCACAGTGAAAACATGAACTCACCAAGTCCCCAAACTGAGATGACTAAAACAGTTGTAAAAAAAAAAAAAACATCTAATGAAATGTTTTCTGATCGACAACATCTGCAGTTTCAATATGGTTAAATGTGGACATCTAACTGCAATATCTGGTGTCAAAATCACAGTTAAGTTTGTGCAAAAGGGCAGAATACAAGTCAAATGTGTCTTAAATACATTTCCAAGGTGCAACATTATTCAGTACCAACTCAAAGACAGTTCTTCTAATCTACAGAAGCTGTTGACATTTTTAAGTTAATCTTTGCCTGAAGTGGGAGACTGAGATGATGACAAGGAGGTTAAGAGCCACAGTGAGCAGAGAGATAAAGTACAGCACAATGTTAAGGAGCACAAAGTTGGCCCAAGGAGAGGTGGGCTTTCTGCAGGAGGTGTTGAGCAGTTGTGGAAAGCAGAGCTCCTCCATCTTCAGAGAGCTGCAGCTCTGGCAGCTTCCTCAACAAATCTGAGTCATATAACCAAAGTACATCTTAAGCTTTCGAAATTCCTCTCCTCCTTTTTCTCTCGGTCTCTGTTGGACTCAGATGCCCCGCCTCCCTCACTCTGCACGTCATCTTCATCACTTTTACTGGAACCCAGTGTTTCTGCTCTATGTCAATCTACACTCTTGTTTTCTTTACCTTGTCTTACCTCTTTGCCCTGTTTTAAGTCACCTAAGTGGACCATCAACAGGAAGTTATAGAACAGCCCTTACTGATTTCAAAGAGGCCACACAGCACAGGTGCCAGTGCAGAGGGCTCAAGGAAAAATATTAATATTGTTGCCCAGCGAAAGAGACGAGCCTAGCTCAACTGTTGTGGCAACACAATGCGCAAGCTCACATTCCTGGTGGACTGCAGTGAAATGTGACCATGGCCGTAACTAGCTATGAGGTACACGAGGTAAATACCTCAGTTACTATTTCCTGGGATTTTTTATAAAAATATACATTTTACAAAAAAATCTAATTCATAGAAAGATCACAAATTATATTAACCCCTACAGCCGACAATCAGGAGTTGTGTTTCTAACAAAAAAAAAAAAAAAGGAGTTGTTTTTCTGCATATGAGGTCTCGTAACCTTTAGCCTTACATGTCACGCCGCAGCGTGTCACGTGTACCGGCACTGACTGGACATGTTTTGGGGTGAAGAAGAAGAGATTCTCCGTATGTGCTGAGACCTAAATGAGAGGTAAGGAACGAACTACAAACATAGGCTACTCGCCAGTTCGCGCATCTGTCATGATAATAGTTTTATTGAAACAAAAAGAAAACACTATTTTGCAGCAGCTGTATGTACTTGCCCAAGACAAATTTCAACTCGGGGGACAATAAAGTTTATCTCATCTCATCGTCATCTCATCTCATCTCACTGGCTAACGTTAGCTAGTGTAATGTAACGAGAAGGAGATGTGTTGCACTGCGTGAGGCAAATGGTGGTCACACCAGATACTGACTGGTTTTCTGCCTCCCACAGACCCCCCGTTAAAGCAAAAGTGCACATTTCATGGTGGCTTTTTATTGTGGCCAGCATATGCAATATTCATGCTGTCTAATCAGCATCGTGATATGCCACACCTGTGAGGTGTTATGAATTATCTCTGTAAGGGATAATGTATAGTTCAGAGGTTGTTATGGAGAAATAAACCCCTTCAGGATGTATGGAACCCCTCAGCTTCACGTCGGGGTTCCATACATCCTGAAGGGGTTTATTTCTCCATAACAACCGACCAACTATACATTATCCCGCTTAGAACACGGCTTACGAGTGAAATAATTAATTTGAAACATAATGTTGATCAAAATATGACATAAACAAGAGATTACGGGGCGCGTTTGTGTCGCTGACTCGCGGTGCCACCAAGACGAAAGGAGAGCTGTGACACTGGGTCAGAGTTTCTGATCATGCAGGGTTGCTTTTCAGCCACGATGTGGATGGAGCCTCTCCTATTTTTCTAGTCATATCTGTCATAAACAGGGGATTACGGGTTACGGGGCGCGTCTGTGTCACGGAGTCGCCAGACTCGCCACTGAGACGAGCTTAATAAACGGCTGTTGCTATGGAGTCCCTAGTAACGGTCTGCTCCACGGAGCAGCGGTGGTCTGTCGAGAAATAGACACCGCAGAATATTGGTGATTGACCAATCAGAATCGAGTATTCAAGAGAGCCGTGTTCTAAGAAAATGATAAGTGCTCACTAACACAGATTTAGACAGATTTGTGAACAATATTTGAGAGAAATAGGTCTTTTGTGTATATAGAAAATGTTTTAGATCTTTGAGTTCAGCTCATGAAAAATGGGAGCAAAAACAAAAGTGTTAATATTTTTGTTGAGTATATTTTCTATAGCCAGCTTTTTTAACTGTATTCTTGAATTTGATTGACACAAAATAATCTTAAAGCAACAGTGTGATGTAATGATGAATAAGGTATGATAATGATATCTTTTTTTTATTTTTCCTTTCCTCCCACACAGACAAAAGAAAATACCAAAAAGACCTGGGCAGAAGAATACCTTAGACCAATTTGTTAAAAGATGTAAGAACATGGAGGAGAACAGGAATGGAAGAGAGAACAAGGACGGAAGAGAGGAGGACATACAGTACAGGCCAAAAGTTTGGACACACCTTCTCATTCAATGCGTTTTCTTTATTTTCATGACTATTTACATTGTAGATTCTCACTGAAGGCATCAAAACTATGAATGAACACATGTGGAGTTATGTACTTAACAAAAAAAGGTGCAATAACTGAAAACATGTTTTATATTCTAGTTTCTTCAAAATAGCCACCCTTTGCTCTGATTACTGCTTTGCACACTCTTGGCATTCTCTCCATGAGCTTCAAGAGGTAGTCACCTGAAATGGTTTTCCAACAGTCTTGAAGGAGTTCCCAGAGGTGTTTAGCACTTGTTGGCCCCTTTGCCTTCACTCTGCGGTCCAGCTCACCCCAAACCATCTCAATTGGGTTCAGGTCCGGTGACTGTGGAGGCCAGGTCATCTGCCGCAGAACTCCATCACTCTCCTTCTTGGTCAAATAGCCCTTACACAGCCTGGAGGTGTGTTTGGGGTCATTGTCCTGTTGAAAAATAAATGATCGTCCAACTAAACGCAAACCGGATGGGATGGCATGTCGCTGCAGGATGCTGTGGTAGCCATGCTGGTTCAGTGTGCCTTCAATTTTGAATAAATCCCCAACAGTGTCACCAGCAAAACACCCCCACACCATCACACCTCCTCCTCCATGCTTCACAGTGGGAACCAGGCATGTGGAATCCATCCGTTCACCTTTTCTGCGTCTCACAAAGACACGGCGGTTGGAACCAAAGATCTCAAATTTGGACTCATCAGACCAAAGCACAGATTTCCACTGGTCTAATGTCCATTCCTTGTGTTTCTTGGCCCAAACAAATCTCTTCTGCTTGGTGCCTCTCCTTAGCAGTGGTTTCCTAGCAGCTATTTGACCATGAAGGCCTGATTGGCACAGTCTCCTCTTAACAGTTGTTCTAGAGATGGGTCTACTGCTAGAATTCTGTGTGGCATTCATCTGGTCTCTGATCTGAGCTGCTGTTAACTTGCCATTTCTGAGGCTGGTGACTCGGATGAACTTATCCTCAGAAGCAGAGGTGACTCTTGGTCTTCCTTTCCTGGGTCGGTCCTCATGTGTGCCAGTTTCGTTGTAGCGCTTGATGGTTTTTGCGACTCCACTTGGGGACACATTTCAAGTTTTTGCAATTTTCCGGACTGACTGACCTTCATTTCTTAAAGTAATGATGGCCACTGGTTTTTCTTTAGTTAGCTGATTGGTTCTTGCCATAATATGAATTTTAACAGTTGTCCAATAGGGCTGTCGGCTGTGTATTAACCTGACTTCTGCACAACACAACTGATGGCCCCAACCCCATTGATAAAGCAAGAAATTCCACTAATTAACCCTGATAAGGCACACCTGTGAAGTGGAAACCATTTCAGGTGACTACCTCTTGAAGCTCATGGAGAGAATGCCAAGAGTGTGCAAAGCAGTAATCAGAGCAAAGGGTGGCTATTTTGAAGAAACTAGAATATAAAACATGTTTTCAGTTATTTCACCTTTTTTTGTTAAGTACATAACTCCACATGTGTTCATTCATAGTTTTGATGCCTTCAGTGAGAATCTACAATGTAAATAGTCATGAAAATAAAGAAAACGCATTGAATGAGAAGGTGTGTCCAAACTTTTGGCCTGTACTGTATGTACAAACACAAGAGGGAAAAACACACACAATAACTGAACCAAATAATAATATAAGAATGCAAAAATAACAATACATAAGTAATTTCTAAAATGAAAAATAAAAAAATCTATATTCCTGCGTTGATATGCACCACAATGTACTCTGATCTACAAGCAGCAGATTAGTTCTCAGACGCTCAAAAAGTGTACAACAGAGCATCATACATGTAGTGTATGATTCACTTCAAGATAAGTCCACACCAGCAATGTACTCCAAGTATCTTCTCCACTTCACCACATATTTCTCCGTCCTATCCTTAAGACCTGAAAGAGAACTTTTGCCCACTCTGTGAACCAGAGGGCTTAGCTGGTTTCCTCCAGTTTCTAATTATAATTCTCTTTCCCACCATTATACTGGTATGAATAAAGTCCGTGGCTCCAAAGTGAGATGTCTTTTGTGAGTCACTGAGAACATACAGCCTCGGGCAGAACTTGAAGTTCTGGGGGTGGAATCGCATACCGAATGTAAGGTATGTCAGACTGTGAACACAATACTTTAAATTCAATGTAAGCTTTTCTAAGCTTTCACTGTTACTGCAGTTTTGTTTTGTATTCTGGAACTTTGAACATAAATCCAAATGAATGGGCCAATGAATGAGCGAGAAATCAACTCACTGATCCACACCACCAGGATCTACAGCAAGGACATAGGGATGTCATTCGGATTAGACAAGTGTGGTCGGATGGCATCAAAGAGAGGCAAAATGATCAGAACTGAAAGAGTTGACCTATCAGAGGGCAACATAGGAGATATCCAGGACAGCTATAAGTTCCTTGGGATCCCGTGGGATCTCATGGAAATCATAAGGAGGCCGCAAGGAAGTTGACCACAACCAAACACCTCCAGAGAGTAAGGCAAATCCTGAGAAGTCAGCTGAATGGTCAGAACAAGGTCTAAGATATCAATGTGTACGCACTGCCAGTCATCAGATACCCAGTTGGGATCATAAGCTGGCCAAAGGAGGAGATAGAAGACACAGACATCAAGACAAGAAAGCTCCTTACCATGCATGGAGGGTTCCACCCCAGGTCCAGCATCCTGAGGCTATACACTAAGAAGAAAGAGGGAGGCCTAGGACTAGAGAGCATCAGAGCCACTATCCAGGATGAAACATCCAAAATCCAGGAGTACATCAAGAAGATGGCCCCAAAGGATGAACTGCTAAGTGAATGCCTCAGACAACAGAAACCTGATGGGAGCAAAAAGGTGGAGGAGCAAACAACATGAAGGGACAAGCCCCTACATGGTGCATATAACCATCAGATAGAGAAAGTGGCTATTATCAGGAGGACCTACCAGTGGAGAATGGAGAATGCTGGACTGACAGCAGCATAGAGGCACTAATCATTGCAGCACAAGAACAGGCCTAAAGCACAAGGGCCACAGATGCCAGGGTTTACCACAGCAGATCAGACCCAAGGTGTGGGCTGTGCAAAGATGCCCCTGAGACGGTCTAGCACATAGTGGCAGGGTGGAAGATGCAAGCACGATATCAGCATACATGGAGAGGCACAACCAAGTGGCTGGGATAGTGTACCGGAACATCTGTACCCAGTGTGGACTCGAAGTATCCAAATCCCAATGGGACACACCACTGAGGGTGGTTGAGAACAACAGGGCTACGATCCTGTGGGACTTCAGCTTCCAGACTGACAAACAGCTGCTGGCTAATCAACCGGACATAGTGGTGGTTGACAAACACCAGAGGAGGGCAGTGGTGGTAGATGTGGCAATACCAGCCGACAGCAACATCAGAAAGAAGGGACACGAAAGGTGGAGAAGTATCAAGGGTTGAAAGAACGGCTGGAATAGATGTGGATGGTCAAAGTTGACGTGGTCCCCGTGGTAAGAGAAGTAGACCACTGCAATGTCCTAAAACCATTTTGTTGCGTCTGGAATCTTTGGTCTGAACTGGCCTTTAGCCATCAGTGTGTGAAGTGGGTAAATGTGACAGGTAGTGGAAAAGCACTTTGAGTGGTTGCAAGACTAAAAAGGCGCTATACAAGCAGGTCCATTTACCACATAAATTCCATGTAGATTGGATGATCTCTGTCACATAAGGCTGACCTCCTGTAGTTAGTAGGTGGCGCAGTGGTGGAATAACTATGTCAATTTGATTATGTAGATGTCTTCAGATCTGGACTCTCATATCCAGCATGTGAAATTCAGGACAGCTTGGATGGTGTAAAATCAAATTACAACAGCTTCCTGCGTCCAGTCAAAACACTGACATTGTCAATGCTGCCAAGGCAATGCCATTCAATGAAAACTCAAAATCTTCACAATCAAGCATCATCAAGGCTTAAGGCTTTTCGCCCATCAGCATGATAAGAAGTACCCAAAATGACAGAAACCATCTTTGGGAAAAATGCATTTGGGGGTGGAGTTCATGAGCAGCCACCAGGGGGCAATCATGATATCATGGCTTCACTTTTGGGGAGCTGTTATGTCGCCCACCTTTATATATAGTCTGTGGTTAAAATGTCATAGGTAGAACAAAGAGTGAGAAAGTCAGCATACAGAGGAGGTCAGGGTGATGGATGAGTCAGACAAACATGTGGTGAGCATGGACTTTTGGCTTTTATTTTATGAACATTTCCAGAGTCTACTTCCTGTGTGGGTTGTATGCTGCTGTGTTTACCTGTCTCCAGAGGCTTCTCTCCTCCCCTCCCCGCCCTGCACTGAGGCTGAGTGTGCACACCTGAGAGTCATCTGCAATCAACAGCCTTTAAGACTGCCACCGACTCTAGCCTCAGTGCCGGAGTACTTGCGACCGCACGCAGTGGTATCTCAGCTCCTCTATTCCTCCAGTGATTTGAGTAATCTTGCAAGTTTGATTGTGTTTTTGCTCTTCGAGTGTTTAACCCTCGTTCTCCTACCTTTTTTCCAGTGTCTCCCTCCGTGCCTCACAGCAGCCCACAGCCCAGCACTCTCACCTGGTTATCCCACTCTGCACCTGGACTCCGGAACTCCTTTGTTCTCTGCATCATCCCGGCACAATAAAACTGTTAAACCCTTTTCCCTCGGTCTGTCTGCATTTTGGGTCCCTAACCTCGCTGTCACCACAAAACAAATGATTTTCAACCAAGAGACTACTGTTTGTGTCCTATGTGAAAGTAAAAGTCAACTGTGACTTAATTAAACGCAGTGTACTTAGATCTTTTGAGTAGTTACATCACGTTACATGAAGTACTCGCATCACTTTACGACATACTTACATCCCTTATGCAACAAGTCTAGATATTTAAACAAAGAAAACACAATCTTTTTCGAAACCTAACCTAGTTTTGTAATTTCATGTAATTTCAACACAATAGGTGCCACCAGTACGTAATACGAGAGGCTGTCATCATTTCAAATGTTTCTGTGAGATCATTGCATCAGTAATTGTATCAAGAATATAAAATGGACGTATCTGCTTTTGTACATGGGAGTATAGATGAGTCTTAAATCACCAACTGCAGCACCAGGCCTCCGAAGAGGGGTGGCTCTGAGGTTTCCTTCCATCTTAGTATTGTTTTGACTTTCCTTTCCTGTAAAATGAAGCAGCGGAGGGAAAGATACACAAGTTATATAATGAGACAGGTGAGAACAAAAAAGGTATTTTGTCAAAACATAATTATATTTCTTTGACCAAAATAGTGCAATAAGTTGCAATCCTTACATGAAACTGACCCCGAGTAGAGCAATGCACAATTTTCTCATTAGGTGCGGTTACATGATGGCCTCTCATTCAGAATGAAATAAATCTGAATGAAATCATTCGGAATTAAAGTCTTTCCAGGTAGTTTACATGGGAAATATTCTTTCCGAATTAGGGTTTACACAGCAGATCAGTTTAATCGCCTTTTAATCGCCTTTATTCGGGTCTGCACAAGGTTTGGGGCAGGGAGGGTTTCTGATTGGATAGGGGGTGGGGCGGATGTTACGTGTTTATGTTTACTGGAAGAAAACACTGTAGTCCTCGCTCCAGATAACAAGATGCTTGACGCTGCAGTTCTTAGTGCCTTTTTCGGCCTTGTTTTGCTTATATTCTTGAAGCAGCAGTATGACAACAACCTTGTTCTGCTAATGCTTCATCTGTTGAGGAGGAGAAGGGAGGTAGAAGGTCAAAGAAGGGAGATAGAAGACTGTGCTTTGGCGAATGAAAACCGGTCAGTGCAACGAGTCCGACTGCTCTATCTCTGCCAGAAGGGCAAGGAAACAAGCATGCGCAGAAAGACTGGAGTGAACTTAAAGAGGAATGAGTATATACAAGTGCGAGAAATTCTTTCATTCAGAATTAGAAACGGAATATTCCAGCCTCTTACATCGGATTGAATTTTCAATCGCATTGGCCATTTTCATTCTGAATTAGGTGTTTACAAGATGACTTTTAATAGGAATGAACTTTCATTCCGAATAAAAAGGGAATTAAACTGCCCATGTAAACACACTCACTGACTGCTTACATACTGTATACAGAGATTTTACTTAAAGTTTTTTGTGATTTTCAATTCAAAACCTTGGTGGAGCAGGCCTCATTTCAGTCACTCCACAGCCTCTCTACAGTATGTTGGTCTCACAGGAGCCAGGCTGCAGAATCTGAAGACTGACAATGAGTTTAACTGCTTTTCTAAACCAGGAATAAAACAAGGCATAGATCAAGGGGTTAAGACATGAGTTGAAATAGAACAGATAAAACACAAATGATGCAGATGAAGAACTGACCAAGGCATCACCTGCAAGAGTGACACAGTAAAATGGGCAGAAACATATTAGAAACACAACTACAACAACACCAAGAGTCCTGGCTGCTTTCAGCTCCGATTTCTTTTTTTTCTGACTCACTGAAAGCTGGAGAGTGACAGCTGTGATGTGAGAGCGCATGGCACGAGCCTGAGACACAGCCACAACAAATACTCTCATGTACAGAACGACAATGACAGAAATGGGAACAATAAAGGTGACAATAAGCTCAACAACTCCTGCAGTGTGGTTAATGACAATCACACACTCTCCATGGCAGGAATTATACCTGCCTGGTTGAGTCAGGTCATCCTTTAACAAGAGACTGCAGTAAGAAACAGCACAGAGCCAACACAGACACACACACAGTTTAACTCTTTTCACAGTGACTCTGGTGGTGTAATGCAGAGGGTCACAAATAGCCACATAGCGGTCGACTGATATGAGCACCATGTCTCCTATCGAAGAACACACAATGATGACAGACAAATAATAATAGAGCAAACACATGAGGTCACCAAGAAACCAGCAGTATGTTTTTTGGAAGACTTCTCCTGGTAGCACCAGGAGGCCCACGAGAAAGTCTGAGACAGCCAGAGAGAGGAGGAGGATGTTGGTGGGTGTGTGGAGCTGCCTGGAGAGAAAGAAGAAAAACTCATAAACCCAACAAGTCCTCAGATCTAAATAACAAAACAGATAAAACAAGTGTAAAAAAAGGTCTATAATGGAATGTTTTCTGATCAGCAACATCTGTAGTTATAATTAACAGTCAGCAAGACAAAGTACAAGCCCAAGATTCAACATTATTCAGTACCAACTCAAAGACAGTTCTTCTAATCTACAGAAGTTGTTCGCATTTTTAAGTTAATCTTTGCCTGAAGTGGGAGACTGAGATGATGACAAGGAGGTTAAGAGCCACAGTGAGCAGAGAGATAAAGTACAGCACAATGTTAAGGAGCACAAAGTTGGCCCAAGGAGAGGTGGGCTTTCTGCAGGAGGTGTTGAGCAGTTGTGGAAAGCAGAGCTCCTCCATCTTCAGAGAGCTGCAGCTCTGGCAGCTTCCTGAACAAATCTGAGTCATATAACCAAAGTACATCTTAAGCTTTCAAAATTCCTCTTCTCCTTTTTCTCTCGGTCTCTGTTGGACTCAGATGCCCCGCCTCCCTCACTCTGCACGTCATCTTCATCACTTTTACTGGAACCCAGTGTTTCTGCTCTATGTCAATCTACACTCTTGTTTTCTTTACCTTGTCTTACCTCTTTGCCCTGTTTTAAGTCACCTAAGCGGACCATCAACAGGAAGTTATAGAACAGCCCTTACTGATTTCAAAGAGGCCACACAGCACAGGTGCCAGTGCAGAGGGCTCAAGGAAAAATATTAATATTGTTGCCCAGCGAAAGAGACGAGCCTAGCTCAACTGTTGTGGCAACACAATGCGCAAGCTCACATTCCTGGTGGACTGCAGTGAAATGTGACCATGGCCGTAACTAGCTATGAGGTACACGAGGTAAATACCTCAGTTACTATTTCCTGGGATTTTTTATAAAAATATACATTTTACAAAAAAATCTAATTCATAGAAAGATCACAAATTATATTAACCCCTACAGCCGACAATCAGGAGTTGTGTTTCTAACAAAAAAAAAAAAAAAGGAGTTGTTTTTCTGCATATGAGGTCTCGTAATCTTTAGCCTTACATGTTACGCCGCAGCGTGTCACGTGTACCGGCACTGACTGGACATGTTTTGGGGTGAAGAAGAAGAGATTCTCCGTGTGTGCTGAGACCTAAATGAGAGGTAAGGAACGAACTACAAACATAGGCTACTCGCCAGTTCGCGCATCTGTCATGATAATAGTTTTATTGAAACAAAAAGAAAACACTATTTTGCAGCAGCTGTATGTACTTGCCCAAGACAAATTTCAACTCGGGGGACAATAAAGTTTATGTCATCTCATCGTCATCTCATCTCATCTCACTGGCTAACGTTAGCTAGTGTAATGTAACGAGAAGGAGATGTGTTGCACTGCGTGAGGCAAATGGTGGTCACACCAGATACTGACTGGTTTTCTGCCTCCCACAGATCCCCCGTTAAAGCAAAAGTGCACATTTCATGGTGGCTTTTTATTGTGGCCAGCATATGCAATATTCATGCTGTCTAATCAGCATCGTGATATGCCACACCTGTGAGGTGTTATGAATTATCTCTGTAAGGGATAATGTATAGTTCAGAGGTTGTTATGGAGAAATAAACCCCTTCAGGATGTATGGAACCCCTCAGCTTCACGTCGGGGTTCCATACATCCTGAAGGGGTTTATTTCTCCATAACAACCGACCAACTATACATTATCCCGCTTAGAACACGGCTTACGAGTGAAATAATTAATTTGAAACATAATGTTGATCAAAATATGACATAAACAAGAGATTACGGGGCGCGTTTGTGTCGCTGACTTGCGGTGCCACCAAGACGAAAGGAGAGCTGTGACACTGGGTCAGAGTTTCTGATCATGCAGGGTTGCTTTTCAGCCACGATGTGGATGGAGCCTCTCCTATTCTTCTAGTCATATCTGTCATAAACAAGGGATTACGGGTTACGGGGCGCGTCTGTGTCACGGAGTCGCCAGACTCGCCACTGAGACGAGCTTAATAAATGGCCGTTGCTATGGAGTCCCTAGTAACGGTCTGCTCCACGGAGCAGCGGTGGTCTGTCGAGAAATAGACACCGCAGAATATTGGTGATTGACCAATCAGAATCGAGTATTCAAGAGAGCCGTGTTCTAAGAAAATGATAAGTGCTCACTAACACAGATTTAGACAGATTTGTGAACAATATTTGAGAGAAATAGGTCTTTTGTGTATATAGAAAATGTTTTAGATCTTTGAGTTCAGCTCATGAAAAATGGGAGCAAAAACAAAAGTGTTAATATTTTTGTTGAGTATATTTTCTATAGCCAGCTTTTTTAACTGTATTCTTGAATTTGATTGACACAAAATAATCTTAAAGTAACAGTGTGATGTAATGATGAATAAGGTATGATAATGATATCTTTTTTTTATTTTTCCTTTCCTCCCACACAGACAAAAGAAAATACCAAAAAGACCTGGGCAGAAGAATACCTTAGACCAATTTGTTAAAAGATGTAAGAACATGGAGGAGAACAGGAATGGAAGAGAGAACAAGGACGGAAGAGAGGAGGACATACATTGTATGCTTAAATCCTTTTTGACTCTTCCCATTGCAACATGAGCTTGTGAGAGATCATTTTCTGCCATGAGGAGACTAAAAACATGGCTCAGAGCCAGTATGTCTGATGACCGTCTCTCAGGACTAGCTCTCATGCATGTTCACAACAACATCAAGATCAACAAGGAAAGTGTACTCAGGCGGTGGGATGCCTCTGGACACAGGAGGATCCACCTGGCCTTCCGAAAGGTAATACTGTTAGACAGCCTTTGTAAATAAGAATTTGTTCTTAAATGCTTACCTGGTTAAAATTGAGATGAAAAAAAAACAGTATTATTTGTCACATTTGCATTAACTGATGATAAGTCTGTCTGTCTGTCTGTCTGTCTGTCCTTTTTATGTACTTTCAGTGAGTTGAACCCTCTGGAGACAGGATCCAGCCAGCCCTCCAAAAGGTCAATAATAGCCTATATATCTGTATCTGAGAGTGCCAAAAGTAAGAAAAAATAAAGAATCCAGTCAACAACATTATGTGATTGTGTATTTGTGTAATTGCACAGTTTAAAACACTATTTATTTTACTTTTTATTCATTAATAAGTGCTCAAAATTTTTTTGCTCGCGCGCTTTGCGCACTCGCATGGTTTGTACCTCACTAGTTTCATAACCCTGGTTACGGCCCTGAATGTGACAGGCTGTTCTCATGCATAGTTTGTACGAACTCATTAATAATATGGTAAACCATTAATGTGCTACCTGTGATTTTAAAGACGGCTTCTTTTAGAGCCAGCATGAAGAAATGGACCAGAGTATAGTGAGAGTAACAACAACCTCACAAATAAATGGACACAATATTCTTGCTCAGATTTTCTGTAACACCCATAGTTGCCATGGCGGAAAAAAAAAAGCAATATATACAGTCAGCACTTCTGTCATTGCATAGCTTCATTCAGTGGCATCACTAATATAAGGTTAACATTATGGCTGTCAAGTTTGCAATTATTACATGTGTGACGACCCCTCCACTCCTCTGCGTGGTGCTAGCGTACTGTGTGCTGTTGTCTTCCTGGCAGGTTCTGGTCTGAGGCGGGGTCGTCGTCATCAGGTGATGAGCTGCACCTGGGCCTGGTGATGTGCTCGACCATATATCCCTCCTTCCTCAGATACCTTGTGGCCACCATTGTACCTACACACGTGTTCCTTCCGTGGGGCATGGGGGTGCTCCTACACCGCTGGTTGCTGAAATGGACCTTTTGCCTTCTTTTGTTTTACTTTCATAAATAAACTAAGCGCTATTTGGCACTGATCCCCTCTCTGCTCTCGTTTCTGGTTGCGGCCTCAGAGCCAGGTCATAACACATGTTCCCTCAGCTGAGGATCTGTACTGCTCATAGAATGACTATTTAATACAGAGAGACTATTTCCAAAGGGGTTGGGTAGTTTTTAGCCAATTTTATGTCAAAGCTCTGTTTTTGACTAGGCTAGCTGTGTAGCATAAATACAATGATCTAGCCAGATTAAAACAGAGCCACCCTTGTGACACGGAAAACTTTTTAGACTCTTCAGCCTCGACATATCCCACTAACCCACTAATCTTCCTTTGCAGTACAAGCTTTACAGTACTCTGATGCCTTTTAGGAAAGTGTGTTTGTTCAGAGTTTGTGCAGTATAATACACAGAGCAGAGCGAAGGTGGAAGCGTGAAACTGAAGGTCTCATTTCAAATGTTGAAGGATCTGCTGAAGAAATACCAGCTAGCAGTCATAAATGCCAGGGCCCAATATTTCTCTGATCATATTAACTGTCATAACCCCAGGATACTTTTTAGCGTGTTAAACTCTGTTATCTCCCCCACCCCAGTGGTGTAGTGGAGGGTATACTCAGGTTTACGGGGTATACCCACTTTTTCTATCCAGTGACAGTATACCCACCTATCAGCTAAACAGCCATTGTAATATATAGGAGAGTATGCCCACTTCGTCACTGGTAACCTACCTATCTACCTAGTAGTACACCCATCTCATCAACTACCATTACACCACTGTCCCACCCCCACCCCTTGTCTTGGAGCATCTGCCTCTAAATGTGCAGAGCAGGGCTCTCTTGATATTATACCAACCAAACTCTTCAAAGAAGTAATTAACACCATTGGTCCCAGTATTCTCAACTATCAATAGCTCTGTGGAAACCTGCCATGTTCCCAAATCTGTCAAACATGTGGTAGTCCAGCCACTTTTAAAAAACAGAATTTCATCTCAACTCATCCTCCTCCTCAGCCCCCATCTCCTGACTTCCTGTTGTTAGTGGGTGGCACAGTGGTGCAATGACTATAAGTCAATTTGATAATGTAGATGTCTTTAGAAGCCAACAGTTTCTAACTTGGGTTTTGAGATGGACAGTGGTTTTAAATTGTAGCGTCAAATTGGTGCAGTGGTTAAGTCCAGCTTCTTTCACCTTAGGCAGCGGGCAAAGGTTAAACCTTTTCTTGCACAACAGCACTTTGAGATAGTAACCCATGCCTTCATCACGTCCTGGCTGGATTACTGTAACGTACTTTATTTTGGAGTCAGCCAGTCTTCCCTCGCACGTCTTCAGTTGGTTCAGAACGCCACTGCTCGGCTCTTAACTGGAGCACGTAAGAGGGAACACATTACGCCCATTCTGCTCCTGGATGTTCCGAGATCTAAGCGGAAGCTCAGAGGGGATAGAGCCTTTTCTGTAGCGGCTCTCAGATTGTGGAATGATTTACCTGTCCACATTAGACTGGCCCCCTCACTGTCTGTTTTTAAAACCAGTCTTAAAACCCATTTTTACTCCTTGGCTTTTATCCCAGCGTGAGACTCTGCTCTTGTTTTACTGTTTTGTTTTTATTGTTTTTATTGTTTGTCTTATGTTTTTATTTTTGTACAGCACTTTGTTTCATCTATGGTTGTTCTTAAAGTGCTCTAAAAATAAAGTTGAGTTGAGTTGAGTTGAGTGGACTCTCGTATCCAGCACGTGAAATTCAAGACAGCTTGGACGGTGTAAAGTCAAATTACAACAACCTCCTGCCTTCAGTCAAAACACTGAAATTTTCTGTGCAGCCAAGGCAACACCATTCGATGAAGGCTTGTCATCCGTCAGCATGATAAGAACTACCCAAAATGACAGAAACCATCTTTGGGAAAAAATTTTAATGAGCTACGCTGCAGCCAGCCACCAGGGGCCAATCAAAATGTTTTGACTTCACTTTTGGGGAGCTGTCATGTTGTCCACCTTCATAAACAGTCTATGGTTGCAATGTCATAAGTAAAACAAAGAGTAAGAGGTGGTCAGGAGGTCGGGGTGGAGGATGGGTCAAACAGACACACGATTTTCAACCAGGACACTGCTGTTTGTGTCCTGTGTGAAAGTAAAAGTCCTCTTTTATGTATCTGTACTCAGCGTACTTTAATCTTTTAAGTAGTAACGTCACATTACATGAGGTACTTATGTCACTTTACAATATACTTACATCCCTTACATTTAGTTAAATGTAGTTATTTTAACACAAAACACAATCTTTTTCTAAACCTAACCAAATACTTTTGGTGCCTAAACCCAAGCATGCTGCCATCGTGTAATTTCAACACCACAGGTGCCACCAGTATGTGATGCGGTGTTCAAAGATGGTGGTCATTTCACATTTTTCTGTGAGATCATGTTGCATCAGCAATTGTGGCATGAAATATTTTTTATCATTTGGTTTTGGTATTGCCTGAAACAAAGCATGCAAATACAGATCTGCCCAAGGTGTGGTTTTAGATACAAATCACATTTGTTCATGTTTTACATGTTAGCTTTTTTGTCCCATTTTGAGTTATGCATTTTTTTAATTGGACACAATTATCTCCAAATTTGCAGACACTAAGAATGCTCGCTGGTCACCTTTCTCATTGGCCTCAATAACCTAGGCTGGATTATATTTATTACTCTACATGAACACGTTTACTTACATTTTGCATCACTGACTGATCACTGACAGGTTTTGTTGTGCTGTAGAGCACACAGATGGTAAAATTACAAATTTATTCCATTGTTTTAATTTTGAGGGTATACAATACATACAGTTTACACTTAGTATTTACACATCAAAGTACAATAACAAACAGCAGATGAACTGTGCAAACAACAATTTATAATACAATGTGACATCCACTTTGTGATCAATTCATTTGCATTCACCAATCTCCCTTGTCACATTTGTGGGATATCTGGGATATATATGACTTTTGTGCCAGCTTTTATTTTGTCTAAACTTGTCATAATTATATTTTTGTCCAAAATATGCAGCAAGTTTGTTGTGATTCACTGGACCACAGACGATTTGTCATTTGTGCAGATCTAAACTGGACATGTAAGGGTTCTTTGTTCTTTGTTCGTCAAACAAAGAGCAGCCATTTGGCCCTTATCTCCACAGGATGCCCCACCTCAAACCTAAGTGAGAGACCAGTGTCCAAACTTGATTGGACAGTACTTTTACGGTGTCATGTGACTCAGTGATGTCAACAGGCAACTATAAGAGAAGTCCTGCTTTCTCACACAGTCTTTGTTTTTTCTCCTGAGCTGCTGACCAGCTCAGACGTCTCTTTCTCCTGGGCCCTTAACTGGCCCAGATGCCTTCTTCCTCTGAGTGGCCGACTAACTTGGATCCCGGCGTCTGCTCCTGAGACCTCTTGCTCTCTTTCTCCTGGACCACGACTTTCCCTCACTCATAGCAGGAGATAAACCTGGAACCAGAGAAGTTAGTGTGCAAACACAAGGTTCGTAACTACCTTTCCAGCAACAAGGTGAACCAAGTTGAGTTGCAAACCCAACATCTAGCTCTGCAAGGACCCCGAACAACCGGCTTTCTCGGATCTGCACCTTTGGAACAAAGGACACAACAAAGACTGCACCTGGAACCACAGCTCTATCCACCCCTCATCAGCCGGCTCACAAAAGCAGCCACCACAAAGCAACTCTTCCCCCATCCATTCAAGGATTGGTAATGTAACAACTGGCATAGCATTATCACAACTGCACAAGTTAAGCAAGACTATTTAACTTTGCCAGTTGTGATTTAATGCTGTTTATTGAGTTACTGTTGTGATTATTGCAGTCTTTTTATTGGTTAGTTGGCTTTACCAAAGCTAAGTGATGTTAGATTGTTAATGCTTTTCACAGACAGAGTCTTGCATGCAACTAAACATCCACAGCACTAATCCAGACCCTTTGCAACACATATCACTCACACATTGGCTTTGAACAGGGCTACACCCAAAGAGGCAACTCAAAGTTCCTGCTTATTTTCCTTTATCTTTGCCCTAACCACATGCTCTTCTCTCTCTCTCTCTCTCTCTCTCTCTCTCTCTCTCTCTCTCTCTGAGTGAGGAGTGAGTGCGGTGCCTGGAGTGAGATGTTTTTTTTTTTTTGGTATAATCTTTGTTTAATGTAGTATAATTTGTGGCAATAAGTTTAATAAGTTTATTGTTTGTGTTTGGGTTTTGTTTGGTGAGGTGAGAGGGGTTTGTTGGTGTGTTTTGTGCCCTCCAGCATAATCGCTGGTCGGCGTCTGACACACCATGGTGAATGGAGATTTCTCCAGGCTGACTAGGAGGCATGGCATCAAGGTCGGTGTGGGCCTTCAGTACAATGTGGAGGAGGTCAGCCTGGCTGTTGGAGAGGTAAATTGGCCACAGCAGCGTGAAGTCGGCGGCTCGGATGAATGGTGGTATGGTTTTGTTTCTGGATCAGGTGGAGAAGGTGAACCAGCTCATAGTGACAGGTATTTCTATCAATGAAAGCTTTGTGTCAGTGTTACCGCTAACGCAGCCAGCAACAAAGGTAATCCTGTCAAATGTCCCTCCATTCATAACAGATGCATTTCTTAGTCAAGAACTCTCTCGGCACGGGAAGATAGTTTCTCCGATTAAGATGATTCCTTCTGGGTGTAAATCGCTGTTATTGAAACATGTGGTGTCTCACAGAAGACAGCTGTATATGATTCTAAACAATCGCAATGAAGAGCTTAATTTGCGCTTTAAAGTGGACGAATTTGACTATGTTTTGTTCGCCACCTCTTCACTGATGAAGTGTTTTGGTTGCGGTGAAGAGGGACACACTGTTGAGGCCTGTCCTAAATTGAAGAAACCGGCTCCGACTGATCCGAAGGTAGCGGATGTCCAGGCACCACGGCACAGGCTGCCGGGTCCGGTGCGCAACGCACCGCTGACCTGCGGTCTGGTGCTGAAGAGCAGCGGGGGACTGTTACGGAGCTAGATGGTGAGAAAGAATGTGTTGAAGATGAAAGTCAGGTCGGTGATGAGCAAGAAACAAGTGTAAATTGTGTGTGTGAGACACAAGTGAAGAGCAATGGTGAACTTGGTGAGACACAGATAGAAAAGACAGGTGAGCTTGGTGAGATGCAGGCGGAGGAGACAGGTGGGACTGGGGATGCATGGAGTGAACAGGTTGAAGATGCTTGGATGATGAAAACACCTGTTCCACGTAAATGTAGGAACAAAAATAAAAATGTGTACAGTGATGCACAGTCGAGTAGAGTGTTGTTGGACAGACAGAAAGACAGGCAGACAGGTAAAACACAAGTGCAGTCAGACAGCAGTGAGAGCGAGGAAGAGTGTGTGTCTGACAGTAGTGATGTGTCTCTTATCAAAATGACTAGTAGTCAGGAAAGAAAGGCTTACACTACTGAAAGTATAAAATCTTTTCTTCAGGAGACAAAAAACATAAAGGGAGTTAAACTAGAGGAATATTTTCCTAACATAGAGGGTTTCTACAACTCAGCCAGATTCCATATGAGGAATAAAGAGGAATCATGTCTGACTGATCAGGATTTTTTTAGGTTAAGGAAAGTTGTTTTGAAAGTGAGAAGACAACTCAGTAGTAATGAGAGTGGAGGCTCAAACTTGCACTTTGCTGAAAATGATGTTTTTATGTGTGTTTTTCCTCACATCAGCTTTGATGAGTGAATTTAGAGTTTCCACGCTCAGTTTAAATGGAGCAAGGGATGTGAGGAAAAGATCATGTTTGTTTGAACTCATGAAACTGAAGAGCATTAATGTAATGTTTGTTCAGGAAACACACAGTAACAGTGTAAATGATACTGACTGGAAGAGGGAATGGGATGGAGAGGTGGTTCTTAGCCATCTAAGTACAGTCAGTGGAGGAGTAGCTCTCCTTTTCTCTAAAAACTTCCTACCAAAGTCTTATGTGGTGGAAGAAGTAGTAAGGGGCAGACTGATGGTCGTTAGAACAGAGTACGAAAACTTTACTCTTGTTTTTATCAATGTCTATGCACCGAATAATGGAGCTGAAAGAGTTGTTTTCCTAAATGAAATCAGTACAGTTTTGAGCAATTGTGAGCCTGAAAAGTTTTTATTCTTGGCAGGAGACTGAGAATGAACGGCTGGATAGAAACCACATAGAGCCTCATGCTGCTTCAAAACATGTGATGAGGCAAGTGGTGGAGACACAGAATTTGACTGATGTGTGGAGAGAAATGCATGATAAAAACCGACAGTACACCTTTGTCAGCAGTAGGGAGAATTTAATTTCTGTGAGCAGATTAGATAGACTTTACTGTTTTAAACATCATTTTGGCACTTTTAAAAAGTGCCAAATACTGCCTGTAGGGTTCTCTGATCACTCTATGGTGTCTTGTAGTGTTTTTATTGCCAATGTAAAACACAAGTCTGCTTACTGGCGTTTTAATACTGCCCTGCTTTCAGATGTACATTTTAAGTAAACTTTTAATGTTTTTTGGAAAGGGTTTAGAAATAGAAAAACAGATTTTGCTTCACTGAGGCAATGGTGGGATTGTGGTAAAGTGGAAATCAAGCAGCTTTGTCAACAATATACTCTCAATGTCTCTCGTGACATCACCAAGTCTATTAGAGATCTAGAGATCGGTATAGTGGAGCTGCAGGGTTCTGCGGAGTCCACAGGAAATCTAGGTTGTTTTGAGGACCTCAAATCCAAAAAAGCCTTATTGGCTGACCTGCTGTGCTGGGCTCTAAAGCACAGGGAGCATTGGTCCGGTTTCGTTTTCAGAGTGCTGCTGAGATGGACTCACCTTCCAAGTTCTTCTTCAATTTGGAAAAAAAAATGGACAGAGCAGATTCATCCATGCACTGCGTTCAAATACAAGACAGCTGCTGAATGACGCTAGTGAGATCCGGCAGAGGGCCGTGGATTTTTATTCTCACCTGTACACCACTGAGTACATTGAAGACCAGGCAGCTTTTGACTCCTTCTGTGATGGGTTGCCCAGGGTCGCAGAGGAGAGCAACAAAGAGCTGGAGGGTCCTCTGACAACTGAAGAGCTGTTTATGACATTACAAGGTATGCAGGCGGGGGGGGGAGGCCCCGGAAATTGATGGACTCCCACCAGAGTTTTATAAAGAGTTTTGGCCTGAGCTGGGTGGTGACTTTTCTGAAGTTTTCACAGAGAGTTTCGAGGAGTCATCTCTGCCTCAGAGCTGCAGGAGAGCAGTTTTGACCTCATTACCGAAGAAAGGTGATCTCCAAGATATTAAGAACTGGCGTCCAGTCTCGCTGTTGTGTGTGGACTACAAGATAGTGTCAAAAGCCCTGTCCAATAGATTGAAAAAGGTGATGGACCAAGTAATTCATTGGACCCAGACCTATTGTTGACAATGTGTCATTAATTAGAGATATTTTGGACGTCTCTGGTTCATTGGGTTTGGTTGTTGGTCTGATTTCTTTGGACCAAGACAAAGCATTTGACCGGGTTGAGCACCGTTACCTATGCTAGAAAGGTTCGTCCTCAGCCCTGGACTTATTGCTAAGATTAAGGGGGTTTTAAATACCTGGGGGTTTACCTGGGAGATGAGGATACTGCGAAGAAAAACTAGGAGGGAGTGGCAGAGAAAGTGGACTGGAAGTTGGCTAAGTGGAAGTGGTTGCTTCCTCAGATGTCCTATAGAGGAAGAGTGCTGATCCTTAACCATCTGGTAGCATCAACTCTCTGGCACAGGTTAGCATGTATAGAACCCCCTGCTGGCCTCTTGCAAAAAAGTACAGTCTGTCATGTTGAAATTTTCTGGGGGTCATTTACACTGGGTGCATCAAAGTGTACTTTACCTGCCGAAAGATGAAGGGGGCACGGGTTAGTACATTTAAAGAGCAGAGCAGCAGCATTCAGGTTACAGTTCATACAACAATACCTCACAGGAAATGATGATGTGATCTGGAAGCCAGTAACAAACGTTATTTTGAGAAAAGCAGCAGGTCTAGGTTTAGATGCCTCTTTGTTTTTAATGAATTGTAACTTGATTCGTTTGTGTAAATTGCCTCCTTTCTATAAGGGACTGTTTAAAGCCTGGACTTTGTTTCAGTGGGAAAGGCTGCAACCTGCGGCGGCGTTGTTCTGGCTCCTGGAGGAGCCTCTAGTCCACGGGGCCAGGCTGGACATTCAGAAGGACAGTAGACCTGGCCTCACACAGTGCTTGTGTTCAGTTGGGGCAGTTCAGCTGAAGCACAAAGTGGAGGCTGCAGGTCCCAGTTTTCACAACACAGAAGCAGTGGCTGCTCTTCTTGGCATCAAGTCATGTCGTCACACCAAAGACATTTTCAATGCCTGGACCAAAATCCTAACGAGTGATGAACTGTACATGTTCAGGGACTACTTTAATGGAACAGAGTTTCCTGATGGGGGGACCCTTTTCTGGAGCTGGTTCTCAGAATAGACCAAACTGGACTGACAGGAGAAAGGATACTGTGTGGAGAGAGAGGCGAAATGTACAAGATGAGTGTAAACCGGTGCGGAGGGTGTTTTATAAAGCACCTTTAAACAAAAGGTCCACTGATCTGCAGTGGCAACTTCTTCAGGGAGCATTGGCCATGAACACTTTTGTGTGCAAAATGAATCCCGGTGTCTGTGCTCAGTGTCCTTTCTGCCAGGGACTGTTTTCACTGTTATTTAGAATGCCACAGACTCAAAGTGTTGTTTGACTTGATTTATTTTTATGAAATGTAATGTAATCTGGTTTGGAACTGCTTTTATTTTTGGTGCAGGTTAGAGTACATGAAAGTGGCAGTTGTTAAATTTTGTGGTGGGACAGGCCAAACTGTCAATCTATAAGACAAGGAAAAATCAGATAGAGAATGTTTTGGATGAAGGGCTGCGGTCAATGTTTGTTTCCTTGGTGAAGGCCAGAATCAGAGTTGATTTTAAATTTTATTCACTTATGAAAAGGAGTTTGTGGCTCAGTGGTGCTTCACATGTGCTCTGTGTAGTGTGATTGAGGGGGCACTGGTTTTTAATCACTCTCTAGAATGATCTGAGAGGTTAGGTGTTTGTCTTGTGTTTTTTTCTACATCTGTTTTAAGATGGTTGTGTCATGTTGACTTTGATTTTTTATTGATAAAATAAAAATCTCTCTCACTCACTCACTCACTCACTCACTCACACACACATACACACACTTGCTTGTATAAAGTTAGTTTGTTAGAATTTGTGTGTTTTGTTGTTTTCCTTCCTTTATGAATAAATATATTTTGGAATCATACCTTCTGTCTGTTTAATATTGCACAAGAGTGAATGAAAAGTCAACCTCTGCTATGTCAAGAACTCTGAAATCCTTCAGGCTTTACTATTAATTTTTGTTATGGTTATTAACTTAGTTATTAATCAAAGTTTCCACTTGATAGCTTAGTGAACTTTATGAGACTGATATCTTTATCTGGCGATCATTTTTTCCTTTTCGGGAATGGTGCCCGAAGAGGTGATTCATGTAAATTAAGTCACATTATTTAACATGATTGATAATTATCATTAATAATTATTAATTATTTCCAGTAGCAGTTTTTATACCTTAATTGGAGATCTATTGCAAGGTCAGGCACATGTAAAGGCTAACCCCCAGTTTCCACCAGATGCGTGTTGGTTGCGTCTGCACTCCGGCACGGTAGCGGAGCCCATAGGATTTAATTCTTGTCAATGTGTGTGTTTCCACCGGCTGCAGCTGTGCTGCATTCCAGCTCCGTCTCAGCTGCGGCGCTCCGGAGCCCTCCGCAACAGATACGCAGGACGTCTATTTTTGCCGGCCACCGGAGCACAACGCAGCAATTCAGCACAGAGCAGATCGTGCGGGGCAGGAAGTCGTGCACAGAAACAAAATAAAACATCCGGTTAATTTTCAAAATAAAATACACAGTGTTCACGGCGGATCATATTTCCCTGCACTATACCTTGAAAACTACATAATGGGCAGAGGCAGGCCTGAAGTCAACAGGTCAGAGGCTTTCAGACGTCATTTCACCCCGTTGACACCATGGACGAGGAGATACTAATCATGGAGGTGCACCGAGATGTCTTCCAGCAGAGCTGCACCACTCCGCACAGCAAACGCAGCCGGTGGGTGTTGACGGACGGCGGAGTACGTAGCAGATAACCAGCGCTGCCGTTCCGCAACGGACATGTATCCAGTGGAATTCTGGCTTAAGTCCCAGAAAATGGTGCTGCCTCGATGAGGCATAGATCCCAACATTAGGTGTCCCCATGTGATGCATAGATTTGTTGTAGATTTCCGGATCACAGCAAGTTGGAATCCTTACATGAAACTGACACCGAGTAGAGCAATGCACAATTTTCTCATATACTGCTTATATACAGTACTATATACACAGATTTTACTTCAATTTTTATGATTTTCAATTCAAAACCTTGGTGGAGCAGGCCTCATTTCAGTCACTCCACAGCCTCTCTACAGTATGTTGGTCTCACAGGAGCCAGGCTGCAGAATCTGAAGACTGACAATGAGTTTAACTGCTTTTCTAAACCAGGAATAAAACAAGGCATAGATCAAGGGGTTAAGACATGAGTTAAAACAGAACAGATAAAGCACAAATGATGCAGATGAAGAACTGACCAAGGCATCACCTGCAAGAGTGACACAGTAAAATGGGCAGAAACATATTAGAAACACAACTACAAGAACACCAAGAGTCCTGGCTGCTTTCAGCTCCGATTTCTTTGTTTGTTGATTCACTGAAAGCTGGAGAGTGACAGCTGTGATGTGAGAGCGCATGGCACGAGCCTGAGACACAGCCACAACAAATACTCTCATGTACAGAACGACAATGACAGAAATGGGAACAATAAAGGTTACAACAAGGTCAACAGCTCCTGCAGTGTGGTTCATGACAATCACACACTCTCCATGGCAGGAATTATACCTGCCTGGTTGAGTCAGGTCATCCTTTAACAAGAGACTGCAGTAAGAAACAGCACAGAGCCAACACAGACACACACAGAGTTTAACTCTTTTCACAGTGACTCTGGTGGTGTAATGCAGAGGGTCACAAATAGCCACATAGCGGTCGACTGATATGAGCACCATGTCTCCTATGGAGGTAGAACTAAATATGAGGGACACATAATAATAGAGCAAACACATGAGGTCACCAAGAAACCAGCAGGCTGTTTTTAGCAGGACTTCTCCTGGTATCACCAGGAGGCCCACGAGAAAGTCTGAGACAGCCAGAGAGAGGAGGAGGATGTTGGTGGGTGTGTGGAGCTGCCTGGAGAGAAAGAGGAAAAACTCATAAACCCAACAAGTCCTCAGATCTAATTGATTGAAACAGTTGTAAAAAAAAACAGATATAATGAAATGTTTTCTGATCGACAACATCTGCAGTTTCAATATGGTTAAATGTGGACATCTAACTGCAATATCTGGTGTCAAAATCACAGTTAAGTTTGTGCAAAAGGGCAGAATACAAGTCAAATGTGTCTTAAATACATTTCCAAGGTTGCAACATCTGTATCATAATATAATTAAGTGTGGACAACTACTGCAGTATCTGGTGTTGAAATCACCAGTCAACAGTCAGCAAGACAGAGTACAAGTCAAATGTGTCTAATGTACAAGTCCAAGCTGCAACATTATTCAGTACCAACTGAAAGACAGTTCTTCTAATCTACAGAAGCTGTTCACATCAGTAAATTAAGTTAATCTTTGCCTGAAGTGGGAGACTGAGATGATGACAAGGAGGTTAAGAGCCACAGTGAGCAGAGAGATAAAGTACAGCACAATGTTAAGGAGCACAAAGTTGGCCCAAGGAGAGGTGGGCTTTCTGCAGGAGGTGTTGAGCAGTTGTGGAAAGCAGAGCTCCTCCATCTTCAGAGAGCTGCAGCTCTGGCAGCTTCCTGAACAAATCTGAGTCATATAACCAAATGAGCTCTTACGTTTTCGAAATTCCTCTCCTTTTTCTCTCGGTCTCTGTTGGACTCAGATGCCCCGCCTCCCTCACTCTGCACATCATCTTCATCACTTTTACTGGAACCCAGTGTTTCTGCTCTATGTCAGTCTCCACTCTTGTTTTCTTTATCTTGTCTTACCTCTTTGCCCTGTTTTAAGTCACCGAAGTGGACCGTCAACAGGAAGTTATGGAACAGCCCTTACTGATTTCAAAGAGGCCACACAGCACAGGTGCCAGTGCAGAGGGCTCAAGGAAAAATATTAATATTGTTGCCCAGTGAAAGAGACGAGCCTAGCTCAACTGTTGTGACAACACAATGCGCAAGCTCACATTCCTGATGGACTGCACTGAAATGTGACAGGCTGTTCTCATGCACTGTTTGTACGAACTCATTAAAGGAAAATTTCGGTTTATTTCAACCTGTCTCCTATCGTCCGAAATTTGTTTCAAGTGACTAGTGACATAAAAATAATAGTTAGCATGTTAGCCGTTAGCCTAGATACAGCCGGGGCGCATAGTAGCGTCAGACCTGTTAAAACGTAAGTGAACGGGCAACCTTCAAGTGCAAAGTTAGTCCACTAAACAAGCTTTTTTTCCACAAAGACCGCCTCATATCGTTAGGATAAATGTCAGAGATCATATAGAAAACGACATGTAAACGTGTTGTCTTACCTTACCGGTGTGCTGCCATGTTTGTTTACCATTTAGCTCTGCTTTCTAAAGCGCGGCCGAAATATCGCGAGCAGCGATCTCATACCGTGCCTGAAATCTCGCGAGAACAAGCAGCAACAGCTGGAAGGCAGAACCGGACAGTAGCCTGAAAAGTTCATTCATTTATTTTATGAAAGATTTATAGAATAATGGCTGACTTTTTGCCAGACTTCGACTTTGTGGAGGAGGAATTTGATTTTGCAGAGTTTGATGGCCGCCCTTATTTATTTGAGCCAGAATACACTGACGAAGAGCTTTGTGAAATTGAAGAACGGAGGAGGAGAGAGAGAGAGGCGCAACAGGTAGAGGACGAGAGAGGAGGAATGGCTGCTGCAAGGCTGCGTAGCTCTGGAGATTGGTGGTGTACCTGTGAATGCTGTGCCCCAGTGCCCACAGAAGAGGAATGCCTCTGTTGCAAGGAATGGGACCGGTTGCGGCCTTATTTTCAAGGTCTGGATGTGACCGAGGACGAGACACCTCCACCTGGAGTAGTATCCAGCTGGGCTTTATCTAGAGCTCGCGAGATATATTTCGGCCGCGCTTTGGAAAGCAGAGCTAAATGGTAAACAAACATGGCAGCACACCGGTAAGGTAAGACAACATGTTTACATGTCGTTTTCTATATGTTCTCTGACATTTATCCTAACGATATGAGGCGGTCTTTGTGGAAAAAAAGCTTGTTTAGTGGACTAACTTTGCACTTGAAGGTTGCCCGTTCACTTACGTTTTAACAGGTCTGACGCTACTATGCGCCCCGGCTGTATCTAGGCTAATGGCTAACATGCTAACTATTATTTTTATGTCACTAGTCACTTGAAACAAATTTCGGACGATAGGAGACAGGTTGAAATAAACCGAAATTTCCCTTTTAATAACATGGTAAACCATTAATGTGCTACCTGTAATTTTAAAGAAGGCTTCTTTTAGAGCCGGCATGACAAAATGGACCAGAGTTTAGTGAGAGTAAGAACAACCTCACAAATATATTGACACAATATTCTTGCTCAGATTTTCTGTAACACCCATAGTTGCCATGGCGGGAAAAAAAAATGCAATATATACAGTAAGCACTTCTGTCATTGCATAGCTTCATTCAGTGGCATCACTTTAAGAGCATTGTGCTGTGGGCAGATGGGGCGCGTTCCACTACCATTTTGTAGCTACTGTCTGCCGTCTGTGGGCTTCATTCCATTTCAAATTGCCATCCGTCTGCTGTAACCGAATCCAAACGCCACTAATAAATAAATAAATAAATAAGAAGAAAAAAATAAGGCTGAGCACGGAAGAACCAGAGAGGAAACACCATCTCATGGAGCCGTCTGCCCTCCACTCCACCAGGGGAGAGCGGACCCCAAGCCAGCGCCACAGAACCGCCACGTCGGGATCCTGGGACCACGCTCCACCCCTCCCCCTTGCACTAATCTGCACATTTGAACATTAAAGACTTGTTATTTACTGTGTACCTGTTTCCTGAGTCGTGCTTTTGGGTCCAGGCTTTAAACCAAATCATAACAGAATGATCTGGCCATGTTGGAACCAGCCAACTCAGACTCAGGTTCACCGGTGATGAATCTGAGACATGCTGTTTCATCCCAAGGGATAATGCTTGGACATCATGACCAGATGCTGCGGGAGATCATGGACTCCCTCTCCAATCTTACCTCCGGTCTCGCTCGAGTTGAGAACCAGCTGCAAACAAATAATCCACCTGTGTTTAATCTCTCCCCAGCAGTACCAGTGGGCACATTGCAACCCCGTGAGCCGTACGTTCCTGCCCCTGAACGTTATGACGGAGCCTTAGGTGACTGTAAGTCTTTTCTTTTCCAGTGTTCCCTAGTGTTCCCTACTTACAGTTCTGACAGGTCCAAGATTGCCTATGTGTTGGGTTTGCTCACGGGGAGGTTTTTGGTTTTCAAAATCCCTTTATTGAACCATTGCCAGACCTAATGAACAACAATAACAACCACCATCAAAACAAGTAAAGAAGTCTGTCCAATCAGAAATTTACAATCAACTCCTCATCCTCCCCCACAGAGCACAGAACCCCGCCAACAGCCCATATTTGACGAAATGTCAATATGTTGTCCGTCATCCTATAATAGGCGTGTTCCACTCTCAGTCTGGCTTTTAACAAGCCCTCCAGAACCGGCACTGGCTCCACACTGGTGATACCCTGCGCCTGGTTCTTGCGCGTCAACCAAATGGCCAACTTGGCAGAACCAGATATGAAGTTAATCAGTGTGTGAGCACTCTTCCTCCGTGCACTGTGCTTTGGGCCAAAGATGAACAAGCTGAAAGAAAAAACCTCCCCGAAACCCTGAAACCATCTTTTTAACAGCTCAAACAATGCTGACAGCCGGGGACACTGTACAAATAAATGAAACAAAGTCTCTGTCTGTGTACAGAAAGTGCACTCCTCCCCAACCCCTGGATCCAGGTGCGCTCTGTATCTGTTCGTGGCTATTGCACCACGTACAACCCTCCACTGGAGGTCTGCTGTCCGCTTTTCAACGGGCAGCTTGTACAGGGACCGCCAGCTGCCTTTCGGGGACACGTCTGTGCCAAAAAATTCAGCCCACCTCGACTCCTTCAGCCCTGCCAAAGAGTGCAGGTTCAGCACCTTCACGCAGACATGGTAAAGTGCTTTCTTCCTTACATCCTTAAAAGTGTCCAGGTGAGGGGTTGTAAAAGACAGCAGCTGACCACCTCCCTCCTGCCACTCCCTCACTGCTGGGTAAATGAGCAGAGAGGGGAAGCTGTATTCACTGTTCTCAGACCACTGATCACATAAAGCACAGTTCTCTGCAAAAGCTCTCAGAGATTGTGGCAGGGCGGCATGGACTTCCTCCACCACTCTGGTGATGAGCCTGATAGAGGTGATGTTGGTCCTCGCTCTCAGGGTGTCCACAGAACTTGCTGTCATCTTCATCAGATGACCCAGTTTGGTGCAGCCAGCCTCTCTGAGGCTAGCTCGCAGACTGGGAGACTGTAATGTCTGAGTCTTTAGAAGGTTGTTAAAAAACAAAGGCTCCTCAAACAGCCACATACCTGGTGTCTCATCTGTGGTACGTACAAGCTGGAAAATCTGCCATGCCTGCAACACAGAGCTGTAAAACGGTGTCAGTCCAGCAAGAACCACAGCTTCAGGTTGTAGAAGGAACAGTTGTTTGTCATAGCCCAGGCGCCCAGCTCTCCTCAGCAGCAGTCTAGCTGTATAGAGCCAACCTGGGCCAGAGGTATACAGGAGTCTTTGTGCAGTCTGGAGTCGAAAGGAAGCAATTTTAGACTGGATGTTTATCAGACCCTGTCCCCCTTCCGCCGCAGGCAGATAAAGGGCTGCTGCCCGGACCCAGTGTTTGCCAGACCAGAAGAAATCCACGATGGCTCTCTGAATGTCCTCTATCAGGCTTTTTGGTGGTGTTAAAACGTTGAACTTGTGCCAAAGGGCCGAGGCAACCAAGTTATTGGCAACCAGAACTCGTCCCCTATATGACAACTGGGGTAGCAACCATTTCCATTTAGACAACCTCGCGCACACCTTCTCCCTAATACACTCCCAGTTCTTTGCCTGAAAACCTTCTGTGCCCAAGAACACCCCCAGCACTTTCAGACCCTCCTTCCCCCACTCAAGACCTCCAGGCAAAATGGGCACTGCCTGATCCCTCCACTGTCCCACCAACAAAGCTTCACTTTTTGCCCAATTCACCCATGCAGATGTGGCCCCTTCATACAGGGACAGGGTGTCCTGCAAATATTGAACATCTCTCTGGCTGGTGATGAAGATACAAACATTATCCGCATAGGCCGATACAGTAGGAGGTTGAGCAAGATCCGAGGACCCAGGCAGTGAAAGACCACGGAGCTGACCCCTCAGCCTGTGCAGCAAGGGCTCGATGGCTAGACTATATAGCTGACCTGAGATAGGACAGCCTTGCCTTATCCCTCGCTGCACAGGGGAGGGCTAGAGCCTGGGGAACAGCCTTTTGGCATAATCCACTCACTGCTCAAGCTACTTTTGAATGGTTTTCCAACGAGATGATGTCTGTTTTTGACCATCCCATTACCAGTCATGACACCAGTAACCAACTGTTGAGCCTGCGCCAGGGTTCTCTTAGTGCGGCCAATTATTCAGTTGAGTTCCGTACTCTGGCGGCTGAACTTGGGTGGGATGACAAAGCACTCCAGAGCATTTTTTTGAGAGGACTTAATGAAACTGTTAAAGACTGTCTCGTGGGTAGGGCAGAGCCCAAGAGTTTACAGGAGCTAATCGCGTTAGCCATTAAAGTGGACAATAGGCTAAGAGAGTGACGCAGAGACAGAGCACAGGTTGTGAGATCCCCTGGAACTGCTGCTTCACCTATTGCTCCACGTTGGCCTGTTGAAACTACTCCTGCATCTAATAACCAGTCTGTTGCTCCCACAAGACAAGAGGAACCCATGCAGTTGGGTCGTAACCAGCTAACCCCAGCCGAGCGCAGTCGGCGCTTCAAAGAGAGACTATGTATCTATTGTGGACAGCCTGGACATCAACTCGCCACATGCCCTCAATGTTTAAACCCAAGTCCTCACCAGTCGCAGCCGGGGTTCTGGTGAGTAGCACTGTGGTCCCTATGTTACCCCGTAAACGCATTAACATTGAAGCCTGTATTTTGCTAAACGGTGAAACCTTTAAACTGGAGGCTCTAGGTGATTCTGGCTCTGATTCCAATTTGCTTGATTCCCAGTTTGTTGAACAAACCCTGATTAATACTTTCCCCATTGACACACCTCTCGTGGCTAATGCATTAAATGCGGAGCTACTGGCTCACATCTCCCATCAAACAGAGACACTATCACTGTTGCTGGCCGGTAATCATCGAGAACAAATATCTTTTCATATCATGCCATCCTCTCACGCCCCTCTAGTACTCGGGTTACCCTGGCTCCAAAAACATAATCCAGTCATCGATTGGGCAGCCAGTAAAATTACAAGTTGGAGTTCATTCTGTCACACCTCATGTCTCAAGTCTGCTCTTCCTCCAAGCTCAAGTAAACCCAGTGCAACCCCACCATAACCTCCAGACCTCTCCTCTGTACCATCCGTGTATCATGACCTGGCTGAGGTGTTCAGCAAACAGCGGGCTCAATCATTACCACCTCACAGACCTTACGACTGCGCCATTGAGCTGCTGCCCGGAGCCCCCCTTCCCACCAGCAGGCTCTACAACCTCTCCGTACCTGAGCGAGAAAGCATGGAAACCTACATAACAGACTCCCTGAACTCAGGTATCATACGACCTTCCTCTTCTCCACTTGGTGCCGGTTTCTTTTTTGTGGGAAAGAAAAATAAAACCCTGAGACCCTGCATTGATTATCAGGGCTTAAACAACATCACTGTCAAAAATAAATATCCATTACCCCTCATTAATTCTGCGTTTGAACCTCTCCATGGTGCAACTATCTTCACGAAGCTGGACCTGCGTAACGCCTACCACCTGGTGCGTATAAAAGAGGGTGATGAGTGGAAAACGGCATTCAACACACCCCTGGGACATTTCGAGTACCTCGTGATGCCGTTTGGGTTAACTAATGCTCCAGCCGTTTTCTAAGCATTAGTTAATGATGTTCTGAGAGACTTCCTGAATCATTCTGTGTTCGTTTATCTGGATGACATTTTGATTTTCTCCCGCAACCTCGAGGAGCACATTGTGCATGTGCGACAGGTTCTGCAGAGGTTGCTGGAGAATAAGCTGTTTGTGAAGGGGGAGAAGTGCGAGTTTCATGTGACCTCTGTTTCCTTCCTGGGGTACATCCTGGAGAGCGGGCAGGTGAGACCAGATCCCACGAAGATCCAGGCAGTGACGGACTGGCCCCAACCCAAGTCTCGCAAGCAGCTCCAGAGGTTCCTGGGCTTCGCAAATTTCTACCGGCACTTCATCAGGAACTACAGTCAGGTAGTTGCACCTTTAACCCAACTCACTTCTTCTTCTGTGCCTTTTGTCTGGTCTCCTGTGGCTGAAGATGCCTTCAGGGAGCTGAAGAAGTGCTTCACCTCGGCTCCTGTCCTGGTTCAACCAGATCCTGCCCGCCAGTTCGTGGTTGAGGTCGACGCTTCTGACGTCGGGGTGGGCACTGTGTTATCCCAAAGAGCTGCAGGAGACAACAAGCTCCATCCTTGTGCGTTCTTTTCCAAGAAACTGTCACCTGCGGAGCGAAACTATGACGTGGGAAACCAGGAGTTGCTGGCTGTCAAGTTGGCTCTGGAGGAGTGGAGACACTGGCTGGAGGGAGCGGAATCACCTTTTACGGTATGGACTGATCATAAAAATTTGGCTTACATTCAAAGTGCTAAACGATTGAACTCTCGCCAAGCCCGGTGGGCTTTGTTTTTTGGCCGGTTCAACTTTAACCTCACTTACCGGCCAGGGAGCAAGAATGTTAAGCCTGACGCCTTATCTAGGCAATTTCACGATGACGGGGGCAGCCCACCTGTGCCAGACACCATTCTTCCCCCGTCCTGTCTTGTTGGTTCTCTGACCTGGGAGATTGAGTCCGTGGTTAGGACTGCTCTCCATACTGACCCAGATCCTGGTGGTGGTCCCCAGGGTCGTTTATTTGTGCCTGTCTCTGTCTGTCCTCAGGTCCTCCAGTGGGGACACACATCCCGGTTCACCTGCCATCCTGGAGCCTTCCGCACCCTGACGCTCCTACAACGCCACTTCTGGTGGCCCACCATGTCTTCAGACACCCATGAATATGTCAAGGCCTGTACTGTGTGTGCCCGCGGTAGAGTGACCCATCAGCCACCTGCTGGACTCCTCCGTCCGCTCCCAGTGCCCGGCCGTCCATGGTCCCACATAGCCCTGGATTTCGTGACCGGATTACCTCCATCCCAAGGTAAAGACACCATTCTAACGATTGTGGATCGTTTTTCCAAGTCTGTTCCTTTTGTGGGTCTTCCTAAACTGCCCTCTGCTGCTGAAACTGCTGAACTGTTGGTGGATCATGTGTTCCACATTCATAGAATTCCAGCCGACATTGTGTCAGACAGAGGCCCCCAGTTTACTTCTCAGGTATGGAAGGAGTTTTGCCAAGCACTGGGTGCTACAGTGAGCCTGTCATCGGGTTACCACCCCCAGTCTAATGGTCAGACAGAGAGGGCCAACCAGGACCTGGAGACCACCCTCCACTGCATATGTGCTCGGAACCCAGCTTCATGGAGCACTCACCTCGCCTGGGTGGAGTATGCACACAACTCCCTGACGTCAGCAGCTACGGGTATGACACCATTTGAAGCCTCTTTGGGTTACTTACCACCTCTGTTTCCCTCCCAGGAGCAGGAGATTGCCGTGCCATCGGTCCAGCTCAACCTCCGCAGGATCCGCAGAGTCTGGAGGGAGACCAGAGCGGCTCTCCTGCGCACCCAGGACCAGAACTGGAGGTTGGCTGACCGGCGGCGTACTCCTGCTCCGGAGTACAAACCAGGACAAAAGGTTTGGTTGAA
This sequence comes from Epinephelus lanceolatus, assembly GCF_041903045.1. Lineage (NCBI taxonomy): Eukaryota > Metazoa > Chordata > Actinopteri > Perciformes > Serranidae > Epinephelus > Epinephelus lanceolatus. The sequence continues at coordinate 39,862,480 of NC_135747.1, read as the reverse complement.
TGCGAAGGATATTCCCCTCAGTGTGGCTTCTAAGAAACTGTCTCCCAGATTCATTGGTCCGTTTGAAGTTGAGTCAGTTGTTAATCCCTCTGCTGTTCGCCTCACACTCCCTGCCTCAGGGGGCGTGGCTACCAATACCTGGTGGACTGGGAGGGATATGGACCCGAGGAAAGGAGCTGGATTGTTCGGGGACTGATCCTGGACCCCTCTCTCCTCACTGACTTCTACTGGAGACACCCCGACAAGCCTGGTAGACCGCCTGGAGTCGGTCATTGGGGGAGGGGGGGGGGGGGGGGGGGGGTACTGTCATGATCCTCATCATGGCAGCCTCTCCCTCATGTGTGTGTGTGTGTCATTCCCTGTCTGTATTACTCCTCCTGTGTTTCTCCCCCTGTGTTTCTCCCCCTGTCTGTTCTGTGTGTGTGCATATGGGCGTGGCTTCCTTCCACAGGCAGTGCCAGATGAATCCACTCCAGTAATCAACCTCTCCATAAAGCCTCTGGATTCCTCCCTACTCGTCGCCAGATCGTTTCATCAGTCTGCGCAGTAGTTTGTATCCTGGCTCCTCTGTGTTTTTGCCCTCGTGCTTTGTTAGCTTGTGTAGCTAATGCCTCTGTGTTTGTTCCACCTCGATTGCTGTGCTTGCCTCGTGATCTCGTGTGTGCTACTTAACTGCCTGCCTGTGGACCTTCCTGCCGCCGTCAGCTCTCCTGTGTTTCCCCTCGGAGTGAGTACGCTCGAGAAGACGGAACCTGCTGCGCCGTGCCGCAGCACCGCCACCACATGGCGGACGCCACACCACGGACACTCTCACTCTCCTCCTCACCGGTGCCTTCACTGAACACGTTGGGATCCTGGGACCATGCTCCACCCCTCCACCTTGCACTAATCTGCACATTTGAACATTAAAGACTTGTTATTTACTGTGTACCTGTTCCCTGAGTCGTGCTTTTGGGTCCAGACTTTAAACCAAATCATAACACACGAGATGATTAAGGCTCCAACGAGAGACGCACTACCGAATGAGACGGAATTATCTGGCACTCAAGGTGAAGTCAGAGATGGCTTTATAGCAAGGTTGACAAGGTGAGATGGAAACCAGGTGTTCCTCACCACCCGTGGTGGAAAAGTAGGTCAGCCCCGCCTCCACACACCAGCCCTGCAGGTCCAGGAAGGACAGGAAAACAAACAGAAAAACACAAAAGCCACCACCAAACCATGCATCAAAAGCAGACCATAACAAATAGGCTAAATAGTATCTAAGCAATAATAAAGTGTCTAAACAATAATAAATAGTATCCAAGTTATCTATTAGGCTACCATTCCACTCTGTAAATAGATTTTAAAATTTCAATATAATTTCGATATTATTTTTGCTTATTTCATTATTGTTATTATTGGTTTTACTTTGGTTTTACTTTTTAGTAGTATTGTATTGTCTGAGGATGACTCATTTTAGTAACTATCTACAGTAAAAAAGAAAAAACAAGCAAAAATCATTTTATACACTGGGCCTTCAAAGTGCTCTCTGAAACTACACCTGGCATGGCTTGTGTCCAAAAAAAGACAAAATCAAAACTTTGTCGTAGAGCTAAACCAAATACATCATTGGAAAGGTCTCAACCTGGAGAGTAACATATGTCAGTATGAAGATTCTACATGGCTCCTGCTTTCAGCCATTGACCTTTGAACCTTGACCTCAGTGCATGTTTGAGTGCTTATAACTCAGCAACAAAAGGGGGTGCAGACATGGGACCAACTGTTATAGAGAGCTCTTGACCTCAGCTATCATGTGAGTGTAGTCAACAACTGGGGGTGCTGTCAGATATGGGTAAAATATGGATACAATTAATTTTCACCCATTTAGAAATTAGATATTTAAAATCTGATTACACAAGTGTGTTTACCATCCCCTTAAAGTCCACAGTGTACTTTCAATTCAGTATTTACAACTTCCAAATCTGGGAAAAAAAACTTATATTTTTTAAAAACTACAATTCCCTGGGACCGCTCCATGCAGCTTGATACATATCAGCAACATAGTTGTAGTTCTTCTGATTTGCAAAGTAGGGTTCTAAATAGGGTTGTAAAAAGATATATCTACCCAATATATCTAATATCTAGTGAAGCCGAACTAAAACACTAAACACACTGCACCTAGATGAACTATGTTAAGAAAAAGTAAAGATGTCGGCTAATTTTCGATATTTTAGCTAATACACTAGAAACAGCATTTTCGGGACGGCAGGTTTTTTTGCAGCTTGTAAAATAGGGTTGTAAAAAGATAGATCTACTGAATATATCTAACATCTAGTAAAGCCGAACTAGTAATGACACTGCACCTAGATGAACTATGTTAAGAAAAAAAGCAAGGATGTTGGCTAATTTCAGATATTTTCGATAGTACTCTAAAAAAACTGCGTTTTTGGGACGGTAGGTTTTTTGCGGCTTGTTGTAAAATAGAGTCGTAAAAAGATACATCTACTGAATATATCAAATGTCCAGTAAAGCTGAACTAGTAATGACACTACACCTAGATAAAATATGTTAAGAAGAAGCAAGGATGATGGTTAACTTCAGATATTTTAGCAAGTTCTCTAGAAACAGTGTTTTTGGGACTGAATATTTGAATATATCAAATATCTAGTACAGCCGAACTATCATGTTATTATTATTATTATTATTGTTGGTGGGAAATTATAACAGAGGAATATATTTGCCGTTTTAATATCAAGAACACTTTAGTGTTTTTGTGTCTATATAGGACGTTGTTGAATCGGGGAATTTGTGTGTCCACCATGAAAAAGGATCCTAATCGACTTTACATTGGCATTGTTTCTGTGGTACCAGCACGTAATTTCAACCCATTACATTGCTGCCATCATGGAATGCGGTGTTAAGAGGTCGTGGTCATTTCACGTATTTCTGTCAGATCAGGTTGGAAAGGGAGGTACGGTCTAAGAAGCAGCCTAGTTATACTGTAAGACACGGGGAAATATGTGCGGGAAGTGAGTGCGGGAAGTTACACTGTACATCTGTGGAAGTTGGGGTAAAGTAGGTGGTAGGTGAACGGGAGGTACACACTAAGGACGCGGGCCGTATTATGTAGTGTTACCAAAGGTTTTTGTGATTTTCAATTCAAAATCTTGGTGGAGCAGGCCTCATTTAAGTCACTCCACAGCCTCTCTACAGTATGTTGGGGGAGCAGGAGCCAGGCTGCAGAATCTGAAGACTGACAATGAGTTTAACTGCTTTTCTAAACCAGGAATAAAACAAGGCATAGATCAAAGGATTAAGACATGAGTTGAAATAGAACAGATAAAACACAAATGATGCAGATGAAGAACTGACCAAGGCATCACCTGCAAGAGTGACACAGTAAAATGGGCAGAAACATATTAGAAACACAACTACAAGAACACCAAGAGTCCTGGCTGCTTTCAGCTCAGATTTCTTTGTTTGTTGATTCACTGAAAGCTGGAGAGTGACAGCTGTGATGTGAGAGCGCATGGCACGAGCCTGAGACACAGCCACAACAAATACTCTCATGTACAGAACGACAATGACAGAAATGGGAACAATAAAGGTTACAACAAGGTCAACAACTCCTACAGTGTGGTTAATGACAATCACACACTCTCCATGGCAGGAATTATACCTGCCTGGTTGAGTCAGGTCATCCTTTAACAAGAGACTGCAGTAAGAAACAGCACAGAGCCAACACAGACACACATACAGTTTAACTCTTTTCACAGTGACTCTGGTGGTGTAATGCAGAGGGTCACAAATCGCGACACAGCGGTCGACTGATATGAGCACCATGTCTCCTATCGAAGAAGACGTAATGATGAAGGACACATAAAAATAGAGCAAACACAAGAGGTCACCAAGAAACCAGCAGTATGTTTTTAGCAGGACTTCTCCCGGTAGCACCAGGAGGCCCACGAGAAAGTCTGAGAGAGCCAGAGAGAGGAGGAGGATGTTGGTGGGTGTGTGGAGCTGCCTGGAGAGAAAGAAGAAAAACTCATAAACCTAACAAGTCCTCAGATCTAAATAACAAAACAGATAAAACAAGTGTAAAAAAAGGTCTATAATGGAATGTTTTCTGATCGACAACATCTGTAGTTATAATTAACAGTCAGCAAGACAAAGTACATTTCCAAGGTACATTATTCAGTACCAACTCAAAGACAGTTCTTCTAATCTACAGTAGCTTTTGACATTTTTAAGTTAATCTTTGCCTTAAGTGGGAGACTGAGATGATGACAAGGAGGTTAAGAGCCACAGTGAAAACATGAACTCAACAAGTCCCCAAACTGAAATGACTAAAACAGTTGTAAAAAAACAAACAAACATATAATTAAATGTTTTCTGATCGACAACATCTGCAGTTTCAATATGGTTAAATGTGGACATCTAACTGCAATATCTGGTGTCAAAATCACAGTTAAGTTTGTGCAAAAGGGCAGAATACAAGTCAAATGTGTCTAAAATACATTTCCAAGGTACAACATTATTCAGTACCAACTCAAAGACAGTTCTTCTAATCTACAGAAACTGTCCACATTTTTAAGTTAATCTTTGCCTGAAGTGGGAGACTGAGATGATGACAAGGAGGTTAAGAGCCACAGTGAGCAGAGAGATAAAGTACAGCACAATGTTAAGGAGCACAAAGTTGGCCCAAGGAGAGGTGGGCTTTCTGCAGGAGGTGTTGAGCAGTTGTGGAAAGCAGAGCTCCTCCATCTTCAGAGAGCTGCAGCTCTGGCAGCTTCCTCAACAAATCTGAGTTATATAATCGAATGACCTCTTACCTCTCCTCCTTTTTCTCTCTGACCTGGTGCATTACTATTAAAACTACTGTTTACATTAAGAATTGACCCCAAAGCAGTACATTAGTCATCATGTACTTTTATTTAACATTACCTGACACATACAAAATAAATATTTTAAATTAAATCTAATCACAAGGCAGACAATTTAAATGAAGTGGCTACAAAAAATGTAAACAAAGGACATGCACAAGTTTGCTGCCTGTAACCGTCTTATAAAGCTTTTGTGCAATACACTACAGTGGTTGTGATACACACATTGACTGTATCAGAAGAGAAACAATGTACGTAGGTGAACCCTGCAGCAAAGTGAACCCTCTTCCTCAGAGAGGATCTTTGTCTTCCAGTTTGTTCCTGGCGGCAGAGCAGAGTGAACCGTCTTTCTTCTCAGAGGATCTTTGTCCCATGAGAGCAGGCACGCTGCTCTCCGTGTCTGTGTAAACAAGTTTCGCTGACGATTTGACAGTCACTAGAAGCACATTATGACCCTTTGTAAAAGTTTCTGTGTGGTACCTGTGTTGTACATGAGCTAACGTTAGCGGCTAAGGACTGAGAGGCTGTCTGGTATGTGTGTGTGTGTCTGAGGAGCGTCAGTACATTTACGCTTGTTACATTAGTCGTAACGTTAGCCTTGCTGTTTGTCATGTTAACGTTATCGTCGGCAGCCCTGAATAGCTTGTAAAGCTGTAGCATAGTTAGTTAACACATTTGTTATCGGCCCATGTGTTTACTGCTACAGAGAATTAATATATCTTTGGTTTATTTGCACAACGCCGCCTCTCTGCCGTCTTTTATCACGCTTGCTAACGCTAAGTTAACATTACCAGCAGATCTGTATGAGGCACAAACTGAGGCTACAGTTAGCAGTGTGCTGATGCTTAGTGGTATTTCTTAATCTTTTTCTGTGAAACTGATGTGTATTTAATAAACATGTGTACATTATTAGCGTTATATTTTTAGGGGAAAATGCGAGTGAAAATACTCGCACCGTAGACCCATGCCTTCAGTGGACACGCTCCCACCATTGTTTGCTGCTCTGTCTTCATTCAGTGTCCGGCCGTCTCGCGAGATCTCTCGCCATGACCTCAGGTGCTAAATGCTGATCTCGTGAGACTACCTGGGTTGATAGTGCTGCAGGCTGCTGCAGTCTGCTACCGGCTGCACAACACGTCCACAGAGGAAAACAGTTGTAGTAAAAGATCGATTTTTTAATTAATGAATCAATTTTGTGCCATTTAAAGGAAAATCGATTCAAATCGATTAAATCTATTTTTTCAACCCAGCTCTAGTCAACCTCATTTTCCTCAATGATATCTTTAACATTCCTGTATACACACAAAAACACGGAAGTGTCCTTGATAACACAACAATATGACAGGTTAATGTCAAGGCCATAAAATAAAATAAATGTATTTTGCCAGCTTTTGATAGCGTAGGGCTTTAAGAGCATTGTGCTGTGGGCGGATGGGGCACGTTCCACTACCATTTTGTAGCTACTGTCCACTGTCTGTGGGCTTCATTGCATTTCAGATTGCCATCCGTCTGCCGTAACTGAATCCAAACACCACTAATAAATAAATAAATAAATAAGAAGAAAAAAATAAGGCTGAGCACGGAAGAACCAGAGAGGAAACACCATCACATGGAGCCATCCGCCCTCCACTCCACCAGGGGAGAGCGGACCCCAAGCCAGCGCTACAGAACCAGCTGCCCCGCCTCCTCCACACACCAGCCCTGCAGGTCCAGGAAGGACAGGAAAACAAACAGAAAAACACAAGAGCCGCCACCAAAACATGCATCAAAAGCAGACCATAACAAATAGGCTAAATAGTATCTAAGCAATAACAAAGTGTCTAAACAATAATAAATAGTATCCAAGTTATCTATTAGGCTACCATTGCACTCTGTAAATAGATTTTAAAATTTCTATATAATTTTTGCTTATTTCATTATTGTTATTATTGGTTTTACTTTTCAGTAGTATTGTATTATCTGAGGATGACTCATTTTAGTAACTATCTACAGTAAAAAAGAAAAAAACAAGCAAAAAACAAAACTCATTTTATACACTGGGCCTTCAAAGTGCTCTCTGAAACTACACCTGGCATGGCTTGTGTCCAAAAATGAAAAAATCTAAACTTTGTCGTAGAGCTAAACCAAATACATCATAGGAAAGGTCTCAACCTGGAGAGTGACATATGTCAGTATGAAGATTCTACATGGCTCCTGCTTTCAGCCATTGACCTTTGAACCTTGACCTCAGTGCATGTTTGAGTGCTTATAATTCAGCAACAAAAGGGGGTGCAGACATGGGACCAACTGTTATAGAGAGCTCTTGACCTCAACTATCATGTGAGTGTCGTAAACAACTGTGGGTGCTGTCAGATATGGATAAAATATGGATACAATTAATTTTCACCCATTTAGAAATTAGATATTTAAAATCTGAGTACACAAGTGTGTTTACCATCCCCTTAAAGTCCACAGTGTACTCTCAATTCAGTATTTACAACTTCCAAATCTGGGAAAAACACTTCGATTTTTTAAAAACTACAATTCCCTGGGACCGCTCCATGCAGCTTGATACATATCAGCAACATAGTTGTAGTTCTTCTGATTTGCAAAGTAGGGTTCTAAATAGGGTTGTAAAAAGATATATCTACCCAATATATCTAATATCTAGTGAAGCCGAACTAAAACACTAAACACACTGCACCTAGATGAACTATGTTAAGAAAAAGTAAAGATGTCGGCTAATTTTCGATATTTTAGCTAATACGCTAGAAACGGTGTTTTCGGGACGGCAGGTTTTTTTGCAGCTTGTAAAATAGGGCTGTAAAAAGATAGATCTACTGAATATATCTAATATCTAGTAAAGCCGAACTAAAACACTAAACACACTGCACCTAGATGAACTATGTTAAGAAAAAGTAAAGATGTCGGCTAATTTTCGATATTTTAGCTAATACGCTAGAAACGGCGTTTTCAGGACGGCAGGTTTTTTTGCGGCTTGTAAAATAGGGTCGTAAAAAGATAGATCTACTGAATATATCTAATATCTAGTAAAGCCGAACTAGTAATTACACTGCACCTAGATGAACTATGTTAACTCTATGGGCCCGAACGACGCACAGTGCGTCCAAATTCACACCTGTCCTTCTCTATTGATTTTCTCCGCGACCGTGCGTCATAGCAAGAAGCCACACATACCATGTGAAACAGCAAAATTGTAGCTTTCCGACAAGACCAAGACTTGTCCGTAGTCCAATGTTTTCATAGCAAAAAAAAATGAAAAATTTACACTAAAATCATGAATAACAGAGCTTTCATACAGCTCTGCACACACATTACTGTTGGATGGATTACTCGCGAATGCAGGCTTGCACAGAAATGCCACACATATCACATGAGAGCGCAGGACCACACACATCATTGTGCTGTCATCCCATCATGCTATAAATCCAGATTAATTGTCTACAAAATAAAAACCTGACGAATTTCTTTACAACCCATTATACAGATCTTGTTATCAGTCACTTCATATAGTGAGGAATATCGTATCTCACCACGTCTTAGGCTTGCGTGTGTTTCTCCCTGTCTATCCACATTTGTAGTCCGGCTTTCACGATGCAAATATCTCCATATTGTCCAGTTGACACTCCATCAAACTTTGTATGACAAGACCAGCCACTTCACCTTTGCACACCCAGACAACTGCAGCCTAATTATGCATGCTGACAGGGCCGTAGTCACCATATACATTGAGGGGGACATGTGCCCCCCCCCCCCCCCCCCAATGCCCAAAATGCCCCCCCAGTATATAACTGAAACTGAAAAACAACAACAAACTTTGTTTACTGCAAACAAAGTGGCAAATATTATCTTGGAGGACATCATTGCACTTGGCTGACTATTTTTCTATTATCTTATATGTAAATATTGCATGTTTCCTTCAGATAAAACACATTTTTGACTTGTGAATGAGTCAATGGAATTTCTTGCAATAATGAAAAAATACTGGCAATCATGTCCGCCTGGCACAAACCACATGTTTTGGACAGCTGTGAAGTGACAGAATGTCCCACCATCATGGTTCTTATATTGCCAGATTCCAGAGAGTCTCCCCTCTTCATATATGGCAGAATATGTCAACTTCCAACTTGCTATGGTGAGATACATGTAAAAATGTAAGAATTTAGTAACACGGATTTGTTTTTTTCATTGATATAAAAATTAATATAAAATACAGGCACATAGAAGGACATGTAATGATGGCAAATCTGGTTAGCCCAGATTGTCCTGAAAAAAAAAACAAGATATAGCATGTGTATGTAGCCTTTATAATGACTGTGATATGAGCTTAAAAGTAAAGGCAGTAAAAATACCCCAAAAACGCCTAGGGCCCATAGGGTTCAGAAAAAAAGCAAGGATGTTGGCTAATTTAAGATATTTTCGATAGTACTCTAAAAACGGCGTTTTTGGGACGGTAGGTTTTTTTGCGGTTTGTTGTAAAATAGAGTCGTAAAAAGATACATCTACTGAATATATCAAAAGTCTAGTAAAGCTGAACTAGTAATGACACTGCATCTAGATAAAATATGTTAAGAAGAAGCAAGGATGATGGTTAACTTCAGATATTTTAGCAAGTTATCTAGAAATGGTGTTTTTGGGACTGAATATTTGAATATATCAAATATCTAGTACAGCCGAACTATCATGTTATTATTATTATTATTATTATTATTATTATTATTATTATTGGTGGGAAATTATAACAGAGGAATATATTTGCCGTTTTAATATCAAAAACACTTTAGTGTTTTTGTGTCTATACAGGACATTGTTGAATCAGGGGATTCATGTGTCCACCATGAAAAAGGATCCTAATCGACTTTACATTGGCACTGTTTCTGTGGTACCGGCATGTAATTTCAACCCATTACGTGCTGCCACCACAGAATGCGGTGTTAAGAGGTCGTGGTCATTTCATGTATTTCTGTGAGATCAGGTTGGAACGGGAAGTACGCTCTAAGAAGCAGCCTAGTTATACTGTAAGACACGGGGAAATATGTGCGGGAAATGAGTGGGGGAAGTTACACTGTACATCTGTGGAAGTTGGGGTAAAGTAGGTGGTAGGTGAACAGGAGGTACACACTAAGGACGTGGGCCGTATTATGTAGTGTTACCAAAGTTTTTTGTGATTTTCACTTCAAAACCTTGGTGGAGCAGGCCTCATTTCAGTCACTCCACAGCCTCTCTACAGTATGTTGGTGGAGCAGGAGCCAGGCTGCAGAATCTGAAGACTGACAATGAGTTTAACTGCTTTTCTAAACCAGGAATAAAACAAGGCATAGATCAAAGGATTAAGACATGAGTTCAAATAGAACAGATAAAGCCATGCAGATGAAGAACTGACCAAGGCATCACCTGCAAGAGTGACACAGTAAAATGGGCAGAAACATATTAGAAACACAACTACAAGAACACCAAGAGTCCTGGCTGCTTTCAGCTCCGATTTCTTTGTTTTTTGATTCACTGAAAGCTGGAGAGTGACAGCTGTGATGTGAGAGCGCATGGCACGAGCCTGAGACACAGCCACAACAAATACTCTCATGTACAGAACAACAATGACAGAAATGGGAACAATAACGATTACAACAAGGTCAACAACTCCTGCAGTGTGGTTCATGACAATCACACACTCTCCATGGCAGGAATTATACCTGCCTGGTTGAGTCAGGTCATCCTTTAACAAGAGACTACAGTAAGAAACAGCACAGAGCCAACACAGACACACACAGAGTTTAACTCTTTTCACAGTGACTCTGGTGGTGTAATGCAGAGGGTCACAAATAGCCACATAGCGGTCGACTGATATGAGCACCATGTTTCCTATCGAAGAACACACAATGATGACGGACACATAATAATAGAGCAAACATATGAGGTCACCAAGAAACCAGCAGGATGTTTTTAGCAGGATTTCTCCCGGTATCACCAGGAGGCCCACGAGAAAGTCTGAGACAGCCAGAGAGAGGAGGAGGATGTTGGTGGGTGTGTGGAGCTGCCTGGAGAGAAAGAAGAAAAACTCATAAACCCAACAAGTCCTCAGATCTAAATAACAAAACAGATAAAACAAGTGTAAAAAAAGGTCTATAGTGGAATGTTTTCTGATCAGCAACATCTGTAGTTATAATTAACAGTAAGCAAGACAAAGTACATTTCCAAGGTGCAACATTATTCAGTACCAACTCAAAGACAGTTCTTCTAATCTACAGTAGCTGTTGACATTTTTAAGTTAATCTTTGCCTGAAATGGGAGACTGAGATGATGACAAGGAGGTTAAGCGCCACAGTGAAAACATGAACTCACCAAGTCCCCAAAACTAAATGACTAAAACAGTTGTAAAAAAAAAAAAAAAACATCAAATGAAATGTTTTCTGATCGACAACATCTGCAGTTTCAATATAGTTAAATGTGGACATCTAACTGCAATATCTGGTGTCAAAATCACAGTTAAGTTTGTGCAAAAGGACAGAATACAAGTCAAATGTGTCTAAAATACATTTCCAAGGTGCAACATTATTCAGTACCAACTCAAAGACAGTTCGTCGAATCTACAGAAGCTGTCCACATTTTTAAGTTAATCTTTGCCTGAAGTGGGAGACTGAGATGATGACAAGGAGGTTAAGAGCCACAGTGAGCAGAGAGATAAAGTACAGCACAATGTTAAGGAGCACAAAGTTGGCCCAAGGAGAGGTGGGCTTTCTGCAGGAGGTGTTGAGCAGTTGTGGAAAGCAGAGCTCCTCCATCTTCAGAGAGCTGCAGCTCTGGCAGCTTCCTGAACAAATCTGAGTCATATAACCAAAGTACATCTTAAGCTTTCGAAATTCCTCTCCTCCTTTTTGTCTCGGTCTCTGTTGGACTCAGATGCCCCGCCTCCCTCACTCTGCACATCATCTTCATCACTTTTACTGGAACCCAGTGTTTCTGCTCTATGTCAATCTCCGCTCTTGTTTTCTTTACCTTGTCTTACCTCTTTGCCCTGTTTTAAGTCACCTAAGCAGACCATCAACAGGAAGTTATGGAACAGCCCTTACTGATTTCAAAGAGGCCACACAGCACAGGTGCCAGTGCAGAGGGCTCAAGGAAAAATATTAATATTGTTGTCCAGCGAAAGAGACGAGCCTAGCTCAACTTTTGTGGCAACACAATGCGGAAGCACACATTCCTGATGGACTGCACTGTAATGTGACAGGCTGTTCTCATGCACTGTTTGTACGAACTCATTAATAATATGGTAAATCATTAATGTGCTACCTGTGATTTTATAGAAGACTTTAGAGCCGACGTGAAGAAATGGACCAGAGTTCCGAGAGAGTAACAACAACCTCACAAATAAAATGACACAATATACTTGCTCAGATTTTCTGCATCACTGATAGTTACAGTGGAGAAAAAAATCCATGGTATATACAGTAAGCGTTACTGTTATTGCACAGCTCCATTCGGTGGCATTACTAATATAACATTAACATTACAGCTGTCAAATTTGCAATTATTACATGTTCCCTCAGCTAAGGATCTGTGCCGCTCATAGATTGACTAATGACCACAGAGTGATGCTGTTTCTAAAATTGTTGGGGTGTGAAAGGCTTTTGTTTTTTTTGTTTTTTTTTACCAATTTTATGTTGAAACTCTGAACGTCAACTGTTCCCAACCAGGCTAGCTGCATAGCGTTAATACAGTGATGTAGTCAGCTTCAAAGAGAGCTTTTCTGTATGTAGTTGCCATGGCGGAAAAAAAGCAATATATACAGTCAGCACTTCTGTCATTGCATAGCTTCATTCAGTGGCATCACTAATATAAGGTTAACATTATGGCTGTCAAGTTTGCAATTATTACATGTGTGACGACCCCTCCACTCCTCTGCGTAGTGCTGGTGTACTGTGTGCTGTTGTCTTCCTGGCAGGTTCTGGTCCGAGGCGGGGTCGTCGTCATCAGGTGATGAGCTGCACCTGGGCCTGGTGATGTGCTCGACCATATATTCCTCCTTCCTCAGATACCTTGTGGCCGCCGCTGTACCTACACACGCGTTCCTTCCGTGGGGCATGGGGGTGCTCCTGCACCGCTGGTTGCTGAAATGGACCTTTTGCCTTCTTTTGTTTTACTTTCATAAATAAACTAAGCGCTATTTGGCACTGATCCCCTCTCTGCTCTCGTTTCTGGTTGCGGCCTCAGAGCCAGGTCATAACACATGTTCCCTCAGCTGAGGATCTGTACTGCTCATAGATTGACTATTTAATACAGAGAGACTATTTCCAAAAGGGTTGGGTAGTGTAGTGTAATGTACTGATTTACTGAAGACATATACTGTACCTTTTAGCTGACCTTTAAAAGATATGTGTTGAAGCAATATAATCTGTGCAACTGACAAATTACACACTGGTTTAATATTTCATGTATTCTTATGACACACACGCACACTCATTGAGCACTTAAGCATTGTGGTGGAGAAGTACCTAGGACTCACTGTGAATCATTTCTAAAAATAGCATGAGGATGGGTTCAGAAAACACTAGTGGAAAATTAGGGGAATTACAGCTTGTCCTGAGAATGACCCTAGTAAGAGGAGGCAGTCTTAGATCTAGGAAAAACATTACTCAGCAGAAATATGACACCATTATGGTGGAGAAAAAGTGACTCAGCAGAGGTGGGATATGTTACGATCAGAGCCAAGTGAGAAGGATTAAGGGAAAGAGATGACTCAGCAGAAATTCTACGATAAAAGAGCGAGCGCAAACAAAGAAATTCCAGCCTTGCTCCGGAGCTTGGCTCATTTGGGTTGTGATGTGTTTGTTGCCTGCGAGCACATTAAACTCAGTTGCGTCTGATTCTACGTGTCTCCAGTGATTTTTTTGATCTCTGAGTATTTGAGTTTTTGATATCTAATGGAAGAAAAAGAAAGTCCGTTTGAGAGGGGAAGAGCGAGGTCGCGAGCTAACTGGCCCAGCTCGGGACCTTGACTTTTTTGCTTCTACAGTAGTTTTTTGCCATTTTTATGTCAAATCTCTGTTTTTGACTAGGCTAGCTGTGCAGCATAAATACAATGATCTAGCCAGATTAAAACAGAGCCACCCTTGTGACACGGAAAACTTTTTAGACTCTTCAGCCTCGACATATCCCACTAACCCACTAATCTTCCTTTGCAGTACAAGCTTTACAGTACTCTGATGCCTTTTGGGAAAGTGTGTTTGTTTAGAGTTTGTGCAGTATAATACACAGAGCAGAGCGAAGGTGAAAGTGTGATAAACTGGAGGTCTCATTTCAAATGTTGAAGGATCTGCTGAAGAAATACCAGCTAGCAGTCAAAAATGCCAGGGCCCAATATTTCTCTGATCATATTAACTGTCATAACCCCAGGATACTTTTTAGTGTGTTAAACTCTGTTATCTCCCCCACCCCAGTGGTGTAGTGGAGGGTATACTCAGGTTTACGGGGTATACCCACTTCTTTTTCTATCCAGTGACAGTATACCCACCTATCAGCTAAACAGCCATTGTAATATATAGGAGAGTATGCCCACTTCGTCACTGGTAACCTACCTATCTACCTAGTAGTACACTCACCTCATCAACTACCACTACACCACTGTCCCACCCCCAACCCTTGTCTTGAAGCATCTGCCTCTAAATGTGCAGAGCAGGGCTCTCTTGATATTATACCAACCAAACTCTTCAAAGAAGTAATTAATACCATTGGTCCCAGTATTCTCTCAACTATCAATAGCTCTGTGGAAACCAGCCATGTTCCCAAATCTGTCAAACATGTGGTAGTCCAGCCACTTTTAAAAAACAGAATTTCATCTCAACTCATCCTCCTCCTCAGCCCCCATCTCCTGACTTCCTGTTGTTAGTGGGTGGCACAGTGGTGCAATGACTATAAGTCAATTTGATAATGTAGATGTCTTTAGAAGCCAACGGTTTCTAACTTGGGTTTTGAGATGGACAGTGGTTTTAAATTGTAGCGTCAAATTGGTGCAGTGGTTAAGTCCAGCTTCTTTCACCTTAGGCAGCTGGCAAAGGTTAAACCTTTTCTTGCACAACAGCACTTTGAGATAGTAACCCATGCCTTCATCACGTCCTGGCTGGATTACTGTAACGTACTTTATTTTGGAGTCAGCCAGTCTTCCCTCGCACGTCTTCAGTTGGTTCAGAACGCCACTGCTCGGCTCTTAACTGGAGCACGTAAGAGGGAACACATTACGCCCATTCTGCTCCTGGATGTTCTGAGGTCTAAGCGGAAGCTCAGAGGGGATAGAGCCTTTTCTGTAGCGGCTCTCAAATTGTAGAATGATTTACCTGTCCACATTAGACTGGCCCCCTCACTATCCGTTTTTAAAACCAGTCTTAAAACCCATTTTTACTCCTTGGCTTTTATCCCAGCGTGAGACTCTGCTCTTGTTTTACTGTTTTGTTTTTATTGTTTTTATTGTTTGTCTTATGTTTTTATTTTTGTACAGCACTTTGTTTCAGCTGTGGTTGTTCTTAAAGTGCTCTATAAATAAAGTTGAGTTGAGTTGAGTTGAGTTGAGTGGACTCTCTTATCCAGCACGTGAAATTCAAGACAGCTTGGATGGTGTAAAGTCAAATTACAACAACCTCCTGCCTCCAGTCAAAACACTGAAATTTTCCGTGCAGCCAAGGCAACACCATTCGATGAAAACTCACAAGCTTCAAAATAAAGCATAATCAGGGTCTTAAGGCTTGTCATCCGTCAGCATGATAAGAACTACCCAAAATGACAGAAACCATCTTTGGGAAAAATTTTAATGAGCTACGCTGCAGCCAGCCACCAGGGGCCAATCAAAATGTTTTGACTTCACTTTTGGGGAGCTGTCATGTTGTCCACCTTCATAAACAGTCTATGGTTGCAATGTCATAAGTAAAACAAAGAGTGAGAGGTGGTCAGGAGGTCGGGGTGGAGGATGGGTCAAACAGACACACGATTTTCAACCAGGACACTGCTGTTTGTGTCCTGTGTGAAAGTAAAAGTCCTCTTTTATGTATCTGTACTCAGCGTACTTTAATCTTTTAAGTAGTAACGTCACATTACATGAGGTACTTATGTCACTTTACAATATACTTACATCCCTTACATGTAGTTAAATGTAGTTATTTTAACACAAAACACAATCTTTTTCTAAACCTAACCAAATACTTTTGGTGCCTAAACCCAAGCATGCTGCCATCATGTAATTTCAACACCACAGGTGCCACCAGTACGTGATGCGGTGTTCAAAGATGGTGGTCATTTCACATTTTTCTGTGAGATCATGTTGCATCAGCAATTGTGGCATGAAATATTTTTTATCATTTGGTTTTGGTATTGCCTGAAACAAAGCATGCAAATACAGATCTGCCCAAGGTGTGGTTTTAGATACAAATCACATTTGTTCATGTTTTACATGTTAGCTTTTTTGTCCCATTTTGAGTTATGCATTTTTTTAATTGGACACAATTATCTCCAAATTTGCAGACACTAAGAATGCTCGCTGGTCACCTTTCTCATTGGCCTCAATAACCTAGGCTGGATTATATTTATTACTCTACATGAACACGTTTACTTACATTTTGCATCACTGACAGGTTTTGTTGTGCTGTACAGCACAGAGATGGTAAAATTACAGAGATAAAGTCTTGTATTGTGGGATTTTTGCAAAATTAGAAAAGCGCTTCATTTTTTATTCCATTGTTTTTATTTTGAGGGTACACAATACATACAGTTTACACTTAGTATTTAGACATCAAAGTACGATAACAAACAGCAGATGAACTGTGCAAACATCAATTTATAATACAATGTGACATCCACTTTGTGATCAATTCATTTGCATTCACCAACCTCCCTTGTCACATTTGTGGGATATCTGGGATATATATGACTTTTGTGCCAGCTTTTATTTTGTCTAAACTTGTCATAATTATATTTTTGTCCAAAATATGCAGCAATATGTTGTGATTCACTGGACCACAGACGATTTGTCATTTGTGCAGATCTAAACTGGACATGTAAGGGTTCTTTGTTCTTTGTTCGTCAAACAAAGAGCAGCCATTTGGCCCTTATCTCCACAGGATGCCCCACCTCAAACCTAAGTGAGAGACCAGTGTCCTGCTTTCTCACACAGTCTTTGTTTTTTCTCCTGAGCTGTTGACCAGCTCAGACGTCTCTTTCTCCTGGGCCCTTAACTGGCCCAGATGCCTTCTTCCTCTGAGTGGCCGACCAACTCGGATCCCGGCGTCTGCTCCTGAGACCTCTTGCTCTCTTTCTCCTGGACCACGACTTTCCCTCACTCATAGCAGGAGATAAACCTGGAACCAGAGAAGTTAGTGTGCAAACACAAGGTTCGCAACTACCTTTCCAGCAACAAGGTGAACCAAGTTGAGTTGCAAACCCAACATCTAGCTCTGCAAGGACCCCGCGCGACCGGCTTTCTCGGATCTGCACCTTTGGAACAAAGGACACAACAAAGACTGCACATGGAACCACAGCTCTATCCACCCCTCATCAGCCGGCTCACAAAAGCAGCCACCACAAAGCAACTCTTCCCCCATCCATTCAAGGATTGGTAATGTAACAACTGGCATAGCATTATCACAACTGCACAAGTTAAGCAAGGCTATTTAGCTTTGCCAGTTGTGATTTAATGCTGTTTATTGAGTTACTGTTGTGATTATTGCAGTCTTTTTATTGGTTGGTTGGCTTTACCAAAGCTAAGTGATGTTATATTGTTAATGCTTTTCACAGACAGAGTCTTGCATGCAACTAAACATCCACAGCACTAATCCAGACCCTTTGCAACACATATCACTCACACACTGGCTTTGAACAGGGCTACACCCAAAGAGGCAACTCAAAGTTCCTGCTTCTTTTCCTTTATCTTTGCCCTAACCACATGCTCTTCTCTCTCTCTCTCTCTCTCTCTCTCTCTCTCTCTCTCTCTCTCTCTCTCTCTCTCTCTCTCTCTGAGTGAGGAGTGAGTGCGGTGCCTGGAGTGAGATGTTTTTTTTTTTTTTGGTATAATCTTTGTTTAATGTAGTATAATTTGTGGCAATAAGTTTAATAAGTTTATTGTTAGTGTTTGGGTTTTGTTTGGTGAGGTGAGAGGGGTTTCTTGGTGTGTTTTGTGCCCTCCAGCATAATCGCTGGTCGGCGTCTGACACGCCATGGTGAATGGAGATTTTTCCAGGCTGACTAGGAGGCATGGCATCAAGGTCGGTGCGGGCCTTCAGTACAATGTGGAGGAGGTCAGCCTGGCTGCTGGAGAGGTAAATTGGCCACAGCAGCGTGAAGTCGGCGGCTCGGATGAATGGTGGCGTGGTTTTGTTTCTGGATCAGGTGGAGAAGGTGAACCAGCTCATAGTGACAGGTATTTCTATCAATGAAAGCTTTGTGTCAGTGTTACCGTTAACGCAGCCAGCAACAAAGGTAATCCTGTCAAATGTCCCTCCATTCATAACAGATGCATTTCTTAGTCGAGAACTCTCTCGGCACGGGAAGATAGTTTCTCCGATTAAGATGATTCCTTCTGGGTGTAAATCGCTGTTATTGAAACATGTGGTGTCTCACAGAAGACAGCTGTATATGACTCTAAACAATCGCAATGAAGAGCTTAATTTGCGCTTCCACGTTAAAGTGGACGATTTTGACTATGTTTTGTTTGCCACCTCTTCACTGATGAAGTGTTTTGGTTGCAGTGAAGAGGGACACACTGTTAAGGCCTGTCCTAAATCGAAGAAACTGGCTCCGACTGATCCGAAGGTAGCGGATGTCCAGGCACCACGGTACAGGCTGCCGGGTCCGGAGCGCAGCGCACCGCTGAGCTGCGGCCTGGTGCCGACAAGCAGCGGGGGGCTGTTACGGAGCTAGATGGTGAGAAAGAATGTGTTGAAGATGAAAGTCAGGTCGGTGATGAGCAAGAAACAAGTGTAAATTGTGTGTGTGAGACACAAGTGAAGAGCAATGGTGAACTTGGTGAGACACAGATAGAAAAGACAGGTGAGCTTGGTGAGATGCAGGCGGAGGAGACGGGTGGGACTGGGCACGCATGGAGTGAACAGGTTGAAGATGCTTGGATGATGAAAACACCTGTTCCACGTAAATGTAGGAACAAAAATAAAAATGTGTACAGTGATGCACGGTGGAGTAGAGTGTTGTTGGACAGACAGAAAGACAGGCAGACAGGTAAAACACAAGTGCAGTCAGACAGCAGTGAGAGTGAGGAAGAGTGTGTGTCTGACAGTAGTGATGTGTCTCTTATCAAAATGACTAGTAGTCAGGAAAGAAAGGCTTACACTGCTGAAAGTATAAAATCTTTTCTTCAGGAGACAAAAAACATAAAGGGAGTTAAACTAGAGGAATATTTTCCTAACATAGAGGGTTTCTACAACTCAGCCAGATTCCATATGAGGAATAAAGAGGAATCATGTCTGACTGATCAGGATTTTTTTAGGTTAAGGAAAGTTGTTTTGAAAGTGAGAAGACAACTCAGTAGTAATGAGAGTGGAGGCTCAAACTTGCACTTTGCTGAAAATGATGTTTTTATGTGTGTTTTTCCTCACATCAGCTTTGATGAGTGAATTTAGAGTTTCCACGCTCAGTTTAAATGGAGCAAGGGATGTGAGGAAAAGATCATGTTTGTTTGAACTCATGAAACTGAAGAGCATTAATGTAATGTTTGTTCAGGAAACACACAGTAACAGTGTAAATGATACTGACTGGAAGAGGGAATGGGATGGAGAGGTGGTTCTTAGCCATCTAAGTACAGTCAGTGGAGGAGTAGCTCTCCTTTTCTCTAAAAACTTCCTACCAAAGTCTTATGTGGTGGAAGAAGTAGTAAAGGGCAGACTGATGGTCGTTAGAACAGAGTACGAAAACTTTACTCTTGTTTTTATCAATGTCTATGCACCGAATAATGGAGCTGAAAGAGTTGTTTTCCTAAATGAAATCAGTACAGTTTTGAGCAATTGTGAGCCTGAAAAGTTTTTATTCTTGGCAGGAGACTGAGAATGAACGGCTGGATAGAAACCACATAGAGCCTCATGCTGCTTCAAAACATGTGATGAGGCAAGTGGTGGAGACACAGAATTTGACTGATGTGTGGAGAGAAATGCATGATAAAAACCGACAGTACACCTTTGTCAGCAGTAGGGAGAATTTAATTTCTGTGAGCAGATTAGATAGACTTTACTGTTTTAAACATCATTTTGGCACTTTTAAAAAGTGCCAAATACTGCCTGTAGGGTTCTCTGATCACTCTATGGTGTCTTGTAGTGTTTTTATTGCCAATGTAAAACACAAGTCTGCTTACTGGCATTTTAATACTGCCCTGCTTTCAGATGTACATTTTAAGTAAACTTTTAATGTTTTTTGGAAAGGGTTTAGAAATAGAAAAACAGATTTTGCTTCACTGAGGCAATGGTGGGATTGTGGTAAAGTGGAAATCAAGCAGCTTTGTCAACAATATACTCTCAATGTCTCTCGTGACATCACCAAGTCTATTAGAGATCTAGAGATCGGTATAGTGGAGCTGCAGGGTTCTGCGGAGTCCACAGGAAATCTAGGTTGTTTTGAGGACCTCAAATCCAAAAAAGCCTTATTGGCTGACCTGCTGTGCTGGGCTCTAAAGCACAGGGAGCATTGGTCCGGTTTCGTTTTCAGAGTGCTGCTGAGATGGACTCACCTTCCAAGTTCTTCTTCAATTTGGAAAAAAAAATGGACAGAGCAGATTCATCCATGCACTGCGTTCAAATACAAGACAGCTGCTGAATGACGCTAGTGAGATCCGGCAGAGGGCCGTGGATTTTTATTCTCACCTGTACACCACTGAGTACATTGAAGACCAGGCAGCTTTTGACTCCTTCTGTGATGGGTTGCCCAGGGTCGCAGAGGAGAGCAACAAAGAGCTGGAGGGTCCTCTGACAACTGAAGAGCTGTTTATGACATTACAAGGTATGCAGGCGGGGGGGGAGGCCCCGGAAATTGATGGACTCCCACCAGAGTTTTATAAAGAGTTTTGGCCTGAGCTGGGTGGTGACTTTTCTGAAGTTTTCACAGAGAGTTTCGAGGAGTCATCTCTGCCTCAGAGCTGCAGGAGAGCAGTTTTGACCTCATTACCGAAGAAAGGTGATCTCCAAGATATTAAGAACTGGCGTCCAGTCTCGCTGTTGTGTGTGGACTACAAGATAGTGTCAAAAGCCCTGTCCAATAGATTGAAAAAGGTGATGGACCAAGTAATTCATTGGACCCAGACCTATTGTTGACAATGTGTCATTAATTAGAGATATTTTGGACGTCTCTGGTTCATTGGGTTTGGTTGTTGGTCTGATTTCTTTGGACCAAGACAAAGCATTTGACCGGGTTGAGCACCGTTACCTATGCTAGAAAGGTTCGTCCTCAGCCCTGGACTTATTGCTAAGATTAAGGGGGTTTTAAATACCTGGGGGTTTACCTGGGAGATGAGGATACTGCGAAGAAAAACTAGGAGGGAGTGGCAGAGAAAGTGGACTGGAAGTTGGCTAAGTGGAAGTGGTTGCTTCCTCAGATGTCCTATAGAGGAAGAGTGCTGATCCTTAACCATCTGGTAGCATCAACTCTCTGGCACAGGTTAGCATGTATAGAACCCCCTGCTGGCCTCTTGCAAAAAAGTACAGTCTGTCATGTTGAAATTTTCTGGGGGTCATTTACACTGGGTGCATCAAAGTGTACTTTACCTGCCGAAAGATGAAGGGGGCACGGGTTAGTACATTTAAAGAGCAGAGCAGCAGCATTCAGGTTACAGTTCATACAACAATACCTCACAGGAAATGATGATGTGATCTGGAAGCCAGTAACAAACGTTATTTTGAGAAAAGCAGCAGGTCTAGGTTTAGATGCCTCTTTGTTTTTAATGAATTGTAACTTGATTCGTTTGTGTAAATTGCCTCCTTTCTATAAGGGACTGTTTAAAGCCTGGACTTTGTTTCAGTGGGAAAGGCTGCAACCTGCGGCGGCGTTGTTCTGGCTCCTGGAGGAGCCTCTAGTCCACGGGGCCAGGCTGGACATTCAGAAGGACAGTAGACCTGGCCTCACACAGTGCTTGTGTTCAGTTGGGGCAGTTCAGCTGAAGCACAAAGTGGAGGCTGCAGGTCCCAGTTTTCACAACACAGAAGCGGTGGCTGCTCTTCTTGGCATCAAGTCATGTCATCACACCAAAGACATTTTCAATGCCTGGACCAAAATCCTAACGAGTGATGAACTGTACATGTTCAGGGACTACTTTAATGGAACAGAGTTTCCTGATGGGGGGACCCTTTTCTGGAGCTGGTTCTCAGAATAGACCAAACTGGACTGACAGGAGAAAGGATACTGTGTGGAGAGAGAGGCGAAATGTACAAGATGAGTGTAAACCGGTGCGGAGGGTGTTTTATAAAGCACCTTTAAACAAAAGGTCCACTGATCTGCAGTGGCAACTTCTTCAGGGAGCATTGGCCATGAACACTTTTGTGTGCAAAATGAATCCCGGTGTCTGTGCTCAGTGTCCTTTCTGCCAGGGACTGTTTTCACTGTTATTTAGAATGCCACAGACTCAAAGTGTTGTTTGACTTGATTTATTTTTATGAAATGTAATGTAATCTGGTTTGGAACTGCTTTTATTTTTGGTGCAGGTTAGAGTACATGAAAGTGGCAGTTGTTAAATTTTGTGGTGGGACAGGCCAAACTGTCAATCTATAAGACAAGGAAAAATCAGATAGAGAATGTTTTGGATGAAGGGCTGCGGTCAATGTTTGTTTCCTTGGTGAAGGCCAGAATCAGAGTTGATTTTAAATTTTATTCACTTATGAAAAGGAGTTTGTGGCTCAGTGGTGCTTCACATGTGCTCTGTGTAGTGTGATTGAGGGGGCACTGGTTTTTAATCACTCTCTAGAATGATCTGAGAGGTTAGGTGTTTGTCTTGTGTTTTTTTCTACATCTGTTTTAAGATGGTTGTGTCATGTTGACTTTGATTTTTTATTGATAAAATAAAAATCTCTCTCACTCACTCACTCACTCACTCACTCACACACACATACACACACTTGCTTGTATAAAGTTAGTTTGTTAGAATTTGTGTGTTTTGTTGTTTTCCTTCCTTTATGAATAAATATATTTTGGAATCATACCTTCTGTCTGTTTAATATTGCACAAGAGTGAATGAAAAGTCAACCTCTGCTATGTCAAGAACTCTGAAATCCTTCAGGCTTTACTATTAATTTTTGTTATGGTTATTAACTTAGTTATTAATCAAAGTTTCCACTTGATAGCTTAGTGAACTTTATGAGACTGATATCTTTATCTGGCGATCATTTTTTCCTTTTCGGGAATGGTGCCCGAAGAGGTGATTCATGTAAATTAAGTCACATTATTTAACATGATTGATAATTATCATTAATAATTATTAATTATTTCCAGTAGCAGTTTTTATACCTTAATTGGAGATCTATTGCAAGGTCAGGCACATGTAAAGGCTAACCCCCAGTTTCCACCAGATGCGTGTTGGTTGCGTCTGCACTCCGGCACGGTAGCGGAGCCCATAGGATTTAATTCTTGTCAATGTGTGTGTTTCCACCGGCTGCAGCTGTGCTGCATTCCAGCTCCGTCTCAGCTGCGGCGCTCCGTAGCCCTCCACAACAGATACGCAGGACTTCTATTTTTGCCGGCCACCAGAGCACAACGCAGCAATTCAGCACAGAGCAGATCGTGCGGGGCAGGAAGTCGTGCACAGAAACAAAATAAAACATCCGGTTAATTTTCAAAATAAAATACACAGTGTTCACGGCGGATCATATTTCCCTGCACTATACCTTGAAAACTACATAATGGGCAGAGGCAGGCCTGAAGTCAACAGGTCAGAGGCTTTCAGACGTCATTTCACCCCGTTGACACCATGGACGAGGAGATACTAATCATGGAGGTGCACCGAGATGTCTTCCAGCAGAGCTGCACCACTCCGCACAGCAAACGCAGCCGGTGGGTGTTGACGGACGGCGGAGTACGTAGCAGATAACCAGCGCTGCCGTTCCGCAACGGACATGTATCCAGTGGAATTCTGGCTTAAGTCCCAGAAAATGGTGCTGCCTCGATGAGGCATAGATCCCAACATTAGGTGTCCCCATGTGATGCATAGATTTGTTGTAGATTTCCGGATCACAGCAAGTTGGAATCCTTACATGAAACTGACACCGAGTAGAGCAATGCACAATTTTCTCATATACTGCTTATATACAGTACTATATACACAGATTTTACTTCAATTTTTATGATTTTCAATTCAAAACCTTGGTGGAGCAGGCCTCATTTCAGTCACTCCACAGCCTCTCTACAGTATGTTGGTCTCACAGGAGCCAGGCTGCAGAATCTGAAGACTGACAATGAGTTTAACTGCTTTTCTAAACCAGGAATAAAACAAGGCATAGATCAAGGGGTTAAGACATGAGTTAAAACAGAACAGATAAAGCACAAAGGATGCAGATGGAGCACTGACCATGGCATCACCTGCAAGAGTGACACAGTAAAATGGGCAGAAACATATTAGAAACACAACTACAAGAACACCAAGAGTCCTGGCTGCTTTCAGCTCCGATTTCTTTGTTTGTTGATTCACTGAAAGCTGGAGAGTGACAGCTGTGATGTGAGAGCGCATGGCACGAGCCTGAGACACAGCCACAACAAATACTCTCATGTACAGAACGACAATGACAGAAATGGGAACAATAAAGGTTACAACAAGGTCAACAGCTCCTGCAGTGTGGTTCATGACAATCACACACTCTCCATGGCAGGAATTATACCTGCCTGGTTGAGTCAGGTCATCCTTTAACAAGAGACTGCAGTAAGAAACAGCACAGAGCCAACACAGACACACACAGAGTTTAACTCTTTTCACAGTGACTCTGGTGGTGTAATGCAGAGGGTCACAAATAGCCACATAGCGGTCGACTGATATGAGCACCATGTCTCCTATGGAGGTAGAACTAAATATGAGGGACACATAATAATAGAGCAAACACATGAGGTCACCAAGAAACCAGCAGGCTGTTTTTAGCAGGACTTCTCCTGGTATCACCAGGAGGCCCACGAGAAAGTCTGAGACAGCCAGAGAGAGGAGGAGGATGTTGGTGGGTGTGTGGAGCTGCCTGGAGAGAAAGAGGAAAAACTCATAAACCCAACAAGTCCTCAGATCTAATTGATTGAAACAGTTGTAAAAAAAAACAGATATAATGAAATGTTTTCTGATCGACAACATCTGCAGTTTCAATATGGTTAAATGTGGACATCTAACTGCAATATCTGGTGTCAAAATCACAGTTAAGTTTGTGCAAAAGGGCAGAATACAAGTCAAATGTGTCTTAAATACATTTCCAAGGTTGCAACATCTGTATCATAATATAATTAAGTGTGGACAACTACTGCAGTATCTGGTGTTGAAATCACCAGTCAACAGTCAGCAAGACAGAGTACAAGTCAAATGTGTCTAATGTACAAGTCCAAGCTGCAACATTATTCAGTACCAACTGAAAGACAGTTCTTCTAATCTACAGAAGCTGTTCACATCAGTAAATTAAGTTAATCTTTGCCTGAAGTGGGAGACTGAGATGATGACAAGGAGGTTAAGAGCCACAGTGAGCAGAGAGATAAAGTACAGCACAATGTTAAGGAGCACAAAGTTGGCCCAAGGAGAGGTGGGCTTTCTGCAGGAGGTGTTGAGCAGTTGTGGAAAGCAGAGCTCCTCCATCTTCAGAGAGCTGCAGCTCTGGCAGCTTCCTGAACAAATCTGAGTCATATAACCAAATGAGCTCTTACGTTTTCGAAATTCCTCTCCTTTTTCTCTCGGTCTCTGTTGGACTCAGATGCCCCGCCTCCCTCACTCTGCACATCATCTTCATCACTTTTACTGGAACCCAGTGTTTCTGCTCTATGTCAGTCTCCACTCTTGTTTTCTTTATCTTGTCTTACCTCTTTGCCCTGTTTTAAGTCACCGAAGTGGACCGTCAACAGGAAGTTATGGAACCGCCCTTACTGATTTCAAAGAGGCCACACAGCACAGGTGCCAGTGCAGAGGGCTCAAGGAAAAATATTAATATTGTTGCCCAGTGAAAGAGACGAGCCTAGCTCAACTGTTGTGACAACACAATGCGCAAGCTCACATTCCTGATGGACTGCACTGAAATGTGACAGGCTGTTCTCATGCACTGTTTGTACGAACTCATTAAAGGAAAATTTCGGTTTATTTCAACCTGTCTCCTATCGTCCGAAATTTGTTTCAAGTGACTAGTGACATAAAAATAATAGTTAGCATGTTAGCCGTTAGCCTAGATACAGCCGGGGCGCATAGTAGCGTCAGACCTGTTAAAACGTAAGTGAACGGGCAACCTTCAAGTGCAAAGTTAGTCCACTAAACAAGCTTTTTTTCCACAAAGACCGCCTCATATCGTTAGGATAAATGTCAGAGATCATATAGAAAACGACATGTAAACGTGTTGTCTTACCTTACCGGTGTGCTGCCATGTTTGTTTACCATTTAGCTCTGCTTTCTAAAGCGCGGCCGAAATATCGCGAGCAGTGATCTCATACTGTGCCTGAAATCTCGCGAGAACAAGCAGCAACAGCTGGAAGGCAGAACCGGACAGTAGCCTGAAAAGTTCATTCATTTATTTTATGAAAGATTTATAGAATAATGGCTGACTTTTTGCCAGACTTCGACTTTGTGGAGGAGGAATTTGATTTTGCAGAGTTTGATGGCCGCCCTTATTTATTTGAGCCAGAATACACTGACGAAGAGCTTTGTGAAATTGAAGAACGGAGGAGGAGAGAGAGAGAGGCGCAACAGGTAGAGGACGAGAGAGGAGGAATGGCTGCTGCAAGGCTGCGTAGCTCTGGAGATTGGTGGTGTACCTGTGAATGCTGTGCCCCAGTGCCCACAGAAGAGGAATGCCTCTGTTGCAAGGAATGGGACCGGTTGCGGCCTTATTTTCAAGGTCTGGATGTGACCGAGGACGAGACACCTCCACCTGGAGTAGTATCCAGCTGGGCTTTATCTAGAGCTCGCGAGATATATTTCGGCCGCGCTTTGGAAAGCAGAGCTAAATGGTAAACAAACATGGCAGCACACCGGTAAGGTAAGACAACATGTTTACATGTCGTTTTCTATATGTTCTCTGACATTTATCCTAACGATATGAGGCGGTCTTTGTGGAAAAAAAGCTTGTTTAGTGGACTAACTTTGCACTTGAAGGTTGCCCGTTCACTTACGTTTTAACAGGTCTGACGCTACTATGCGCCCCGGCTGTATCTAGGCTAATGGCTAACATGCTAACTATTATTTTTATGTCACTAGTCACTTGAAACAAATTTCGGACGATAGGAGACAGGTTGAAATAAACCGAAATTTCCCTTTTAATAACATGGTAAACCATTAATGTGCTACCTGTAATTTTAAAGAAGGCTTCTTTTAGAGCCGGCATGACAAAATGGACCAGAGTTTAGTGAGAGTAAGAACAACCTCACAAATATATTGACACAATATTCTTGCTCAGATTTTCTGTAACACCCATAGTTGCCATGGCGGGAAAAAAAAATGCAATATATACAGTAAGCACTTCTGTCATTGCATAGCTTCATTCAGTGGCATCACTTTAAGAGCATTGTGCTGTGGGCAGATGGGGCGCGTTCCACTACCATTTTGTAGCTACTGTCTGCCGTCTGTGGGCTTCATTCCATTTCAAATTGCCATCCGTCTGCTGTAACCGAATCCAAACGCCACTAATAAATAAATAAATAAATAAGAAGAAAAAAATAAGGCTGAGCACGGAAGAACCAGAGAGGAAACACCATCTCATGGAGCCGTCTGCCCTCCACTCCACCAGGGGAGAGCGGACCCCAAGCCAGCGCCACAGAACCGCCACGTCGGGATCCTGGGACCACGCTCCACCCCTCCCCCTTGCACTAATCTGCACATTTGAACATTAAAGACTTGTTATTTACTGTGTACCTGTTTCCTGAGTCGTGCTTTTGGGTCCAGGCTTTAAACCAAATCATAACAGAATGATCTGGCCATGTTGGAACCAGCCAACTCAGACTCAGGTTCACCGGTGATGAATCTGAGACATGCTGTTTCATCCCAAGGGATAATGCTTGGACATCATGACCAGATGCTGCGGGAGATCATGGACTCCCTCTCCAATCTTACCTCCGGTCTCGCTCGAGTTGAGAACCAGCTGCAAACAAATAATCCACCTGTGTTTAATCTCTCCCCAGCAGTACCAGTGGGCACATTGCAACCCCGTGAGCCGTACGTTCCTGCCCCTGAACGTTATGACGGAGCCTTAGGTGACTGTAAGTCTTTTCTTTTCCAGTGTTCCCTAGTGTTCCCTACTTACAGTTCTGACAGGTCCAAGATTGCCTATGTGTTGGGTTTGCTCACGGGGAGGTTTTTGGTTTTCAAAATCCCTTTATTGAACCATTGCCAGACCTAATGAACAACAATAACAACCACCATCAAAACAAGTAAAGAAGTCTGTCCAATCAGAAATTTACAATCAACTCCTCATCCTCCCCCACAGAGCACAGAACCCCGCCAACAGCCCATATTTGACGAAATGTCAATATGTTGTCCGTCATCCTATAATAGGCGTGTTCCACTCTCAGTCTGGCTTTTAACAAGCCCTCCAGAACCGGCACTGGCTCCACACTGGTGATACCCTGCGCCTGGTTCTTGCGCGTCAACCAAATGGCCAACTTGGCAGAACCAGATATGAAGTTAATCAGTGTGTGAGCACTCTTCCTCCGTGCACTGTGCTTTGGGCCAAAGATGAACAAGCTGAAAGAAAAAACCTCCCCGAAACCCTGAAACCATCTTTTTAACAGCTCAAACAATGCTGACAGCCGGGGACACTGTACAAATAAATGAAACAAAGTCTCTGTCTGTGTACAGAAAGTGCACTCCTCCCCAACCCCTGGATCCAGGTGCGCTCTGTATCTGTTCGTGGCTATTGCACCACGTACAACCCTCCACTGGAGGTCTGCTGTCCGCTTTTCAACGGGCAGCTTGTACAGGGACCGCCAGCTGCCTTTCGGGGACACGTCTGTGCCAAAAAATTCAGCCCACCTCGACTCCTTCAGCCCTGCCAAAGAGTGCAGGTTCAGCACCTTCACGCAGACATGGTAAAGTGCTTTCTTCCTTACATCCTTAAAAGTGTCCAGGTGAGGGGTTGTAAAAGACAGCAGCTGACCACCTCCCTCCTGCCACTCCCTCACTGCTGGGTAAATGAGCAGAGAGGGGAAGCTGTATTCACTGTTCTCAGACCACTGATCACATAAAGCACAGTTCTCTGCAAAAGCTCTCAGAGATTGTGGCAGGGCGGCATGGACTTCCTCCACCACTCTGGTGATGAGCCTGATAGAGGTGATGTTGGTCCTCGCTCTCAGGGTGTCCACAGAACTTGCTGTCATCTTCATCAGATGACCCAGTTTGGTGCAGCCAGCCTCTCTGAGGCTAGCTCGCAGACTGGGAGACTGTAATGTCTGAGTCTTTAGAAGGTTGTTAAAAAACAAAGGCTCCTCAAACAGCCACATACCTGGTGTCTCATCTGTGGTACGTACAAGCTGGAAAATCTGCCATGCCTGCAACACAGAGCTGTAAAACGGTGTCAGTCCAGCAAGAACCACAGCTTCAGGTTGTAGAAGGAACAGTTGTTTGTCATAGCCCAGGCGCCCAGCTCTCCTCAGCAGCAGTCTAGCTGTATAGAGCCAACCTGGGCCAGAGGTATACAGGAGTCTTTGTGCAGTCTGGAGTCGAAAGGAAGCAATTTTAGACTGGATGTTTATCAGACCCTGTCCCCCTTCCGCCGCAGGCAGATAAAGGGCTGCTGCCCGGACCCAGTGTTTGCCAGACCAGAAGAAATCCACGATGGCTCTCTGAATGTCCTCTATCAGGCTTTTTGGTGGTGTTAAAACGTTGAACTTGTGCCAAAGGGCCGAGGCAACCAAGTTATTGGCAACCAGAACTCGTCCCCTATATGACAACTGGGGTAGCAACCATTTCCATTTAGACAACCTCGCGCACACCTTCTCCCTAATACACTCCCAGTTCTTTGCCTGAAAACCTTCTGTGCCCAAGAACACCCCCAGCACTTTCAGACCCTCCTTCCCCCACTCAAGACCTCCAGGCAAAATGGGCACTGCCTGATCCCTCCACTGTCCCACCAACAAAGCTTCACTTTTTGCCCAATTCACCCATGCAGATGTGGCCCCTTCATACAGGGACAGGGTGTCCTGCAAATATTGAACATCCCTCTGGCTGGTGATGAAGATACAAACATTATCCGCATAGGCCGATACAGTAGGAGGTTGAGCAAGATCCGAGGACCCAGGCAGTGAAAGACCACGGAGCTGACCCCTCAGCCTGTGCAGCAAGGGCTCGATGGCTAGACTATATAGCTGACCTGAGATAGGACAGCCTTGCCTTATCCCTCGCTGCACAGGGGAGGGCTAGAGCCTGGGGAACAGCCTTTTGGCATAATCCACTCACTGCTCAAGCTACTTTTGAATGGTTTTCCAACGAGATGATGTCTGTTTTTGACCATCCCATTACCAGTCATGACACCAGTAACCAACTGTTGAGCCTGCGCCAGGGTTCTCTTAGTGCGGCCAATTATTCAGTTGAGTTCCGTACTCTGGCGGCTGAACTTGGGTGGGATGACAAAGCACTCCAGAGCATTTTTTTGAGAGGACTTAATGAAACTGTTAAAGACTGTCTCGTGGGTAGGGCAGAGCCCAAGAGTTTACAGGAGCTAATCGCGTTAGCCATTAAAGTGGACAATAGGCTAAGAGAGTGACGCAGAGACAGAGCACAGGTTGTGAGATCCCCTGGAACTGCTGCTTCACCTATTGCTCCACGTTGGCCTGTTGAAACTACTCCTGCATCTAATAACCAGTCTGTTGCTCCCACAAGACAAGAGGAACCCATGCAGTTGGGTCGTAACCAGCTAACCCCAGCCGAGCGCAGTCGGCGCTTCAAAGAGAGACTATGTATCTATTGTGGACAGCCTGGACATCAACTCGCCACATGCCCTCAATGTTTAAACCCAAGTCCTCACCAGTCGCAGCCGGGGTTCTGGTGAGTAGCACTGTGGTCCCTATGTTACCCCGTAAACGCATTAACATTGAAGCCTGTATTTTGCTAAACGGTGAAACCTTTAAACTGGAGGCTCTAGGTGATTCTGGCTCTGATTCCAATTTGCTTGATTCCCAGTTTGTTGAACAAACCCTGATTAATACTTTCCCCATTGACACACCTCTCGTGGCTAATGCATTAAATGCGGAGCTACTGGCTCACATCTCCCATCAAACAGAGACACTATCACTGTTGCTGGCCGGTAATCATCGAGAACAAATATCTTTTCATATCATGCCATCCTCTCACGCCCCTCTAGTACTCGGGTTACCCTGGCTCCAAAAACATAATCCAGTCATCGATTGGGCAGCCAGTAAAATTACAAGTTGGAGTTCATTCTGTCACACCTCATGTCTCAAGTCTGCTCTTCCTCCAAGCTCAAGTAAACCCAGTGCAACCCCACCATAACCTCCAGACCTCTCCTCTGTACCATCCGTGTATCATGACCTGGCTGAGGTGTTCAGCAAACAGCGGGCTCAATCATTACCACCTCACAGACCTTACGACTGCGCCATTGAGCTGCTGCCCGGAGCCCCCCTTCCCACCAGCAGGCTCTACAACCTCTCCGTACCTGAGCGAGAAAGCATGGAAACCTACATAACAGACTCCCTGAACTCAGGTATCATACGACCTTCCTCTTCTCCACTTGGTGCCGGTTTCTTTTTTGTGGGAAAGAAAAATAAAACCCTGAGACCCTGCATTGATTATCAGGGCTTAAACAACATCACTGTCAAAAATAAATATCCATTACCCCTCATTAATTCTGCGTTTGAACCTCTCCATGGTGCAACTATCTTCACGAAGCTGGACCTGCGTAACGCCTACCACCTGGTGCGTATAAAAGAGGGTGATGAGTGGAAAACGGCATTCAACACACCCCTGGGACATTTCGAGTACCTCGTGATGCCGTTTGGGTTAACTAATGCTCCAGCCGTTTTCTAAGCATTAGTTAATGATGTTCTGAGAGACTTCCTGAATCATTCTGTGTTCGTTTATCTGGATGACATTTTGATTTTCTCTCGCAACCTCGAGGAGCACATTGTGCATGTGCGACAGGTTCTGCAGAGGTTGCTGGAGAATAAGCTGTTTGTGAAGGGGGAGAAGTGCGAGTTTCATGTGACCTCTGTTTCCTTCCTGGGGTACATCCTGGAGAGCGGGCAGGTGAGACCAGATCCCACGAAGATCCAGGCAGTGACGGACTGGCCCCAACCCAAGTCTCGCAAGCAGCTCCAGAGGTTCCTGGGCTTCGCAAATTTCTACCGGCACTTCATCAGGAACTACAGTCAGGTAGTTGCACCTTTAACCCAACTCACTTCTTCTTCTGTGCCTTTTGTCTGGTCTCCTGTGGCTGAAGATGCCTTCAGGGAGCTGAAGAAGTGCTTCACCTCGGCTCCTGTCCTGGTTCAACCAGATCCTGCCCGCCAGTTCGTGGTTGAGGTCGACGCTTCTGACGTCGGGGTGGGCACTGTGTTATCCCAAAGAGCTGCAGGAGACAACAAGCTCCATCCTTGTGCGTTCTTTTCCAAGAAACTGTCACCTGCGGAGCGAAACTATGACGTGGGAAACCAGGAGTTGCTGGCTGTCAAGTTGGCTCTGGAGGAGTGGAGACACTGGCTGGAGGGAGCGGAATCACCTTTTACGGTATGGACTGATCATAAAAATTTGGCTTACATTCAAAGTGCTAAACGATTGAACTCTCGCCAAGCCCGGTGGGCTTTGTTTTTTGGCCGGTTCAACTTTAACCTCACTTACCGGCCAGGGAGCAAGAATGTTAAGCCTGACGCCTTATCTAGGCAATTTCACGATGACGGGGGCAGCCCACCTGTGCCAGACACCATTCTTCCCCCGTCCTGTCATGTTGGTTCTCTGACCTGGGAGATTGAGTCCGTGGTTAGGACTGCTCTCCATACTGACCCAGATCCTGGTGGTGGTCCCCAGGGTCGTTTATTTGTGCCTGTCTCTGTCTGTCCTCAGGTCCTCCAGTGGGGACACACATCCCGGTTCACCTGCCATCCTGGAGCCTTCCGCACCCTGACGCTCCTACAACGCCACTTCTGGTGGCCCACCATGTCTTCAGACACCCATGAATATGTCAAGGCCTGTACTGTGTGTGCCCGCGGTAGAGTGACCCATCAGCCACCTGCTGGACTCCTCCGTCCGCTCCCAGTGCCCGGCCGTCCATGGTCCCACATAGCCCTGGATTTCGTGACCGGATTACCTCCATCCCAAGGTAAAGACACCATTCTAACGATTGTGGATCGTTTTTCCAAGTCTGTTCCTTTTGTGGGTCTTCCTAAACTGCCCTCTGCTGCTGAAACTGCTGAACTGTTGGTGGATCATGTGTTCCACATTCATAGAATTCCAGCCGACATTGTGTCAGACAGAGGCCCCCAGTTTACTTCTCAGGTATGGAAGGAGTTTTGCCAAGCACTGGGTGCTACAGTGAGCCTGTCATCGGGTTACCACCCCCAGTCTAATGGTCAGACAGAGAGGGCCAACCAGGACCTGGAGACCACCCTCCACTGCATATGTGCTCGGAACCCAGCTTCATGGAGCACTCACCTCGCCTGGGTGGAGTATGCACACAACTCCCTGACGTCAGCAGCTACGGGTATGACACCATTTGAAGCCTCTTTGGGTTACTTACCACCTCTGTTTCCCTCCCAGGAGCAGGAGATTGCCGTGCCATCGGTCCAGCTCAACCTCCGCAGGATCCGCAGAGTCTGGAGGGAGACCAGAGCGGCTCTCCTGCTCACCCAGGACCAGAACTGGAGGTTGGCTGACCGGCGGCGTACTCCTGCTCCGGAGTACAAACCAGGACAAAAGGTTTGGTTGAATGCGAAGGATATTCCCCTCAGTGTGGCTTCTAAGAAACTGTCTCCCAGATTCATTGGTCCGTTTGAAGTTGAGTCAGTTGTTAATCCCTCTGCTGTTCGCCTCACACTCCCTGCCTCAGGGGGCGTGGCTACCAATACCTGGTGGACTGGGAGGGATATGGACCCGAGGAAAGGAGCTGGATTGTTCGGGGACTGATCCTGGACCCCTCTCTCCTCACTGACTTCTACTGGAGACACCCCGACAAGCCTGGTAGACCGCCTGGAGTCGGTCATTGGGGGGGGGGGGGGTACTGTCATGATCCTCATCATGGCAGCCTCTCCCTCATGTGTGTGTGTGTGTCATTCCCTGTCTGTATTACTCCTCCTGTGTTTCTCCCCCTGTGTTTCTCCCCCTGTCTGTTCTGTGTGTGTGCATATGGGCGTGGCTTCCTTCCACAGGCAGTGCCAGATGAATCCACTCCAGTAATCAACCTCTCCATAAAGCCTCTGGATTCCTCCCTACTCGTCGCCAGATCGTTTCATCAGTCTGCGCAGTAGTTTGTATCCTGGCTCCTCTGTGTTTTTGCCCTCGTGCTTTGTTAGCTTGTGTAGCTAATGCCTCTGTGTTTGTTCCACCTCGATTGCTGTGCTTGCCTCGTGATCTCGTGTGTGCTACTTAACTGCCTGCCTGTGGACCTTCCTGCCGCCGTCAGCTCTCCTGTGTTTCCCCTCGGAGTGAGTACGCTCGAGAAGACGGAACCTGCTGCGCCGTGCCGCAGCACCGCCACCACATGGCGGACGCCACACCACGGACACTCTCACTCTCCTCCTCACCGGTGCCTTCACTGAACACGTTGGGATCCTGGGACCATGCTCCACCCCTCCACCTTGCACTAATCTGCACATTTGAACATTAAAGACTTGTTATTTACTGTGTACCTGTTCCCTGAGTCGTGCTTTTGGGTCCAGACTTTAAACCAAATCATAACACACGAGATGATTAAGGCTCCAACGAGAGACGCACTACCGAATGAGACGGAATTATCTGGCACTCAAGGTGAAGTCAGAGATGGCTTTATAGCAAGGTTGACAAGGTGAGATGGAAACCAGGTGTTCCTCACCACCCGTGGTGGAAAAGTAGGTCAGCCCCGCCTCCACACACCAGCCCTGCAGGTCCAGGAAGGACAGGAAAACAAACAGAAAAACACAAAAGCCACCACCAAACCATGCATCAAAAGCAGACCATAACAAATAGGCTAAATAGTATCTAAGCAATAATAAAGTGTCTAAACAATAATAAATAGTATCCAAGTTATCTATTAGGCTACCATTCCACTCTGTAAATAGATTTTAAAATTTCAATATAATTTCGATATTATTTTTGCTTATTTCATTATTGTTATTATTGGTTTTACTTTGGTTTTACTTTTTAGTAGTATTGTATTGTCTGAGGATGACTCATTTTAGTAACTATCTACAGTAAAAAAGAAAAAACAAGCAAAAATCATTTTATACACTGGGCCTTCAAAGTGCTCTCTGAAACTACACCTGGCATGGCTTGTGTCCAAAAAAAGACAAAATCAAAACTTTGTCGTAGAGCTAAACCAAATACATCATTGGAAAGGTCTCAACCTGGAGAGTAACATATGTCAGTATGAAGATTCTACATGGCTCCTGCTTTCAGCCATTGACCTTTGAACCTTGACCTCAGTGCATGTTTGAGTGCTTATAACTCAGCAACAAAAGGGGGTGCAGACATGGGACCAACTGTTATAGAGAGCTCTTGACCTCAGCTATCATGTGAGTGTAGTCAACAACTGGGGGTGCTGTCAGATATGGGTAAAATATGGATACAATTAATTTTCACCCATTTAGAAATTAGATATTTAAAATCTGATTACACAAGTGTGTTTACCATCCCCTTAAAGTCCACAGTGTACTTTCAATTCAGTATTTACAACTTCCAAATCTGGGAAAAAAAACTTATATTTTTTAAAAACTACAATTCCCTGGGACCGCTCCATGCAGCTTGATACATATCAGCAACATAGTTGTAGTTCTTCTGATTTGCAAAGTAGGGTTCTAAATAGGGTTGTAAAAAGATATATCTACCCAATATATCTAATATCTAGTGAAGCCGAACTAAAACACTAAACACACTGCACCTAGATGAACTATGTTAAGAAAAAGTAAAGATGTCGGCTAATTTTCGATATTTTAGCTAATACACTAGAAACAGCATTTTCGGGACGGCAGGTTTTTTTGCAGCTTGTAAAATAGGGTTGTAAAAAGATAGATCTACTGAATATATCTAACATCTAGTAAAGCCGAACTAGTAATGACACTGCACCTAGATGAACTATGTTAAGAAAAAAAGCAAGGATGTTGGCTAATTTCAGATATTTTCGATAGTACTCTAAAAAAACTGCGTTTTTGGGACGGTAGGTTTTTTGCGGCTTGTTGTAAAATAGAGTCGTAAAAAGATACATCTACTGAATATATCAAATGTCCAGTAAAGCTGAACTAGTAATGACACTACACCTAGATAAAATATGTTAAGAAGAAGCAAGGATGATGGTTAACTTCAGATATTTTAGCAAGTTCTCTAGAAACAGTGTTTTTGGGACTGAATATTTGAATATATCAAATATC
Organism: Epinephelus lanceolatus; assembly: GCF_041903045.1. Lineage (NCBI taxonomy): Eukaryota > Metazoa > Chordata > Actinopteri > Perciformes > Serranidae > Epinephelus > Epinephelus lanceolatus. The sequence continues at coordinate 39,825,932 of NC_135747.1, read as the reverse complement.
TAGTACAGCCGAACTATCATGTTATTATTATTATTATTATTGTTGGTGGGAAATTATAACAGAGGAATATATTTGCCGTTTTAATATCAAGAACACTTTAGTGTTTTTGTGTCTATATAGGACGTTGTTGAATCGGGGAATTTGTGTGTCCACCATGAAAAAGGATCCTAATCGACTTTACATTGGCATTGTTTCTGTGGTACCAGCACGTAATTTCAACCCATTACGTGCTGCCACCATGGAATGCGGTGTTAAGAGGTCGTGGTCATTTCACGTATTTCTGTCAGATCAGGTTGGAAAGGGAGGTACGGTCTAAGAAGCAGCCTAGTTATACTGTAAGACACGGGGAAATATGTGCGGGAAGTGAGTGCGGGAAGTTACACTGTACATCTGTGGAAGTTGGGGTAAAGTAGGTGGTAGGTGAACGGGAGGTACACACTAAGGACGCGGGCCGTATTATGTAGTGTTACCAAAGGTTTTTGTGATTTTCAATTCAAAATCTTGGTGGAGCAGGCCTCATTTAAGTCACTCCACAGCCTCTCTACAGTATGTTGGGGGAGCAGGAGCCAGGCTGCAGAATCTGAAGACTGACAATGAGTTTAACTGCTTTTCTAAACCAGGAATAAAACAAGGCATAGATCAAAGGATTAAGACATGAGTTCAAATAGAACAGATAAAACACAAATGATGCAGATGAAGAACTGACCAAGGCATCACCTGCAAGAGTGACACAGTAAAATGGGCAGAAACATATTAGAAACACAACTACAAGAACACCAAGAGTCCTGGCTGCTTTCAGCTCAGATTTCTTTGTTTGTTGATTCACTGAAAGCTGGAGAGTGACAGCTGTGATGTGAGAGCGCATGGCACGAGCCTGAGACACAGCCACAACAAATACTCTCATGTACAGAACGACAATGACAGAAATGGGAACAATAAAGGTTACAACAAGGTCAACAACTCCTACAGTGTGGTTAATGACAATCACACACTCTCCATGGCAGGAATTATACCTGCCTGGTTGAGTCAGGTCATCCTTTAACAAGAGACTGCAGTAAGAAACAGCACAGAGCCAACACAGACACACATACAGTTTAACTCTTTTCACAGTGACTCTGGTGGTGTAATGCAGAGGGTCACAAATCGCGACACAGCGGTCGACTGATATGAGCACCATGTCTCCTATCGAAGAAGACGTAATGATGAAGGACACATAAAAATAGAGCAAACACAAGAGGTCACCAAGAAACCAGCAGTATGTTTTTAGCAGGACTTCTCCCGGTAGCACCAGGAGGCCCACGAGAAAGTCTGAGAGAGCCAGAGAGAGGAGGAGGATGTTGGTGGGTGTGTGGAGCTGCCTGGAGAGAAAGAAGAAAAACTCATAAACCCAACAAGTCCTCAGATCTAAATAACAAAACAGATAAAACAAGTGTAAAAAAAGGTCTATAATGGAATGTTTTCTGATCGACAACATCTGTAGTTATAATTAACAGTCAGCAAGACAAAGTACATTTCCAAGGTACATTATTCAGTACCAACTCAAAGACAGTTCTTCTAATCTACAGTAGCTTTTGACATTTTTAAGTTAATCTTTGCCTTAAGTGGGAGACTGAGATGATGACAAGGAGGTTAAGAGCCACAGTGAAAACATGAACTCACCACGTCCCCAAACTGAAATGACTAAAACAGTTGTAAAAAAACAAACAAACATATAATTAAATGTTTTCTGATCGACAACATCTGCAGTTTCAATATGGTTAAATGTGGACATCTAACTGCAATATCTGGTGTCAAAATCACAGTTAAGTTTGTGCAAAAGGGCAGAATACAAGTCAAATGTGTCTAAAATACATTTCCAAGGTACAACATTATTCAGTACCAACTCAAAGACAGTTCTTCTAATCTACAGAAACTGTCCACATTTTTAAGTTAATCTTTGCCTGAAGTGGGAGACTGAGATGATGACAAGGAGGTTAAGAGCCACAGTGAGCAGAGAGATAAAGTACAGCACAATGTTAAGGAGCACAAAGTTGGCCCAAGGAGAGGTGGGCTTTCTGCAGGAGGTGTTGAGCAGTTGTGGAAAGCAGAGCTCCTCCATCTTCAGAGAGCTGCAGCTCTGGCAGCTTCCTCAACAAATCTGAGTTATATAATCGAATGACCTCTTACCTCTCCTCCTTTTTCTCTCTGACCTGGTGCATTACTATTAAAACTACTGTTTACATTAAGAATTGACCCCAAAGCAGTACATTAGTCATCATGTACTTTTATTTAACATTACCTGACACATACAAAATAAATATTTTAAATTAAATCTAATCACAAGGCAGACAATTTAAATGAAGTGGCTACAAAAAATGTAAACAAAGGACATGCACAAGTTTGCTGCCTGTAACCGTCTTATAAAGCTTTTGTGCAATACACTACAGTGGTTGTGATACACACATTGACTGTATCAGAAGAGAAACAATGTACGTAGGTGAACCCTGCAGCAAAGTGAACCCTCTTCCTCAGAGAGGATCTTTGTCTTCCAGTTTGTTCCTGGCGGCAGAGCAGAGTGAACCGTCTTTCTTCTCAGAGGATCTTTGTCCCATGAGAGCAGGCACGCTGCTCTCCGTGTCTGTGTAAACAAGTTTCGCTGACGATTTGACAGTCACTAGAAGCACATTATGACCCTTTGTAAAAGTTTCTGTGTGGTACCTGTGTTGTACATGAGCTAACGTTAGCGGCTAAGGACTGAGAGGCTGTCTGGTATGTGTGTGTGTGTCTGAGGAGCGTCAGTACATTTACGCTTGTTACATTAGTCGTAACGTTAGCCTTGCTGTTTGTCATGTTAACGTTATCGTCGGCAGCCCTGAATAGCTTGTAAAGCTGTAGCATAGTTAGTTAACACATTTGTTATCGGCCCATGTGTTTACTGCTACAGAGAATTAATATATCTTTGGTTTATTTGCACAACGCCGCCTCTCTGCCGTCTTTTATCACGCTTGCTAACGCTAAGTTAACATTACCAGCAGATCTGTATGAGGCACAAACTGAGGCTACAGTTAGCAGTGTGCTGATGCTTAGTGGTATTTCTTAATCTTTTTCTGTGAAACTGATGTGTATTTAATAAACATGTGTACATTATTAGCGTTATATTTTTAGGGGAAAATGCGAGTGAAAATACTCGCACCGTAGACCCATGCCTTCAGTGGACACGCTCCCACCATTGTTTGCTGCTCTGTCTTCATTCAGTGTCCGGCCGTCTCGCGAGATCTCTCGCCATGACCTCAGGTGCTAAATGCTGATCTCGTGAGACTACCTGGGTTGATAGTGCTGCAGGCTGCTGCAGTCTGCTACCGGCTGCACAACACGTCCACAGAGGAAAACAGTTGTAGTAAAAGATCGATTTTTTAATTAATGAATCAATTTTGTGCCATTTAAAGGAAAATCGATTCAAATCGATTAAATCTATTTTTTCAACCCAGCTCTAGTCAACCTCATTTTCCTCAATGATATCTTTAACATTCCTGTATACACACAAAAACACGGAAGTGTCCTTGATAACACAACAATATGACAGGTTAATGTCAAGGCCATAAAATAAAATAAATGTATTTTGCCAGCTTTTGATAGCGTAGGGCTTTAAGAGCATTGTGCTGTGGGCGGATGGGGCACGTTCCACTACCATTTTGTAGCTACTGTCCACTGTCTGTGGGCTTCATTGCATTTCAGATTGCCATCCGTCTGCCGTAACTGAATCCAAACACCACTAATAAATAAATAAATAAATAAGAAGAAAAAAATAAGGCTGAGCACGGAAGAACCAGAGAGGAAACACCATCACATGGAGCCATCCGCCCTCCACTCCACCAGGGGAGAGCGGACCCCAAGCCAGCGCTACAGAACCAGCTGCCCCGCCTCCTCCACACACCAGCCCTGCAGGTCCAGGAAGGACAGGAAAACAAACAGAAAAACACAAGAGCCGCCACCAAAACATGCATCAAAAGCAGACCATAACAAATAGGCTAAATAGTATCTAAGCAATAACAAAGTGTCTAAACAATAATAAATAGTATCCAAGTTATCTATTAGGCTACCATTGCACTCTGTAAATAGATTTTAAAATTTCTATATAATTTTTGCTTATTTCATTATTGTTATTATTGGTTTTACTTTTCAGTAGTATTGTATTATCTGAGGATGACTCATTTTAGTAACTATCTACAGTAAAAAAGAAAAAAACAAGCAAAAAACAAAACTCATTTTATACACTGGGCCTTCAAAGTGCTCTCTGAAACTACACCTGGCATGGCTTGTGTCCAAAAATGAAAAAATCTAAACTTTGTCGTAGAGCTAAACCAAATACATCATAGGAAAGGTCTCAACCTGGAGAGTGACATATGTCAGTATGAAGATTCTACATGGCTCCTGCTTTCAGCCATTGACCTTTGAACCTTGACCTCAGTGCATGTTTGAGTGCTTATAATTCAGCAACAAAAGGGGGTGCAGACATGGGACCAACTGTTATAGAGAGCTCTTGACCTCAACTATCATGTGAGTGTCGTAAACAACTGTGGGTGCTGTCAGATATGGATAAAATATGGATACAATTAATTTTCACCCATTTAGAAATTAGATATTTAAAATCTGAGTACACAAGTGTGTTTACCATCCCCTTAAAGTCCACAGTGTACTCTCAATTCAGTATTTACAACTTCCAAATCTGGGAAAAACACTTCGATTTTTTAAAAACTACAATTCCCTGGGACCGCTCCATGCAGCTTGATACATATCAGCAACATAGTTGTAGTTCTTCTGATTTGCAAAGTAGGGTTCTAAATAGGGTTGTAAAAAGATATATCTACCCAATATATCTAATATCTAGTGAAGCCGAACTAAAACACTAAACACACTGCACCTAGATGAACTATGTTAAGAAAAAGTAAAGATGTCGGCTAATTTTCGATATTTTAGCTAATACGCTAGAAACGGTGTTTTCGGGACGGCAGGTTTTTTTGCAGCTTGTAAAATAGGGCTGTAAAAAGATAGATCTACTGAATATATCTAATATCTAGTAAAGCCGAACTAAAACACTAAACACACTGCACCTAGATGAACTATGTTAAGAAAAAGTAAAGATGTCGGCTAATTTTCGATATTTTAGCTAATACGCTAGAAACGGCGTTTTCAGGACGGCAGGTTTTTTTGCGGCTTGTAAAATAGGGTCGTAAAAAGATAGATCTACTGAATATATCTAATATCTAGTAAAGCCGAACTAGTAATTACACTGCACCTAGATGAACTATGTTAACTCTATGGGCCCGAACGACGCACAGTGCGTCCAAATTCACACCTGTCCTTCTCTATTGATTTTCTCCGCGACCGTGCGTCATAGCAAGAAGCCACACATACCATGTGAAACAGCAAAATTGTAGCTTTCCGACAAGACCAAGACTTGTCCGTAGTCCAATGTTTTCATAGCAAAAAAAAATGAAAAATTTACACTAAAATCATGAATAACAGAGCTTTCATACAGCTCTGCACACACATTACTGTTGGATGGATTACTCGCGAATGCAGGCTTGCACAGAAATGCCACACATATCACATGAGAGCGCAGGACCACACACATCATTGTGCTGTCATCCCATCATGCTATAAATCCAGATTAATTGTCTACAAAATAAAAACCTGACGAATTTCTTTACAACCCATTATACAGATCTTGTTATCAGTCACTTCATATAGTGAGGAATATCGTATCTCACCACGTCTTAGGCTTGCGTGTGTTTCTCCCTGTCTATCCACATTTGTAGTCCGGCTTTCACGATGCAAATATCTCCATATTGTCCAGTTGACACTCCATCAAACTTTGTATGACAAGACCAGCCACTTCACCTTTGCACACCCAGACAACTGCAGCCTAATTATGCATGCTGACAGGGCCGTAGTCACCATATACATTGAGGGGGACATGTGCCCCCCCCCCCCCCCCCAATGCCCAAAATGCCCCCCCAGTATATAACTGAAACTGAAAAACAACAACAAACTTTGTTTACTGCAAACAAAGTGGCAAATATTATCTTGGAGGACATCATTGCACTTGGCTGACTATTTTTCTATTATCTTATATGTAAATATTGCATGTTTCCTTCAGATAAAACACATTTTTGACTTGTGAATGAGTCAATGGAATTTCTTGCAATAATGAAAAAATACTGGCAATCATGTCCGCCTGGCACAAACCACATGTTTTGGACAGCTGTGAAGTGACAGAATGTCCCACCATCATGGTTCTTATATTGCCAGATTCCAGAGAGTCTCCCCTCTTCATATATGGCAGAATATGTCAACTTCCAACTTGCTATGGTGAGATACATGTAAAAATGTAAGAATTTAGTAACACGGATTTGTTTTTTTCATTGATATAAAAATTAATATAAAATACAGGCACATAGAAGGACATGTAATGATGGCAAATCTGGTTAGCCCAGATTGTCCTGAAAAAAAAAACAAGATATAGCATGTGTATGTAGCCTTTATAATGACTGTGATATGAGCTTAAAAGTAAAGGCAGTAAAAATACCCCAAAAACGCCTAGGGCCCATAGGGTTCAGAAAAAAAGCAAGGATGTTGGCTAATTTAAGATATTTTCGATAGTACTCTAAAAACGGCGTTTTTGGGACGGTAGGTTTTTTTGCGGTTTGTTGTAAAATAGAGTCGTAAAAAGATACATCTACTGAATATATCAAAAGTCTAGTAAAGCTGAACTAGTAATGACACTGCATCTAGATAAAATATGTTAAGAAGAAGCAAGGATGATGGTTAACTTCAGATATTTTAGCAAGTTATCTAGAAATGGTGTTTTTGGGACTGAATATTTGAATATATCAAATATCTAGTACAGCCGAACTATCATGTTATTATTATTATTATTATTATTATTATTATTATTATTATTATTATTATTGGTGGGAAATTATAACAGAGGAATATATTTGCCGTTTTAATATCAAAAACACTTTAGTGTTTTTGTGTCTATACAGGACATTGTTGAATCAGGGGATTCATGTGTCCACCATGAAAAAGGATCCTAATCGACTTTACATTGGCACTGTTTCTGTGGTACCGGCATGTAATTTCAAACCATTACGTGCTGCCACCACAGAATGCGGTGTTAAGAGGTCGTGGTCATTTCATGTATTTCTGTGAGATCAGGTTGGAACGGGAAGTACGCTCTAAGAAGCAGCCTAGTTATACTGTAAGACACGGGGAAATATGTGCGGGAAATGAGTGGGGGAAGTTACACTGTACATCTGTGGAAGTTGGGGTAAAGTAGGTGGTAGGTGAACAGGAGGTACACACTAAGGACGTGGGCCGTATTATGTAGTGTTACCAAAGTTTTTTGTGATTTTCACTTCAAAACCTTGGTGGAGCAGGCCTCATTTCAGTCACTCCACAGCCTCTCTACAGTATGTTGGTGGAGCAGGAGCCAGGCTGCAGAATCTGAAGACTGACAATGAGTTTAACTGCTTTTCTAAACCAGGAATAAAACAAGGCATAGATCAAAGGATTAAGACATGAGTTCAAATAGAACAGATAAAGCCATGCAGATGAAGAACTGACCAAGGCATCACCTGCAAGAGTGACACAGTAAAATGGGCAGAAACATATTAGAAACACAACTACAAGAACACCAAGAGTCCTGGCTGCTTTCAGCTCCGATTTCTTTGTTTTTTGATTCACTGAAAGCTGGAGAGTGACAGCTGTGATGTGAGAGCGCATGGCACGAGCCTGAGACACAGCCACAACAAATATTCTCATGTACAGAACAACAATGACAGAAATGGGAACAATAACGATTACAACAAGGTCAACAACTCCTGCAGTGTGGTTCATGACAATCACACACTCTCCATGGCAGGAATTATACCTGCCTGGTTGAGTCAGGTCATCCTTTAACAAGAGACTACAGTAAGAAACAGCACAGAGCCAACACAGACACACACAGAGTTTAACTCTTTTCACAGTGACTCTGGTGGTGTAATGCAGAGGGTCACAAATAGCCACATAGCGGTCGACTGATATGAGCACCATGTTTCCTATCGAAGAACACACAATGATGACGGACACATAATAATAGAGCAAACATATGAGGTCACCAAGAAACCAGCAGGATGTTTTTAGAAGGATTTCTCCCGGTATCACCAGGAGGCCCACGAGAAAGTCTGAGACAGCCAGAGAGAGGAGGAGGATGTTGGTGGGTGTGTGGAGCTGCCTGGAGAGAAAGAAGAAAAACTCATAAACCCAACAAGTCCTCAGATCTAAATAACAAAACAGATAAAACAAGTGTAAAAAAAGGTCTATAGTGGAATGTTTTCTGATCAGCAACATCTGTAGTTATAATTAACAGTAAGCAAGACAAAGTACATTTCCAAGGTGCAACATTATTCAGTACCAACTCAAAGACAGTTCTTCTAATCTACAGTAGCTGTTGACATTTTTAAGTTAATCTTTGCCTGAAATGGGAGACTGAGATGATGACAAGGAGGTTAAGCGCCACAGTGAAAACATGAACTCACCAAGTCCCCAAAACTAAATGACTAAAACAGTTGTAAAAAAAAAAAAAAAACATCAAATGAAATGTTTTCTGATCGACAACATCTGCAGTTTCAATATAGTTAAATGTGGACATCTAACTGCAATATCTGGTGTCAAAATCACAGTTAAGTTTGTGCAAAAGGACAGAATACAAGTCAAATGTGTCTAAAATACATTTCCAAGGTGCAACATTATTCAGTACCAACTCAAAGACAGTTCGTCGAATCTACAGAAGCTGTCCACATTTTTAAGTTAATCTTTGCCTGAAGTGGGAGACTGAGATGATGACAAGGAGGTTAAGAGCCACAGTGAGCAGAGAGATAAAGTACAGCACAATGTTAAGGAGCACAAAGTTGGCCCAAGGAGAGGTGGGCTTTCTGCAGGAGGTGTTGAGCAGTTGTGGAAAGCAGAGCTCCTCCATCTTCAGAGAGCTGCAGCTCTGGCAGCTTCCTGAACAAATCTGAGTCATATAACCAAAGTACATCTTAAGCTTTCGAAATTCCTCTCCTCCTTTTTGTCTCGGTCTCTGTTGGACTCAGATGCCCCGCCTCCCTCACTCTGCACATCATCTTCATCACTTTTACTGGAACCCAGTGTTTCTGCTCTATGTCAATCTCCGCTCTTGTTTTCTTTACCTTGTCTTACCTCTTTGCCCTGTTTTAAGTCACCTAAGCAGACCATCAACAGGAAGTTATGGAACAGCCCTTACTGATTTCAAAGAGGCCACACAGCACAGGTGCCAGTGCAGAGGGCTCAAGGAAAAATATTAATATTGTTGTCCAGCGAAAGAGACGAGCCTAGCTCAACTTTTGTGGCAACACAATGCGGAAGCACACATTCCTGATGGACTGCACTGTAATGTGACAGGCTGTTCTCATGCACTGTTTGTACGAACTCATTAATAATATGGTAAATCATTAATGTGCTACCTGTGATTTTATAGAAGACTTTAGAGCCGACGTGAAGAAATGGACCAGAGTTCCGAGAGAGTAACAACAACCTCACAAATAAAATGACACAATATACTTGCTCAGATTTTTTGCATCACTGATAGTTACAGTGGAGAAAAAAATCCATGGTATATACAGTAAGCGTTACTGTTATTGCACAGCTCCATTCGGTGGCATTACTAATATAACATTAACATTACAGCTGTCAAATTTGCAATTATTACATGTTCCCTCAGCTAAGGATCTGTGCCGCTCATAGATTGACTAATGACCACAGAGTGATGCTGTTTCTAAAATTGTTGGGGTGTGAAAGGCTTTTGTTTTTTTTGTTTTTTTTTACCAATTTTATGTTGAAACTCTGAACGTCAACTGTTCCCAACCAGGCTAGCTGCATAGCGTTAATACAGTGATGTAGTCAGCTTCAAAGAGAGCTTTTCTGTATGTAGTTGCCATGGCGGAAAAAAAGCAATATATACAGTCAGCACTTCTGTCATTGCATAGCTTCATTCAGTGGCATCACTAATATAAGGTTAAAATTATGGCTGTCAAGTTTGCAATTATTACATGTGTGACGACCCCTCCACTCCTCTGCGTAGTGCTAGCATACTGTGTGCTGTTGTCTTCCTGGCAGCTTCTGGTCCGAGGCGGGATCGTCGTCATCAGGTGATGAGCTGCACCTGGGCCTGGTGATGTGCTCGACCATATATTCCTCCTTCCTCAGATACCTTGTGGCCGCCGCTGTACCTACACACGCGTTCCTTCCGTGGGGCATGGGGGTGCTCCTACACCGCTGGTTGCTGAAATGGACCTTTTGCCTTCTTTTGTTTTACTTTCATAAATAAACTAAGCGCTATTTGGCACTGATCCCCTCTCTGCTCTCGTTTCTGGTTGCGGCCTCAGAGCCAGGTCATAACACATGTTCCCTCAGCTGAGGATCTGTACTGCTCATAGATTGACTATTTAATACAGAGAGACTATTTCCAAAAGGGTTGGGTAGTGTAGTGTAATGTACTGATTTACTGAAGACATATACTGTACCTTTTAGCTGACCTTTAAAAGATATGTGTTGAAGCAATATAATCTGTGCAACTGACAAATTACACACTGGTTTAATATTTCATGTATTCTTATGACACACACGCACACTCATTGAGCACTTAAGCATTGTGGTGGAGAAGTACCTAGGACTCACTGTGAATCATTTCTAAAAATAGCATGAGGATGGGTTCAGAAAACACTAGTGGAAAATTAGGGGAATTACAGCTTGTCCTGAGAATGACCCTAGTAAGAGGAGGCAGTCTTAGATCTAGGAAAAACATTACTCAGCAGAAATATGACACCATTATGGTGGAGAAAAAGTGACTCAGCAGAGGTGGGATATGTTACGATCAGAGCCAAGTGAGAAGGATTAAGGGAAAGAGATGACTCAGCAGAAATTCTACGATAAAAGAGCGAGCGCAAACAAAGAAATTCCAGCCTTGCTCCGGAGCTTGGCTCATTTGGGTTGTGATGTGTTTGTTGCCTGCGAGCACATTAAACTCAGTTGCGTCTGATTCTACGTGTCTCCAGTGATTTTTTTGATCTCTGAGTATTTGAGTTTTTGATATCTAATGGAAGAAAAAGAAAGTCCGTTTGAGAGGGGAAGAGCGAGGTCGCGAGCTAACTGGCCCAGCTCGGGACCTTGACTTTTTTGCTTCTACAGTAGTTTTTTGCCATTTTTATGTCAAATCTCTGTTTTTGACTAGGCTAGCTGTGCAGCATAAATACAATGATCTAGCCAGATTAAAACAGAGCCACCCTTGTGACACGGAAAACTTTTTAGACTCTTCAGCCTCGACATATCCCACTAACCCACTAATCTTCCTTTGCAGTACAAGCTTTACAGTACTCTGATGCCTTTTGGGAAAGTGTGTTTGTTTAGAGTTTGTGCAGTATAATACACAGAGCAGAGCGAAGGTGAAAGTGTGATAAACTGGAGGTCTCATTTCAAATGTTGAAGGATCTGCTGAAGAAATACCAGCTAGCAGTCAAAAATGCCAGGGCCCAATATTTCTCTGATCATATTAACTGTCATAACCCCAGGATACTTTTTAGTGTGTTAAACTCTGTTATCTCCCCCACCCCAGTGGTGTAGTGGAGGGTATACTCAGGTTTACGGGGTATACCCACTTCTTTTTCTATCCAGTGACAGTATACCCACCTATCAGCTAAACAGCCATTGTAATATATAGGAGAGTATGCCCACTTCGTCACTGGTAACCTACCTATCTACCTAGTAGTACACTCACCTCATCAACTACCACTACACCACTGTCCCACCCCCACCCCTTGTCTTGAAGCATCTGCCTCTAAATGTGCAGAGCAGGGCTCTCTTGATATTATACCAACCAAACTCTTCAAAGAAGTAATTAATACCATTGGTCCCAGTATTCTCTCAACTATCAATAGCTCTGTGGAAACCAGCCATGTTCCCAAATCTGTCAAACATGTGGTAGTCCAGCCACTTTTAAAAAACAGAATTTCATCTCAACTCATCCTCCTCCTCAGCCCCCATCTCCTGACTTCCTGTTGTTAGTGGGTGGCACAGTGGTGCAATGACTATAAGTCAATTTGATAATGTAGATGTCTTTAGAAGCCAACGGTTTCTAACTTGGGTTTTGAGATGGACAGTGGTTTTAAATTGGAGCGTCAAATTGGTGCAGTGGTTAAGTCCAGCTTCTTTCACCTTAGGCAGCTGGCAAAGGTTAAACCTTTTCTTGCACAACAGCACTTTGAGATAGTAACCCATGCCTTCATCACATCCTGGCTGGATTACTGTAACGTACTTTATTTTGGAGTCAGCCAGTCTTCCCTCGCACGTCTTCAGTTGGTTCAGAACGCCACTGCTCGGCTCTTAACTGGAGCACGTAAGAGGGAACACATTACGCCCATTCTGCTCCTGGATGTTCTGAGGTCTAAGCGGAAGCTCAGAGGGGATAGAGCCTTTTCTGTAGCGGCTCTCAAATTGTAGAATGATTTACCTGTCCACATTAGACTGGCCCCCTCACTATCCGTTTTTAAAACCAGTCTTAAAACCCATTTTTACTCCTTGGCTTTTATCCCAGCGTGAGACTCTGCTCTTGTTTTACTGTTTTGTTTTTATTGTTTTTATTGTTTGTCTTATGTTTTTATTTTTGTACAGCACTTTGTTTCAGCTGTGGTTGTTCTTAAAGTGCTCTATAAATAAAGTTGAGTTGAGTTGAGTTGAGTTGAGTGGACTCTCTTATCCAGCACGTGAAATTCAAGACAGCTTGGATGGTGTAAAGTCAAATTACAACAACCTCCTGCCTCCAGTCAAAACACTGAAATTTTCCGTGCAGCCAAGGCAACACCATTCGATGAAAACTCACAAGCTTCAAAATAAAGCATAATCAGGGTCTTAAGGCTTGTCATCCGTCAGCATGATAAGAACTACCCAAAATGACAGAAACCATCTTTGGGAAAAATTTTAATGAGCTACGCTGCAGCCAGCCACCAGGGGCCAATCAAAATGTTTTGACTTCACTTTTGGGGAGCTGTCATGTTGTCCACCTTCATAAACAGTCTATGGTTGCAATGTCATAAGTAAAACAAAGAGTGAGAGGTGGTCAGGAGGTCGGGGTGGAGGATGGGTCAAACAGACACACGATTTTCAACCAGGACACTGCTGTTTGTGTCCTGTGTGAAAGTAAAAGTCCTCTTTTATGTATCTGTACTCAGCGTACTTTAATCTTTTAAGTAGTAACGTCACATTACATGAGGTACTTATGTCACTTTACAATATACTTACATCCCTTACATGTAGTTAAATGTAGTTATTTTAACACAAAACACAATCTTTTTCTAAACCTAACCAAATACTTTTGGTGCCTAAACCCAAGCATGCTGCCATCATGTAATTTCAACACCACAGGTGCCACCAGTACGTGATGCGGTGTTCAAAGATGGTGGTCATTTCACATTTTTCTGTGAGATCATGTTGCATCAGCAATTGTGGCATGAAATATTTTTTATCATTTGGTTTTGGTATTGCCTGAAACAAAGCATGCAAATACAGATCTGCCCAAGGTGTGGTTTTAGATACAAATCACATTTGTTCATGTTTTACATGTTAGCTTTTTTGTCCCATTTTGAGTTATGCATTTTTTTAATTGGACACAATTATCTCCAAATTTGCAGACACTAAGAATGCTCGCTGGTCACCTTTCTCATTGGCCTCAATAACCTAGGCTGGATTATATTTATTACTCTACATGAACACGTTTACTTACATTTTGCATCACTGACAGGTTTTGTTGTGCTGTACAGCACAGAGATGGTAAAATTACAGAGATAAAGTCTTGTATTGTGGGATTTTTGCAAAATTAGAAAAGCGCTTCATTTTTTATTCCATTGTTTTTATTTTGAGGGTACACAATACATACAGTTTACACTTAGTATTTAGACATCAAAGTACGTTAACAAACAGCAGATGAACTGTGCAAACATCAATTTATAATACAATGTGACATCCACTTTGTGATCAATTCATTTGCATTCACCAACCTCCCTTGTCACATTTGTGGGATATCTGGGATATATATGACTTTTGTGCCAGCTTTTATTTTGTCTAAACTTGTCATAATTATATTTTTGTCCAAAATATGCAGCAATATGTTGTGATTCACTGGACCACAGACGATTTGTCATTTGTGCAGATCTAAACTGGACATGTAAGGGTTCTTTGTTCTTTGTTCGTCAAACAAAGAGCAGCCATTTGGCCCTTATCTCCACAGGATGCCCCACCTCAAACCTAAGTGAGAGACCAGTGTCCTGCTTTCTCACACAGTCTTTGTTTTTTCTCCTGAGCTGTTGACCAGCTCAGACGTCTCTTTCTCCTGGGCCCTTAACTGGCCCAGATGCCTTCTTCCTCTGAGTGGCCGACCAACTCGGATCCCGGCGTCTGCTCCTGAGACCTCTTGCTCTCTTTCTCCTGGACCACGACTTTCCCTCACTCATAGCAGGAGATAAACCTGGAACCAGAGAAGTTAGTGTGCAAACACAAGGTTCGCAACTACCTTTCCAGCAACAAGGTGAACCAAGTTGAGTTGCAAACCCAACATCTAGCTCTGCAAGGACCCCGCGCGACCGGCTTTCTCGGATCTGCACCTTTGGAACAAAGGACACAACAAAGACTGCACATGGAACCACAGCTCTATCCACCCCTCATCAGCCGGCTCACAAAAGCAGCCACCACAAAGCAACTCTTCCCCCATCCATTCAAGGATTGGTAATGTAACAACTGGCATAGCATTATCACAACTGCACAAGTTAAGCAAGGCTATTTAGCTTTGCCAGTTGTGATTTAATGCTGTTTATTGAGTTACTGTTGTGATTATTGCAGTCTTTTTATTGGTTGGTTGGCTTTACCAAAGCTAAGTGATGTTATATTGTTAATGCTTTTCACAGACAGAGTCTTGCATGCAACTAAACATCCACAGCACTAATCCAGACCCTTTGCAACACATATCACTCACACACTGGCTTTGAACAGGGCTACACCCAAAGAGGCAACTCAAAGTTCCTGCTTCTTTTCCTTTATCTTTGCCCTAACCACATGCTCTTCTCTCTCTCTCTCTCTCTCTCTCTCTCTCTGAGTGAGGAGTGAGTGCGGTGCCTGGAGTGAGATGTTTTTTTTTTTTTGGTATAATCTTTGTTTAATGTAGTATAATTTGTGGCAATAAGTTTAATAAGTTTATTGTTAGTGTTTGGGTTTTGTTTGGTGAGGTGAGAGGGGTTTCTTGGTGTGTTTTGTGCCCTCCAGCATAATCGCTGGTCGGCGTCTGACACGCCATGGTGAATGGAGATTTTTCCAGGCTGACTAGGAGGCATGGCATCAAGGTCGGTGCGGGCCTTCAGTACAATGTGGAGGAGGTCAGCCTGGCTGCTGGAGAGGTAAATTGGCCACAGCAGCGTGAAGTCGGCGGCTCGGATGAATGGTGGCGTGGTTTTGTTTCTGGATCAGGTGGAGAAGGTGAACCAGCTCATAGTGACAGGTATTTCTATCAATGAAAGCTTTGTGTCAGTGTTACCGTTAACGCAGCCAGCAACAAAGGTAATCCTGTCAAATGTCCCTCCATTCATAACAGATGCATTTCTTAGTCGAGAACTCTCTCGGCACGGGAAGATAGTTTCTCCGATTAAGATGATTCCTTCTGGGTGTAAATCGCTGTTATTGAAACATGTGGTGTCTCACAGAAGACAGCTGTATATGACTCTAAACAATCGCAATGAAGAGCTTAATTTGCGCTTCCACGTTAAAGTGGACGATTTTGACTATGTTTTGTTTGCCACCTCTTCACTGATGAAGTGTTTTGGTTGCAGTGAAGAGGGACACACTGTTAAGGCCTGTCCTAAATCGAAGAAACTGGCTCCGACTGATCCGAAGGTAGCGGATGTCCAGGCACCACGGTACAGGCTGCCGGGTCCGGAGCGCAGCGCACCGCTGAGCTGCGGCCTGGTGCCGACAAGCAGCGGGGGGCTGTTACGGAGCTAGATGGTGAGAAAGAATGTGTTGAAGATGAAAGTCAGGTCGGTGATGAGCAAGAAACAAGTGTAAATTGTGTGTGTGAGACACAAGTGAAGAGCAATGGTGAACTTGGTGAGACACAGATAGAAAAGACAGGTGAGCTTGGTGAGATGCAGGCGGAGGAGACGGGTGGGACTGGGCACGCATGGAGTGAACAGGTTGAAGATGCTTGGATGATGAAAACACCTGTTCCACGTAAATGTAGGAACAAAAATAAAAATGTGTACAGTGATGCACGGTGGAGTAGAGTGTTGTTGGACAGACAGAAAGACAGGCAGACAGGTAAAACACAAGTGCAGTCAGACAGCAGTGAGAGCGAGGAAGAGTGTGTGTCTGACAGTAGTGATGTGTCTCTTATTAAAATGACTAGTAGTCAGGAAAGAAAGGCTTACACTGCTGAAAGTATAAAATCTTTTCTTCAGGAGACAAAAAACATAAAGGGAGTTAAACTAGAGGAATATTTTCCTAACATAGAGGGTTTCTACAACTCAGCCAGATTCCATATGAGGAATAAAGAGGAATCATGTCTGACTGATCAGGATTTTTTTAGGTTAAGGAAAATTGTTTTGAAAGTGAGAAGACAACTCAGTAGTAATGAGAGTGGAGGCTCGAACTTGCACTTTGCTTAAAATGATGTTTTTATGTGTGTTTTTCCTCACATCAGCTTTGATGAGTGAATTTAGAGTTTCCATGCTCAGTTTAAATGGAGCAAGGGATGTGAGGAAAAGATCTTGTTTGTTTGAACTCATGAAACTGAAGAGCATTAATGTAATGTTTGTTCAGGAAACACACAGTAACAGTGTAAATGAGACTGACTGGAAGAGGGAATGGGATGGAGAGGTGGTTCTTAGCCATCTAAGTACAGTCAGTGGAGGAGTAGCTCTCCTTTTCTCTAAAAACTTCCTACCAAAGTCTTATGTGGTGGAAGAAGTAGTAAAGGGCAGACTGATGGTCGTTAGAACAGAGTACGAAAACTCTACTCTTGTTTTTATAAATGTCTATGCACCGAATAATGGAGCTGAAAGAGTTGTTTTCCTAAATGAAATCAGTACAGTTTTGAGCAATTGTGAGCCTGAAAAGTTTTTATTCTTGGCAGGAGACTGAGAATGAACGGCTGGATAGAAACCACATAGAGCCTCATGCTGCTTCAAAACATGTGATGAGGCAAGTGGTGGAGACACAGAATTTGACTGATGTGTGGAGAGAAATGCATGATAAAAACCGACAGTACACCTTTGTCAGCAGTAGGGAGAATTTAATTTCTGTGAGCAGATTAGATAGACTTTACTGTTTTAAACATCATTTTGGCACTTTTAAAAAGTGCCAAATACTGCCTGTAGGGTTTTCTGATCACTCTATGGTGTCTTGTAGTGTTTTTATTGCCAATGTAAAACACAAGTCTGCTTACTGGCATTTTAATACTGCCCTGCTTTCAGATGTACATTTTAAGGAACCTTTTAATGTTTTTTGCAAAGGTTTTAGAAATAGGAAAACAGATTTTGCTTCACTGAGGCAATGGTGGGATTGTGGTCAAGTGGAAATCAAGCAGCTTTGTCAACAATATACTCTCAGTGTCTCTCATGACATCACCAAGTCTATTAGAGATCTAGAGATTGGTATAGTGGAGCTGCAGGGTTCTGCGGAGTCCACAGGAAATCGAGGTTGTTTTGAGGACCTCAAATCCAAAAAAGCCTTACTGGCTGACCTGCTGTGCTGGGCTCTAAAGCACAGGGAGCATTGGTCCGGTCTCGTTTTCAGAGTGCTGCTGGGATGGACTCACCTTCCAAGTTCTTCTTCAATTTGGAAAAAAAAATGGACAGAGCAGATTTATCCATGCACTGCGTTCAAATACAAGACAGCTGCTGACTGACGCTAGTGAGATCCGGCAGAGGGCCGTGGATTTTTATTCTCACCTGTACACCACTGAGTACATTGAAGACCAGGCAGCTTTTGACTCCTTCTGTGATGGGTTGCCCAGGGTCGCAGAGGAGAGCAACAAAGAGCTGGAGGGTCCTCTGACAACTGAAGAGCTGTTTATGGCGTTACAAGGTATGCAGGGGGGGAAGGCCCCGGAAATTGATGGACTCCCACCAGAGTTTTATAAAGAGTTCTGGCCTGAGCTGGGTGGTGACTTTTCTGAAGGTTTCACAGAGAGTTTCGAGGAGTCATCTCTGCCTCAGAGCTGCAGGAGAGCAGTTTTGACCCTATTACTGAAGAAAGGTGATCTCCAAGATATTAAGAACTGGCGTCCAGTCTCGCTGTTGTGTGTGGACTACAAGATAGTGTCAAAAGCCCTGTCCAATAGACTGAAAAATGTGATGGACCAAGTAATTCATTGGACCCAGACCTATTGTGTGCCTGGCAGATTCATTGTTGACAATGTGTCATTAATTAGAGATATTTTGGACGTCTCTGGTTCATTGGGTTTGGTTGTTGGTCTGGTTTCTTTGGACCAAGAAAAAGTTGGCTAAGTGGAAGTGGTTGCTTCCTCAGATGTCCTATAGAGGAAGAGTGCTGATCCGTAACCATCTGGTAGCATCAACTCTCTGGCACAGGTTAGCATGTATAGAACCCCCTGCTGGCCTCTTGCAAAAAAGTACAGTCTGTCATGTTGAAATTTTTTTGGGGTCGTTTACACTGGGTGCATCAAAGTGTACTTTACCTGCCGAAAGATGAAGGGGGCACGGGTTAGTACATTTAAAGAGCAGAGCAGCAGCATTCAGGTTACAGTTCATACAACGATACCTCACAGGAAATGATGATGTGATCTGGAAGCCAGTAACAAACGTTATTTTGAGAAAAGCAGCAGGTCTAGGTTTAGATGCCTCTTTGTTTTTAATGAATTGTAACTTGATTCGTTTGTGTAAATTGCCTCCTTTCTATAAGGGACTGTTTAAAGCCTGGACTTTGTTTCAGTGGGAAAGACTGCAACCTGCGGCGGCGTTGTTCTGGCTCCTGGAGGAGCCTCTAGTCCACGGGGCCAGGCTGGACATTCAGAAGGACAGTAGACCTGGCCTCACACAGTGCTTGTGTTCAGTTGGGGCAGTTCAGCTGAAGCACAAAGTGGAGGCTGCAGGTCCCAGTTTTCACAACACAGAAGCGGTGGCTGCTCTTCTTGGCATCAAGTCATGTCGTCACACCAGAGACATTTTAAATGCCTGGACCAAAATCCTAACCAGTGATGAACTGGACATGTTCAGGGACTACTTTAATGGAACAGAGTTTCCTGATGGGGGGACCCTTTTCTGGAGCTGGTTCTCAGAATAGACCAAACTGGACTGACAGGAGAAAGGATACTGTGTGGAGAGAGAGGCGAAATGTACAAGATGAGTGTAAACCGGTGCGGAGGGTGTTTTATAAAGCACCTTTAAACAAAAGGTCCACTGATCTGCAGTGGCGAATTCTTCAGGGGGCATAGGCCATGAACACTTTTGTGTGCAAAATGAATCCCGGTGTCTGTGCTCAGTGTCCTTTCTGCCAGGGACTGTTTTCACTGTTATTTAGAATGCCACAGACTCCAAGTGTTGTTTGACTTGATTTATTTTTATGAAATGTAATGTAATCTGGTTTGGAACTGCTTTTATTTTTGGTGCAGGTTAGAGTACACGAAAGTGGCAGTTGTTAAATTTTGTGGTGGGACAGGCCAAACTGTCAATCTATAAGACAAGGAAAAATCAGATAGAGAATGTTTTGGATGAAGGGCTGCAGTCAATGTTTGTTTCCTTGGTGAAGGCCAGAATCAGAGTTGATTTTAAATTTTATTCACTTATGAAAAGGAGTTTGTGGCTCAGTGGTGCTTCACATGTGCTCTGTGTAGTGTGATTGAGGGGGCACTGGTTTTTAATCACTCTCTAGAATGATCTGAGAGGTTAGGTGTTTGTCCTGTGTTTTTTTCTACATCTGTTTTAAGATGGTTGTGTCATGTTGACTTTGATTTTTTATTGATAAAATAAAAATCTCTCTCACTCACTCACTCACTCACACTCACACACACACACACACACACACACACACACACACATACACACACTTGCTTGCATAAAGTTAGTTTGTTAGAATTTGTGTGTTTTGTTGTAATTTTTGTTATGGTTATTAACTTAGTTATTAATCAAAGTTTCCACTTGATAGCTTAGTGAACACATTATTTAACATGATTGATAATTATCATTAATAATTATTAATTATTTCCAGTAGCAGTTTTTATACCTTAATTGGAGATCTATTGCAAGGTCAGGCACATGTAAAGGCTAACCCCCAGTTTCCACCAGATGCATGTTGGTTGCGTCTGCACTCCGGCACGGCAGCGGAGCCCATAGGATTTAATTCTTGTCAATGTGTGTGTTTCCACCGGCTGCAGCTGTGCTGCATTCCAGCTCCGTCTCAGCTGCGGCGCTCCGGAGCCCTCCGCAACAGATACGCAGGACTTCTATTTTTGCCGGCCACCGGAGCACAACGCAGCAATTCAGCACAGAGCAGATCGTGCGGGGCAGGAAGTCGTGCACAGAAACAAAATAAAACATCCGGTTAATTTTCAAAATAAAATACACAGTGTTCACGGCGGATCATATTTCCCTGCACTATACCTTGAAAACTACATAATGGGCAGAGGCAGGCCTGAAGTCATCAGGTCAGAGGCTTTCAGACATCATTTCACCCTGTTGACACCATGGACGAGGAGATACTAATCATGGAGGTGCACCGAGATGTCTTCCAGCAGAGCTGCACCACTCCGCACAGCAAACGCAGCCGGTGGGTGTTGACGGACGGCGGAGTACGTAGCAGATAACCAGCGCTGCCGTTCTGCAACGGACATGCATCCAGTGGAATTCTGGCTTAAGTCCCAAAAAATGGTGCTGCCTCGATGAGGCATAGATCCCAACATTAGGTGTCCCCATGTGATGCATAGATTTGTTGTAGATTTCCGGATCACAGCAAGTTGGAATCCTTACATGAAACTGACACCGGGTAGAGCAATGCACAATTTTATCATATACTGCTTATATACAGTAATATATACAGAGATTTTACTTCAATTTTTGTGATTTTCAAATCAAAACCTTGGTGGAGCAGGCCTCATTTCAGTCACTCCACAGCCTCTCTACAGTATGTTGGTCTCACAGGAGCCAGGCTGCAGAATCTGAAGACTGACAATGAGTTTAACTGCTTTTCTAAACCAGGAATAAAACAAGGCATAGATCAAGGGGTTAAGACATGAGTTAAAACAGAACAGATAAAACACAAATGATGCAGATGGAGAACTGACCATGGCATCACCTGCAAGAGCGACACAGTAAAATGGGCAGAAACATATTAGAAACACAGCTACAAGAACACCAAGAGTCCTGGCTGCTTTCAGCTCAGATTTCTTTGTTTGTGGATTCACTGAAAGCTGGAGAGTGACAGCTGTGATGTGAGAGCGCATGGCACGAGCCTGAGACACAGCCACAACAAATACTCTCATGTACAGAACGACAATGACAGAAATGGGAACAATAAAGGTTACAACAAGGTCAACAGCTCCTGCAGTGTGGTTCATGACAATCACACACTCCCCATGGCAGGAATTATACCTGCCTGGTTGAGTCAGGTCATCCTTTAACAAGAGACTGCAGTAAGAAACAGCACAGAGCCAACACAGACACACACACAGTTTAACTCTTTTCACAGTGACTCTGGTGGTGTAATGCAGAGGGTCACAAATAGCCACATAGCGGTCGACTGATATGAGCACCATGTTTCCTATGGAAGTAGAACTAAATATGAGGGACACATAATAATAGAGCAAACACATGAGGTCACCAAGAAACCAGCAGGCTGTTTTTAGCAGGACTTCTCCTGGTATCACCAGGAGGCCCACGAGAAAGTCTGAGACAGCCAGAGAGAGGAGGAGGATGTTGGTGGGTGTGTGGAGCTGCCTGGAGAGAAAGAAGAAAAACTCATAAACCCAACAGGTCCTCAGATCTAATTGACTGAAACAGTTGTAAAAAAAAACAGATATAATGAAATGTTTTCTGATCGACAACATCTGCAGTTTCAATATGGTTAAATGTGGACATCTAACTGCAATATCTGGTGTCAAAATCACAGTTAAGTTTGTGCAAAAGGGCAGAATACAAGTCAAATGTGTCTTAAATACATTTCCAAGGTTGCAACATCTGTATCATAATATAATTAAGTGTGGACAACTACTGCAGTATCTGGTGTTGAAATCACCAGTCAACAGTCAGCAAGACAGAGTACAAGTCAAATGTGTCTAATGTAAAAGTCCAAGCTGAAACATTATTCAGTACCAACTGAAAGACAGTTCTTCTAATCTACAGAAGCTGTTCACATCAGTAAATTAAGTTAATCTTTGCCTGAAGTGGGAGACTGAGATGATGACAAGGAGGTTAAGAGCCACAGTGAGCAGAGAGATAAAGTACAGCACAATGTTAAGGAGCACAAAGTTGGCCCAAGGAGAGGTGGGCTTTCTGCAGGAGGTGTTGAGCAGTTGTGGAAAGCAGAGCTCCTCCATCTTCAGAGAGCTGCAGCTCTGGCAGCTTCCTGAACAAATCTGAGTTATATAACCAAATGAGCTCTTACGTTTTCGAAATTCCTCTCCTCCTTTTTCTCTCGGTCTCTGTTGGACTCAGATGCCCCGCCTCCCTCACTCTGCACATCATCTTCATCACTTTTACTGGAACCCAGTGTTTCTGCTCTATGTCAGTCTCCACTCTTGTTTTCTTTACCTTGTCTTACCTCTTTGCCTTGTTTTAAGTCACCGAAGTGGACCGTCAACAGGAAGTTATGGAACAGCCCTTACTGATTTCAAAGAGGCCACACAGCACAGGTGCCAGTGCAGAGGGCTCAAGGAAAAATATTAATATTGTTGCCCAGTGAAAGAGACGAGCCTAGCTCAACTGTTGTGACAACACAATGCGCAAGCTCACATTCCTGGTGGACTGCACTGAAATGTGACAGGCTGTTCTCATGCACAGTTTGTACGAACTCATTAAAGGAAAATTTCGGTTTATTTCAACCTGTCTCCTATCGTCCGAAATTTGTTTCAAGTGACTAGTGACATAAAAATAATAGTTAGCATGTTAGCCGTTAGCCTAGATACAGCCGGGGCGCATAGTAGCGTCAGACCTGTTAAAACGTAAGTGAACGGGCAACCTTCAAGTGCAAAGTTAGTCCACTAAACAAGCTTTTTTTCCACAAAGACCGCCTCATATCGTTAGGATAAATGTCAGAGAACATATAGAAAACGACATGTAAACGTGTTGTCTTACCTTACCAGTGTGCTGCCATGTTTGTTTACCATTTAGCTCTGCTTTCCAAAGCGTGGCCGAAATATCGCGAGCAGCGATCTCATACCGTGCCTGAAATCTCGCGAGAACAAGC
The DNA here is from genome assembly GCF_041903045.1 of Epinephelus lanceolatus. Taxonomy (NCBI): domain Eukaryota; kingdom Metazoa; phylum Chordata; class Actinopteri; order Perciformes; family Serranidae; genus Epinephelus; species Epinephelus lanceolatus. Next base: position 39,802,430 of record NC_135747.1, on the reverse strand, counting down.
AGCAACAGCTGGAAGGCAGAACCGGACAGTAGCCTGAAAAGTTCATTCATTTATTTTATGAAAGATTTATAGAATAATGGCTGACTTTTTGCCAGACTTCGACTTTGTGGAGGAGGAATTTGATTTTGCAGAGTTTGATGGCCGCCCTTATTTATTTGAGCCAGAATACATTGACGAAGAGCTTTGTGAAATTGAAGAACGGAGGAGGAGAGAGAGAGAGGCGCAACAGGTAGAGGATGAGAGAGGAGGAATGGCTGCTGCAAGGCTGCGTAGCTCTGGAGATTGGTGGTGTACCTGTGAATGCTGTGCCCCAGTGCCCACAGAAGAGGAATGCCTCTGTTGCAAGGAATGGGACCGGTTGCGGCCTTATTTTCAAGGTCTGGATGTGACCAAGGACGAGACACCTCCACCTGGAGTAGTATCCAGCTGGGCTTTATCTAGAGCTCGCAAGATATATTTCGGCCGCGCTTTGGAAAGCAGAGCTAAATGGTAAACAAACATGGCAGCACACCGGTAAGGTAAGACAACATGTTTACATGTCGTTTTCTATATGTTCTCTGACATTTATCCTAACGATATGAGGGGGTCTTTGTGGAAAAAAAGCTTGTTTAGTGGACTAACTTTGCACTTGAAGGTTGCCCGTTCACTTACGTTTTAACAGGTCTGACGCTACTATGCGCCCCAGCTGTATCTAGGCTAACGGCTAACATGCTAACTGTTATTTTTATGTCACTAGTCACTTGAAACAAATTTCGGACGATAGGAGACAGGTTGAAATAAACCGAAATTTCCCTTTTAATAACATGGTAAACCATTAATGTGCTACCTGTGATTTTAAAGAAGGCTTCTTTTAGAGCCAGCATGAAGAAATGGACCAGAGTATAGTGAGAGTAACAACAACATCACAAATATATTGACACAATATTCTTGCTCAGATTTTCTGTAACACCCATAGTTGCCATGGCGGGAAAAAAAAATGCAATATATACAGTAAGCACTTCTGTCATTGCATAGCTTCATTCAGTGGCATCACTTTAAGAGCATTGTGCTGTGGGCAGATGGGGCGCGTTCCACTACCATTTTGTAGCTACTGTCTGCCGTCTGTGGGCTTCATTCCATTTCAAATTGCCATCCGTCTGCTGTAACCGAATCCAAACGCCACTAATAAATAAATAAATAAATAAGAAGAAAAAAATAAGGCTGAGCACGGAAGAACCAGAGAGGAAACACCATCTCATGGAGCCGTCTGCCCTCCACTCCACCAGGGGAGAGCGGACCCCAAGCCAGCGCCACAGAACCGCCACGTCGGGATCCTGGGACCACGCTCCACCCCTCCCCCTTGCACTAATCTGCACATTTGAACATTAAAGACTTGTTATTTACTGTGTACCTGTTTCCTGAGTCGTGCTTTTGGGTCCAGGCTTTAAACCAAATCATAACAGAATGATCTGGCCATGTTGGAACCAGCCAACTCAGACTCAGGTTCACCGGTGATGAATCTGAGACATGCTGTTTCATCCCAAGGGATAATGCTTGGACATCATGACCAGACGCTGCGGGAGATCGTGGACTCCCTCTCCAATCTTACCTCCGGTCTCGCTTGAGTTGAGAACCAGCTGCAAACAAATAATCCACCTGTGTTTAATCTCTCCCCAGCAGTACCAGTGGGCACATTGCAACCCCGTGAGCCGTACGTTCCTGCCCCTGAACGTTATGACGGAGCCTTAGGTGACTGTAAGTCTTTTCTTTTCCAGTGTTCCCTAGTGTTCCCTACTTACAGTTCTGACAGGTCCAAGATTGCCTATGTGTTGGGTTTGCTCACGGGGAGGTTTTTGGTTTTCAAAATCCCTTTATTGAACCATTGCCAGACCTAATGAACAACAATAACAACCACCATCAAAACAAGTAAAGAACTCTGTCCAATCAGAAATTTACAATCAACTCCTCATCCTCCCCCACAGAGCACAGAACCCCGCCAACAGCCCATATTTGACGAAATGTCAATATGTTGTCCGTCATCCTATAATAGGCGTGTTCCACTCTCAGTCTGGCTTTTAACAAGCCCTCCAGAACCGGCACTGGCTCCACACTGGTGATACCCTGCGCCTGGTTCTTGCGCGTCAACCAAATGGCCAACTTGGCAGAACCAGATATGAAGTTAATCAGTGTGTGAGCACTCTTCCTCCGTGCACTGTGCTTTGGGCCAAAGATGAACAAGCTGAAAGAAAAAACCTCCCCGAAACCCTGAAACCATCTTTTTAACAGCTCAAACAATGCTGACAGCCGGGGACACTGTACAAATAAATGAAACAAAGTCTCTGTCTGTGTACAGAAAGTGCACTCCTCCCCAACCCCTGGATCCAGGTGCGCTCTGTATCTGTTCGTGGCTATTGCACCACGTACAACCCTCCACTGGAGGTCTGCTGTCCGCTTTTCAACGGGCAGCTTGTACAGGGACCGCCAGCTGCCTTTCGGGGACACGTCTGTGCCAAAAAATTCAGCCCACCTCGACTCCTTCAGCCCTGCCAAAGAGTGCAGGTTCAGCACCTTCACGCAGACATGGTAAAGTGCTTTCTTCCTTACATCCTTAAAAGTGTCCAGGTGAGGGGTTGTAAAAGACAGCAGCTGACCACCTCCCTCCTGCCACTCCCTCACTGCTGGGTAAATGAGCAGAGAGGGGAAGCTGTATTCACTGTTCTCAGACCACTGATCACATAAAGCACAGTTCTCTGCAAAAGCTCTCAGAGATTGTGGCAGGGCGGCATGGACTTCCTCCACCACTCTGGTGATGAGCCTGATAGAGGTGATGTTGGTCCTCGCTCTCAGGGTGTCCACAGAACTTGCTGTCATCTTCATCAGATGACCCAGTTTGGTGCAGCCAGCCTCTCTGAGGCTAGCTCGCAGACTGGGAGACTGTAATGTCTGAGTCTTTAGAAGGTTGTTAAAAAACAAAGGCTCCTCAAACAGCCACATACCTGGTGTCTCATCTGTGGTACGTACAAGCTGGAAAATCTGCCATGCCTGCAACACAGAGCTGTAAAACGGTGTCAGTCCAGCAAGAACCACAGCTTCAGGTTGTAGAAGGAACAGTTGTTTGTCATAGCCCAGGCGCCCAGCTCTCCTCAGCAGCAGTCTAGCTGTATAGAGCCAACCTGGGCCAGAGGTATACAGGAGTCTTTGTGCAGTCTGGAGTCGAAAGGAAGCAATTTTAGACTGGATGTTTATCAGACCCTGTCCCCCTTCCGCCGCAGGCAGATAAAGGGCTGCTGCCCGGACCCAGTGTTTGCCAGACCAGAAGAAATCCACGATGGCTCTCTGAATGTCCTCTATCAGGCTTTTTGGTGGTGTTAAAACGTTGAACTTGTGCCAAAGGGCCGAGGCAACCAAGTTATTGGCAACCAGAACTCGTCCCCTATATGACAACTGGGGTAGCAACCATTTCCATTTAGACAACCTCGCGCACACCTTCTCCCTAATACACTCCCAGTTCTTTGCCTGAAAACCTTCTGTGCCCAAGAACACCCCCAGCACTTTCAGACCCTCCTTCCCCCACTCAAGACCTCCAGGCAAAATGGGCACTGCCTGATCCCTCCACTGTCCCACCAACAAAGCTTCACTTTTTGCCCAATTCACCCATGCAGATGTGGCCCCTTCATACAGGGACAGGGTGTCCTGCAAATATTGAACATCCCTCTGGCTGGTGATGAAGATACAAACATTATCCGCATAGGCCGATACAGTAGGAGGTTGAGCAAGATCCGAGGACCCAGGCAGTGAAAGACCACGGAGCTGACCCCTCAGCCTGTGCAGCAAGGGCTCGATGGCTAGACTATATAGCTGACCTGAGATAGGACAGCCTTGCCTTATCCCTCGCTGCACAGGGGAGGGCTAGAGCCTGGGGAACAGCCTTTTGGCATAATCCACTCACTGCTCAAGCTACTTTTGAATGGTTTTCCAACGAGATGATGTCTGTTTTTGACCATCCCATTACCAGTCATGACACCAGTAACCAACTGTTGAGCCTGCGCCAGGGTTCTCTTAGTGCGGCCAATTATTCAGTTGAGTTCCGTACTCTGGCGGCTGAACTTGGGTGGGATGACAAAGCACTCCAGAGCATTTTTTTGAGAGGACTTAATGAAACTGTTAAAGACTGTCTCGTGGGTAGGGCAGAGCCCAAGAGTTTACAGGAGCTAATCGCGTTAGCCATTAAAGTGGACAATAGGCTAAGAGAGTGACGCAGAGACAGAGCACAGGTTGTGAGATCCCCTGGAACTGCTGCTTCACCTATTGCTCCACGTTGGCCTGTTGAAACTACTCCTGCATCTAATAACCAGTCTGTTGCTCCCACAAGACAAGAGGAACCCATGCAGTTGGGTCGTAACCAGCTAACCCCAGCCGAGCGCAGTCGGCGCTTCAAAGAGAGACTATGTATCTATTGTGGACAGCCTGGACATCAACTCGCCACATGCCCTCAATGTTTAAACCCAAGTCCTCACCAGTCGCAGCCGGGGTTCTGGTGAGTAGCACTGTGGTCCCTATGTTACCCCGTAAACGCATTAACATTGAAGCCTGTATTTTGCTAAACGGTGAAACCTTTAAACTGGAGGCTCTAGGTGATTCTGGCTCTGATTCCAATTTGCTTGATTCCCAGTTTGTTGAACAAACCCTGATTAATACTTTCCCCACTGACACACCTCTCGTGGCTAATGCATTAAATGCGGAGCTACTGGCTCACATCTCCCATCAAACAGAGACACTATCACTGTTGCTGGCCGGTAATCATCGAGAACAAATATCTTTTCATATCATGCCATCCTCTCACGCCCCTCTAGTACTCGGGTTACCCTGGCTCCAAAAACATAATCCAGTCATCAATTGGGCAGCCAGTAAAATTACAAGTTGGAGTTCATTCTGTCACACCTCATGTCTCAAGTCTGCTCTTCCTCCAAGCTCAAGTAAACCCAGTGCAACCCCACCATAACCTCCAGACCTCTCCTCTGTACCATCCGTGTATCATGACCTGGCTGAGGTGTTCAGCAAACAGCGGGCTCAATCATTACCACCTCACAGACCTTACGACTGCGCCATTGAGCTGCTGCCCGGAGCCCCCCTTCCCACCAGCAGGCTCTACAACCTCTCCGTACCTGAGCGAGAAAGCATGGAAACCTACATAACAGACTCCCTGAACTCAGGTATCATACGACCTTCCTCTTCTCCACTTGGTGCCGGTTTCTTTTTTGTGGGAAAGAAAAATAAAACCCTGAGACCCTGCATTGATTATCAGGGCTTAAACAACATCACTGTCAAAAATAAATATCCATTACCCCTCATTAATTCTGCGTTTGAACCTCTCCATGGTGCAACTATCTTCACGAAGCTGGACCTGCGTAACGCCTACCACCTGGTGCGTATAAAAGAGGGTGATGAGTGGAAAACGGCATTCAACACACCCCTGGGACATTTCGAGTACCTCGTGATGCCGTTTGGGTTAACTAATGCTCCAGCCGTTTTCTAAGCATTAGTTAATGATGTTCTGAGAGACTTCCTGAATCATTCTGTGTTCGTTTATCTGGATGACATTTTGATTTTCTCCCGCAACCTCGAGGAGCACATTGTGCATGTGCGACAGGTTCTGCAGAGGTTGCTGGAGAATAAGCTGTTTGTGAAGGGGGAGAAGTGCGAGTTTCATGTGACCTCTGTTTCCTTCCTGGGGTACATCCTGGAGAGCGGGCAGGTGAGACCAGATCCCACGAAGATCCAGGCAGTGACGGACTGGCCCCAACCCAAGTCTCGCAAGCAGCTCCAGAGGTTCCTGGGCTTCGCAAATTTCTACCGGCACTTCATCAGGAACTACAGTCAGGTAGTTGCACCTTTAACCCAACTCGCTTCTTCTTCTGTGCCTTTTGTCTGGTCTCCTGTGGCTGAAGATGCCTTCAGGGAGCTGAAGAAGTGCTTCACCTCGGCTCCTGTCCTGGTTCAACCAGATCCTGCCCGCCAGTTCGTGGTTGAGGTCGACGCTTCTGACGTCGGGGTGGGCACTGTGTTATCCCAAAGAGCTGCAGGAGACAACAAGCTCCATCCTTGTGCGTTCTTTTCCAAGAAACTGTCACCTGCGGAGCGAAACTATGACGTGGGAAACCAGGAGTTGCTGGCTGTCAAGTTGGCTCTGGAGGAGTGGAGACACTGGCTGGAGGGAGCGGAATCACCTTTTACGGTATGGACTGATCATAAAAATTTGGCTTACATTCAAAGTGCTAAACGATTGAACTCTCGCCAAGCCCGGTGGGCTTTGTTTTTTGGCCGGTTCAACTTTAACCTCACTTACCGGCCAGGGAGCAAGAATGTTAAGCCTGACGCCTTATCTAGGCAATTTCACGATGACGGGGGCAGCCCACCTGTGCCAGACACCATTCTTCCCCCGTCCTGTCTTGTTGGTTCTCTGACCTGGGAGATTGAGTCCGTGGTTAGGACTGCTCTCCATACTGACCCAGATCCTGGTGGTGGTCCCCAGGGTCGTTTATTTGTGCCTGTCTCTGTCTGTCCTCAGGTCCTCCAGTGGGGACACACATCCCGGTTCACCTGCCATCCTGGAGCCTTCCGCACCCTGACGCTCCTACAACGCCACTTCTGGTGGCCCACCATGTCTTCAGACACCCATGAATATGTCAAGGCCTGTACTGTGTGTGCCCGCGGTAGAGTGACCCATCAGCCACCTGCTGGACTCCTCCGTCCGCTCCCAGTGCCCGGCCGTCCATGGTCCCACATAGCCCTGGATTTCGTGACCGGATTACCTCCATCCCAAGGTAAAGACACCATTCTAACGATTGTGGATCGTTTTTCCAAGTCTGTTCCTTTTGTGGGTCTTCCTAAACTGCCCTCTGCTGCTGAAACTGCTGAACTGTTGGTGGATCATGTGTTCCACATTCATAGAATTCCAGCCGACATTGTGTCAGACAGAGGCCCCCAGTTTACTTCTCAGGTATGGAAGGAGTTTTGCCAAGCACTGGGTGCTACAGTGAGCCTGTCATCGGGTTACCACCCCCAGTCTAATGGTCAGACAGAGAGGGCCAACCAGGACCTGGAGACCACCCTCCACTGCATATGTGCTCGGAACCCAGCTTCATGGAGCACTCACCTCGCCTGGGTGGAGTATGCACACAACTCCCTGACGTCAGCAGCTACGGGTATGACACCATTTGAAGCCTCTTTGGGTTACTTACCACCTCTGTTTCCCTCCCAGGAGCAGGAGATTGCCGTGCCATCGGTCCAGCTCAACCTCCGCAGGATCCGCAGAGTCTGGAGGGAGACCAGAGCGGCTCTCCTGCGCACCCAGGACCAGAACTGGAGGTTGGCTGACCGGCGGCGTACTCCTGCTCCGGAGTACAAACCAGGACAAAAGGTTTGGTTGAATGCGAAGGATATTCCCCTCAGTGTGGCTTCTAAGAAACTGTCTCCCAGATTCATTGGTCCGTTTGAAGTTGAGTCAGTTGTTAATCCCTCTGCTGTTCGCCTCACACTCCCTGCCTCAGGGGGCGTGGCTACCAATACCTGGTGGACTGGGAGGGATATGGACCCGAGGAAAGGAGCTGGATTGTTCGGGGACTGATCCTGGACCCCTCTCTCCTCACTGACTTCTACTGGAGACACCCCGACAAGCCTGGTAGACCGCCTGGAGTCGGTCATTGGGGGGGGGGGGGGGGGGGGGGGGGGGGTACTGTCATGATCCTCATCATGGCAGCCTCTCCCTCATGTGTGTGTGTGTGTCATTCCCTGTCTGTATTACTCCTCCTGTGTTTCTCCCCCTGTGTTTCTCCCCCTGTCTGTTCTGTGTGTGTGCATATGGGCGTGGCTTCCTTCCACAGGCAGTGCCAGATGAATCCACTCCAGTAATCAACCTCTCCATAAAGCCTCTGGATTCCTCCCTACTCGTCGCCAGATCGTTTCATCAGTCTGCGCAGTAGTTTGTATCCTGGCTCCTCTGTGTTTTTGCCCTCGTGCTTTGTTAGCTTGTGTAGCTAATGCCTCTGTGTTTGTTCCACCTCGATTGCTGTGCTTGCCTCGTGATCTCGTGTGTGCTACTTAACTGCCTGCCTGTGGACCTTCCTGCCGCCGTCAGCTCTCCTGTGTTTCCCCTCGGAGTGAGTACGCTCGAGAAGACGGAACCTGCTGCGCCGTGCCGCAGCACCTCCACCACATGGCGGACGCCACACCACGGACACTCTCACTCTCCTCCTCACCGGTGCCTTCACTGAACACGTCGGGATCCTGGGACCATGCTCCACCCCTCCACCTTGCACTAATCTGCACATTTGAACATTAAAGACTTGTTATTTACTGTTCCCTGAGTCGTGCTTTTGGGTCCAGACTTTAAACCAAATCATAACACACGAGATGATTAAGGCTCCAACGAGAGACGCACTACCGAATGAGACGGAATTATCTGGCACTCAAGGTGAAGTCAGAGATGGCTTTATAGCAAGGTTGACAAGGTGAGATGGAAACCAGGTGTTCCTCACCACCCGTGGTGGAAAAGTAGGTCAGCCCCGCCTCCACACACCAGCCCTGCAGGTCCAGGAAGGACAGGAAAACAAACAGAAAAACACAAGAGCCGCCACCAAAACATGCATCAAAAGCAGACCATAACAAATAGGCTAAATAGTATCTAAGCAATAACAAAGTGTCTAAACAATAATAAATAGTATCCAAGTTATCTATTAGGCTACCATTCCACTCTGTAAATAGATTTTAAAATTTCAATATAATTTCGATATTATTTTTGCTTATTTCATTATTGTTATTATTGGTTTTACTTTGGTTTTACTTTTTAGTAGTATTGTATTGTCTGAGGATGACTCATTTTAGTAACTATCTACAGTAAAAAAGAAAAAACAAGCAAAAATCATTTTATACACTGGGCCTTCAAAGTGCTCTCTGAAACTACACCTGGCATGGCTTGTGTCCAAAAAAAGACAAAATCAAAACTTTGTCGTAGAGCTAAACCAAATACATCATTGGAAAGGTCTCAACCTGGAGAGTAACATATGTCAGTATGAAGATTCTACATGGCTCCTGCTTTCAGCCATTGACCTTTGAACCTTGACCTCAGTGCATGTTTGAGTGCTTATAACTCAGCAACAAAAGGGGGTGCAGACATGGGACCAACTGTTATAGAGAGCTCTTGACCTCAGCTATCATGTGAGTGTAGTCAACAACTGGGGGTGCTGTCAGATATGGGTAAAATATGGATACAATTAATTTTCACCCATTTAGAAATTAGATATTTAAAATCTGATTACACAAGTGTGTTTACCATCCCCTTAAAGTCCACAGTGTACTTTCAATTCAGTATTTACAACTTCCAAATCTGGGAAAAAAAACTTATATTTTTTAAAAACTACAATTCCCTGGGACCGCGCCATGCAGCTTGATACATATCAGCAACATAGTTGTAGTTCTTCTGATTTGCAAAGTAGGGTTCTAAATAGGGTTGTAAAAAGATATATCTACCCAATATATCTAATATCTAGTGAAGCCGAACTAAAACACTAAACACACTGCACCTAGATGAACTATGTTAAGAAAAAGTAAAGATGTCGGCTAATTTTCGATATTTTAGCTAATACACTAGAAACAGCATTTTCGGGACGGCAGGTTTTTTTGCAGCTTGTAAAATAGGGTTGTAAAAAGATAGATCTACTGAATATATCTAACATCTAGTAAAGCCGAACTAGTAATGACACTGCACCTAGATGAACTATGTTAAGAAAAAAAGCAAGGATGTTGGCTAATTTCAGATATTTTCGATAGTACTCTAAAAAAACTGCGTTTTTGGGACGGTAGGTTTTTTGCGGCTTGTTGTAAAATAGAGTCGTAAAAAGATACATCTACTGAATATATCAAATGTCCAGTAAAGCTGAACTAGTAATGACACTACACCTAGATAAAATATGTTAAGAAGAAGCAAGGATGATGGTTAACTTCAGATATTTTAGCAAGTTCTCTAGAAACAGTGTTTTTGGGACTGAATATTTGAATATATCAAATATCTAGTACAGCCGAACTATCATGTTATTATTATTATTATTATTGTTGGTGGGAAATTATAACAGAGGAATATATTTGCCGTTTTAATATCAAGAACACTTTAGTGTTTTTGTGTCTATATAGGACGTTGTTGAATCGGGGAATTTGTGTGTCCACCATGAAAAAGGATCCTAATCGACTTTACATTGGCATTGTTTCCGTGGTACCAGCACGTAATTTCAACCCATTACATTGCTGCCACCATGGAATGCGGTGTTAAGAGGTCGTGGTCATTTCACGTATTTCTGTCAGATCAGGTTGGAAAGGGAGGTACGGTCTAAGAAGCAGCCTAGTTATACTGTAAGACACGGGGAAATATGTGCGGGAAGTGAGTGCGGGAAGTTACACTGTACATCTGTGGAAGTTGGGGTAAAGTAGGTGGTAGGTGAACGGGAGGTACACACTAAGGACGCGGGCCGTATTATGTAGTGTTACCAAAGGTTTTTGTGATTTTCAATTCAAAATCTTGGTGGAGCAGGCCTCATTTAAGTCACTCCACAGCCTCTCTACAGTATGTTGGGGGAGCAGGAGCCAGGCTGCAGAATCTGAAGACTGACAATGAGTTTAACTGCTTTTCTAAACCAGGAATAAAACAAGGCATAGATCAAAGGATTAAGACATGAGTTGAAATAGAACAGATAAAACACAAATGATGCAGATGAAGAACTGACCAAGGCATCACCTGCAAGAGTGACACAGTAAAATGGGCAGAAACATATTAGAAACACAACTACAAGAACACCAAGAGTCCTGGCTGCTTTCAGCTCAGATTTCTTTGTTTGTTGATTCACTGAAAGCTGGAGAGTGACAGCTGTGATGTGAGAGCGCATGGCACGAGCCTGAGACACAGCCACAACAAATACTCTCATGTACAGAACGACAATGACAGAAATGGGAACAATAAAGGTTACAACAAGGTCAACAACTCCTACAGTGTGGTTAATGACAATCACACACTCTCCATGGCAGGAATTATACCTGCCTGGTTGAGTCAGGTCATCCTTTAACAAGAGACTGCAGTAAGAAACAGCACAGAGCCAACACAGACACACACACAGTTTAACTCTTTTCACAGTGACTCTGGTGGTGTAATGCAGAGGGTCACAAATCGCGACACAGCGGTCGACTGATATGAGCACCATGTCTCCTATCGAAGAAGACGTAATGATGAAGGACACATAAAAATAGAGCAAACACAAGAGGTCACCAAGAAACCAGCAGTATGTTTTTAGCAGGACTTCTCCCGGTAGCACCAGGAGGCCCACGAAAAAGTCTGAGACAGCCAGAGAGAGGAGGAGGATGTTGGTGGGTGTGTGGAGCTGCCTGGAGAGAAAGAGGAAAAACATCATGAACCCAACAAGTCCTCAGATTTACATAACAAACAGATAAAACAAGTGTAAAAAAGGTCTATAATGGAATGTTTTCTGATCGACAACATCTGTAGTTATAATTAACAGTCAGCAAGACAAAGTACATTTCCAAGGTACATTATTCAGTACCAACTCAAAGACAGTTCTTCTAATCTACAGTAGCTTTTGACATTTTTAAGTTAATCTTTGCCTTAAGTGGGAGACTGAGATGATGACAAGGAGGTTAAGAGCCACAGTGAAAACATGAACTCACCACGTCCCCAAACTGAAATGACTAAAACAGTTGTAAAAAAACAAACAAACATATAATTAAATGTTTTCTGATCGACAACATCTGCAGTTTCAATATGGTTAAATGTGGACATCTAACTGCAATATCTGGTGTCAAAATCACAGTTAAGTTTGGGCAAAAGGGCAGAATACAAGTCAAATGTGTCTAAAATACATTTCCAAGGTACAACATTATTCAGTACCAACTCAAAGACAGTTCTTCTAATCTACAGAAACTGTCCACATTTTTAAGTTAATCTTTGCCTGAAGTGGGAGACTGAGATGATGACAAGGAGGTTAAGAGCCACAGTGAGCAGAGAGATAAAGTACAGCACAATGTTAAGGAGCACAAAGTTGGCCCAAGGAGAGGTGGGCTTTCTGCAGGAGGTGTTGAGCAGTTGTGGAAAGCAGAGCTCCTCCATCTTCAGAGAGCTGCAGCTCTGGCAGCTTCCTCAACAAATCTGAGTTATATAATCGAATGACCTCTTACCTCTCCTCCTTTTTCTCTCTGACCTGGTGCATTACTATTAAAACTACTGTTTACATTAAGAATTGACCCCAAAGCAGTACATTAGTCATCATGTACTTTTATTTAACATTACCTGACACATACAAAATAAATATTTTAAATTAAATCTAATCACAAGGCAGACAATTTAAATGAAGTGGCTACAAAAAATGTAAACAAAGGACATGCACAAGTTTGCTGCCTGTAACCGTCTTATAAAGCTTTTGTGCAATACACTACACTGGTTGTGATACACACATTGACTGTATCAGAAGAGAAACAATGTACGTAGGTGAACCCTGCAGCAAAGTGAACCCTCTTCCTCAGAGAGGATCTTTGCCTTCCAGTTTGTTCCTGGCGGCAGAGCAGAGTGAACCGTCTTTCTTCTCAGAGGATCTTTGTCCCATGAGAGCAGGCACGCTGCTCTCCGTGTCTGTGTAAACAAGTTTCGCTGACGATTTGACAGTCACTAGAAGCACATTATGACCCTTTGTAAAAGTTTCTGTGTGGTACCTGTGTTGTACATGAGCTAACATTAGCGGCTAAGGACTGAGAGGCTGTCTGGTATGTGTGTGTGTGTCTGAGGAGCGTCAGTACATTTACGCTTGTTACATTAGTCGTAACGTTAGCCTTGCTGTTTGTCATGTTAACGTTATCGTCGGCAGCCCTGAATAGCTTGTAAAGCTGTAGCATAGTTAGTTAACACATTTGTTATCGGCCCATGTGTTTACTGCTACAGAGAATTAATATATCTTTGGTTTATTTGCACAACGCCGCCTCTCTGCCGTCTTTTATCACGCTTGCTAACGCTAAGTTAACATTACCAGCAGATCTGTATGAGGCACAAACTGAGGCTACAGTTAGCAGTGTGCTGATGCTTAGTGGTATTTCTTAATCTTTTTCTGTGAAACTGATGTGTATTTAATAAACATGTGTACATTATTAGCGTTATATTTTTAGGGGAAAATGCGAGTGAAAATACTCGCACCGTAGACCCATGCCTTCAGTGGACACGCTCCCACCATTGTTTGCTGCTCTGTCTTCATTCAGTGTCCGGCCGTCTCGCGAGATCTCTCGCCATGACCTCAGGTGCTAAATGCTGATCTCGTGAGACTACCTGGGTTGATAGTGCTGCAGGCTGCTGCAGTCTGCTACCGGCTGCACAACACGTCCACAGAGGAAAACAGTTGTAGTAAAAGATCGATTTTTTAATTAATGAATCAATTTTGTGCCATTTAAAGGAAAATCGATTCAAATCGATTAAATCTATTTTTTCAACCCAGCTCTAGTCAACCTCATTTTCCTCAATGATATCTTTAACATTCCTGTATACACACAAAAACACGGAAGTGTCCTTGATAACACAACAATATGACAGGTTAATGTCAAGGCCATAAAATAAAATAAATGTATTTTGCCAGCTTTTGATAGCGTAGGGCTTTAAGAGCATTGTGCTGTGGGTGGATGGGGCACGTTCCACTACCATTTTGTAGCTACTGTCCACTGTCTGTGGGCTTCATTGCATTTCAGATTGCCATCCGTCTGCCGTAACTGAATCCAAACACCACTAATAAATAAATAAATAAATAAGAAGAAAAAAATAAGGCTGAGCACGGAAGAACCAGAGAGGAAACACCATCACATGGAGCCATCCGCCCTCCACTCCACCAGGGGAGAGCGGACCCCAAGCCAGCGCTACAGAACCAGCTGCCCCGCCTCCTCCACACACCAGCCCTGCAGGTCCAGGAAGGACAGGAAAACAAACAGAAAAACACAAGAGCCGCCACCAAAACATGCATCAAAAGCAGACCATAACAAATAGGCTAAATAGTATCTAAGCAATAACAAAGTGTCTAAACAATAATAAATAGTATCCAAGTTATCTATTAGGCTACCATTGCACTCTGTAAATAGATTTTAAAATTTCTATATAATTTTTGCTTATTTCATTATTGTTATTATTGGTTTTACTTTTTAGTAGTATTGTATTATCTGAGGATGACTCATTTTAGTAACTATCTACAGTAAAAAAGAAAAAAACAAGCAAAAAACAAAACTCATTTTATACACTGGGCCTTCAAAGTGCTCTCTGAAACTACACCTGGCATGGCTTGTGTCCAAAAATGAAAAAATCTAAACTTTGTCGTAGAGCTAAACCAAATACATCATAGGAAAGGTCTCAACCTGGAGAGTGACATATGTCAGTATGAAGATTCTACATGGCTCCTGCTTTCAGCCATTGACCTTTGAACCTTGACCTCAGTGCATGTTTGAGTGCTTATAATTCAGCAACAAAAGGGGGTGCAGACATGGGACCAACTGTTATAGAGAGCTCTTGACCTCAACTATCATGTGAGTGTCGTAAACAACTGTGGGTGCTGTCAGATATGGATAAAATATGGATACAATTAATTTTCACCCATTTAGAAATTAGATATTTAAAATCTGAGTACACAAGTGTGTTTACCATCCCCTTAAAGTCCACAGTGTACTCTCAATTCAGTATTTACAACTTCCAAATCTGGGAAAAACACTTCGATTTTTTAAAAACTACAATTCCCTGGGACCGCTCCATGCAGCTTGATACATATCAGCAACATAGTTGTAGTTCTTCTGATTTGCAAAGTAGGGTTCTAAATAGGGTTGTAAAAAGATATATCTACCCAATATATCTAATATCTAGTGAAGCCGAACTAAAACACTAAACACACTGCACCTAGATGAACTATGTTAAGAAAAAGTAAAGATGTCGGCTAATTTTCGATATTTTAGCTAATACGCTAGAAACGGTGTTTTCGGGACGGCAGGTTTTTTTGCAGCTTGTAAAATAGGGCTGTAAAAAGATAGATCTACTGAATATATCTAATATCTAGTAAAGCCGAACTAAAACACTAAACACACTGCACCTAGATGAACTATGTTAAGAAAAAGTAAAGATGTCGGCTAATTTTCGATATTTTAGCTAATACGCTAGAAACGGCGTTTTCAGGACGGCAGGTTTTTTTGCGGCTTGTAAAATAGGGTCGTAAAAAGATAGATCTACTGAATATATCTAATATCTAGTAAAGCCGAACTAGTAATTACACTGCACCTAGATGAACTATGTTAACTCTATGGGCCCGAACGACGCACAGTGCGTCCAAATTCACACCTGTCCTTCTCTATTGATTTTCTCCGCGACCGTGCGTCATAGCAAGAAGCCACACATACCATGTGAAACAGCAAAATTGTAGCTTTCCGACAAGACCAAGACTTGTCCGTAGTCCAATGTTTTCATAGCAAAAAAAAATGAAAAATTTACACTAAAATCATGAATAACAGAGCTTTCATACAGCTCTGCACACACATTACTGTTGGATGGATTACTCGCGAATGCAGGCTTGCACAGAAATGCCACACATATCACATGAGAGCGCAGGACCACACACATCATTGTGCTGTCATCCCATCATGCTATAAATCCAGATTAATTGTCTACAAAATAAAAACCTGACGAATTTCTTTACAACCCATTATACAGATCTTGTTATCAGTCACTTCATATAGTGAGGAATATCGTATCTCACCACGTCTTAGGCTTGCGTGTGTTTCTCCCTGTCTATCCACATTTGTAGTCCGGCTTTCACGATGCAAATATCTCCATATTGTCCAGTTGACACTCCATCAAACTTTGTATGACAAGACCAGCCACTTCACCTTTGCACACCCAGACAACTGCAGCCTAATTATGCATGCTGACAGGGCCGTAGTCACCATATACATTGAGGGGGACATGTGCCCCCCCCCCCCCCAATGCCCAAAATGCCCCCCCAGTATATAACTGAAACTGAAAAACAACAACAAACTTTGTTTACTGCAAACAAAGTGGCAAATATTATCTTGGAGGACATCATTGCACTTGGCTGACTATTTTTCTATTATCTTATATGTAAATATTGCATGTTTCCTTCAGATAAAACACATTTTTGACTTGTGAATGAGTCAATGGAATTTCTTGCAATAATGAAAAAATACTGGCAATCATGTCCGCCTGGCACAAACCACATGTTTTGGACAGCTGTGAAGTGACAGAATGTCCCACCATCATGGTTCTTATATTGCCAGATTCCAGAGAGTCTCCCCTCTTCATATATGGCAGAATATGTCAACTTCCAACTTGCTATGGTGAGATACATGTAAAAATGTAAGAATTTAGTAACACGGATTTGTTTTTTTCATTGATATAAAAATTAATATAAAATACAGGCACATAGAAGGACATGTAATGATGGCAAATCTGGTTAGCCCAGATTGTCCTGAAAAAAAAAACAAGATATAGCATGTGTATGTAGCCTTTATAATGACTGTGATATGAGCTTAAAAGTAAAGGCAGTAAAAATACCCCAAAAACGCCTAGGGCCCATAGGGTTCAGAAAAAAAGCAAGGATGTTGGCTAATTTAAGATATTTTCGATAGTACTCTAAAAACGGCGTTTTTGGGACGGTAGGTTTTTTTGCGGTTTGTTGTAAAATAGAGTCGTAAAAAGATACGTCTACTGAATATATCAAAAGTCTAGTAAAGCTGAACTAGTAATGACACTGCATCTAGATAAAATATGTTAAGAAGAAGCAAGGATGATGGTTAACTTCAGATATTTTAGCAAGTTATCTAGAAATGGTGTTTTTGGGACTGAATATTTGAATATATCAAATATCTAGTACAGCCGAACTATCATGTTATTATTATTATTATTATTATTATTATTATTATTATTATTATTATTATTATTATTATTGGTCTGAAATTATAACAGAGGAATATATTTGCCGTTTTAATATCAAAAACACTTTAGTGTTTTTGTGTCTATACAGGACATTGTTGAATCAGGGGATTCATGTGTCCACCATGAAAAAGGATCCTAATCGACTTTACATTGGCACTGTTTCTGTGGTACCGGCATGTAATTTCAACCCATTACGTGCTGCCACCACAGAATGCGGTGTTAAGAGGTCGTGGTCATTTCATGTATTTCTGTGAGATCAGGTTGGAACGGGAGGTACGCTCTAAGAAGCAGCCTAGTTATACTGTAAGACACGGGGAAATATGTGCGGGAAGTGAGTGGGGGAAGTTACACTGTACATCTGTGGAAGTTGGGGTAAAGTAGGTGGTAGGTGAACGGGAGGTACACACTAAGGACGTGGGCCGTATTATGTAGTGTTACCAAAGTTTTTTGTGATTTTCACTTCAAAACCTTGGTGGAGCAGGCCTCATTTCAGTCACTCCACAGCCTCTCTACAGTATGTTGGTGGAGCAGGAGCCAGGCTGCAGAATCTGAAGACTGACAATGAGTTTAACTGCTTTTCTAAACCAGGAATAAAACAAGGCATAGATCAAAGGATTAAGACATGAGTTCAAATAGAACAGATAAAGCCATGCAGATGAAGAACTGACCAAGGCATCACCTGCAAGAGTGACACAGTAAAATGGGCAGAAACATATTAGAAACACAACTACAAGAACACCAAGAGTCCTGGCTGCTTTCAGCTCCGATTTCTTTGTTTTTTGATTCACTGAAAGCTGGAGAGTGACAGCTGTGATGTGAGAACGCATGGCACGAGCCTGAGACACAGCCACAACAAATACTCTCATGTACAGAACGACAATGACAGAAATGGGAACAATAAAGGTTACAACAAGGTCAACAACTCCTGCAGTGTGGTTCATGACAATCACACACTCTCCATGGCAGGAATTATACCTGCCTGGTTGAGTCAGGTCATCCTTTAACAAGAGACTACAGTAAGAAACAGCACAGAGCCAACACAGACACACACACAGTTTAACTCTTTTCACAGTGACTCTGGTGGTGTAATGCAGAGGGTCACAAATAGCCACATAGCGGTCGACTGATATGAGCACCATGTCTCCTATCGAAGAACACACAATGATGACGGACACATAATAATAGAGCAAACATATGAGGTCACCAAGAAACCAGCAGGATGTTTTTAGCAGGATTTCTCCCGGTATCACCAGGAGGCCCACGAGAAAGTCTGAGACAGCCAGAGAGAGGAGGAGGATGTTGGTGGGTGTGTGGAGCTGCCTGGAGAGAAAGAAGAAAAACTCATAAACCCAACAAGTCCTCAGATCTAAATAACAAAACAGATAAAACAAGTGTAAAAAAAGGTCTATAGTGGAATGTTTTCTGATCAGCAACATCTGTAGTTATAATTAACAGTAAGCAAGACAAAGTACATTTCCAAGGTGCAACATTATTCAGTACCAACTCAAAGACAGTTCTTCTAATCTACAGTAGCTGTTGACATTTTTAAGTTAATCTTTGCCTGAAATGGGAGACTGAGATGATGACAAGGAGGTTAAGCGCCACAGTGAAAACATGAACTCACCAAGTCCCCAAAACTAAATGACTAAAACAGTTGTAAAAAAAAAAAAAAAACATCAAATGAAATGTTTTCTGATCGACAACATCTGCAGTTTCAATATAGTTAAATGTGGACATCTAACTGCAATATCTGGTGTCAAAATCACAGTTAAGTTTGTGCAAAAGGACAGAATACAAGTCAAATGTGTCTTAAATACATTTCCAAGGTGCAACATTATTCAGTACCAACTCAAAGACAGTTCGTCGAATCTACAGAAGCTGTCCACATTTTTAAGTTAATCTTTGCCTGAAGTGGGAGACTGAGATGATGACAAGGAGGTTAAGAGCCACAGTGAGCAGAGAGATAAAGTACAGCACAATGTTAAGGAGCACAAAGTTGGCCCAAGGAGAGGTGGGCTTTCTGCAGGAGGTGTTGAGCAGTTGTGGAAAGCAGAGCTCCTCCATCTTCAGAGAGCTGCAGCTCTGGCAGCTTCCTGAACAAATCTGAGTCATATAACCAAAGTACATCTTAAGCTTTCGAAATTCCTCTCCTCCTTTTTGTCTCGGTCTCTGTTGGACTCAGATGCCCCGCCTCCCTCACTCTGCACATCATCTTCATCACTTTTACTGGAACCCAGTGTTTCTGCTCTATGTCAATCTCCGCTCTTGTTTTCTTTACCTTGTCTTACCTCTTTGCCCTGTTTTAAGTCACCTAAGCAGACCATCAACAGGAAGTTATGGAACAGCCCTTACTGATTTCAAAGAGGCCACACAGCACAGGTGCCAGTGCAGAGGGCTTAAGGAAAAATATTAATATTGTTGCCCAGCGACAGAGACGAGCCTAGCTCAACTTTTGTGGCAACACAATGCGGAAGCACACATTCCTGATGGACTGCACTGAAATGTGACAGGCTGTTCTCATGCACTGTTTGTACGAACTCATTAATAATATGGTAAATCATTAATGTGCTACCTGTGATTTTATAGAAGACTTTAGAGCCGACGTGAAGAAATGGACCAGAGTTCCGAGAGAGTAACAACAACCTCACAAATAAAATGACACAATATACTTGCTCAGATTTTCTGCATCACTGATAGTTACAGTGGAGAAAAAAATCCATGGTATATACAGTAAGCGTTACTGTTATTGCACAGCTCCATTCGGTGGCATTACTAATATAACATTAACATTACAGCTGTCAAATTTGCAATTATTACATGTTCCCTCAGCTAAGGATCTGTGCCGCTCATAGATTGACTAATGACCACAGAGTGATGCTGTTTCTAAAATTGTTGGGGTGTGAAAGGCTTTTGTTTTTTTTGTTTTTTTTTACCAATTTTATGTTGAAACTCTGAACGTCAACTGTTCCCAACCAGGCTAGCTGCATAGCGTTAATACAGTGATGTAGTCAGCTTCAAAGAGAGCTTTTCTGTATGTAGTTGCCATGGCGGAAAAAAAGCAATATATACAGTCAGCACTTCTGTCATTGCATAGCTTCATTCAGTGGCATCACTAATATAAGGTTAACATTATGGCTGTCAAGTTTGCAATTATTACATGTGTGACGACCCCTCCACTCCTCTGCGTAGTGCTAGCATACTGTGTGTTGTTGTCTTCCTGGCAGCTTCTGGTCCGAGGCGGGATCGTCGTCATCAGGTGATGAGCTGCACCTGGGCCTGGTGATGTGCTCGACCATATATTCCTCCTTCCTCAGATACCTTGTGGCCGCCGCTGTACCTACACACGCGTTCCTTCCGTGGGGCATGGGGGTGCTCCTGCACCGCTGGTTGCTGAAATGGACCTTTTGCCTTCTTTTGTTTTACTTTCATAAATAAACTAAGCGCTATTTGGCACTGATCCCCTCTCTGCTCTCGTTTCTGGTTGCGGCCTCAGAGCCAGGTCATAACACATGTTCCCTCAGCTGAGGATCTGTACTGCTCATAGATTGACTATTTCATACAGAGAGACTATTTCCAAAAGGGTTGGGTAGTGTAGTGTAATGTACTGATTTACTGAAGACATATACTGTACCTTTTAGCTGACCTTTAAAAGATATGTGTTGAAGCAATATAATCTGTGCAACTGACAAATTACACACTGGTTTAATATTTCATGTATTCTTATGACACACACGCACACTCATTGAGCAGTTAAGCATTGTGGTGGAGAAGTACCTAGGACTCACTGTGAATCATTTCTAAAAATAGCATGAGGATGGGTTCAGAAAACACTAGTGGAAAATTAGGGGAATTACAGCTTGTCCTGAGAATGACCCTAGTAAGAGGAGGCAGTCTTAGATCTAGGAAAAACATTACTCAGCAGAAATATGACACCATTATGGTGGAGAAAAAGTGACTCAGCAGAGGTGGGATATGTTACGATCAGAGCCAAGTGAGAAGGATTAAGGGAAAGAGATGACTCAGCAGAAATTCTACGATAAAAGAGCGAGCGCAAACAAAGAAATTCCAGCCTTGCTCCGGAGCTTGGCTCATTTGGGTTGTGATGTGTTTGTTGCCTGCGAGCACATTAAACTCAGTTGCGTCTGATTCTACGTGTCTCCAGTGATTTTTTTGATCTCTGAGTATTTGAGTTTTTGATATCTAATGGAAGAAAAAGAAAGTCCGTTTGAGAGGGGAAGAGCGAGGTCGCGAGCTAACTGGCCCAGCTCGGGACCTTGACTTTTTTGCTTCTACAGTAGTTTTTTGCCATTTTTATGTCAAATCTCTGTTTTTGACTAGGCTAGCTGTGTAGCATAAATACAATGATCTAGCCAGATTAAAACAGAGCCACCCTTGTGACACGGAAAACTTTTTAGACTCTTCAGCCTCGACATATCCCACTAACCCACTAATCTTCCTTTGCAGTACAAGCTTTACAGTACTCTGATGCCTTTTGGGAAAGTGTGTTTGTTTAGAGTTTGTGCAGTATAATACACAGAGCAGAGCGAAGGTGAAAGTGTGATAAACTGGAGGTCTCATTTCAAATGTTGAAGGATCTGCTGAAGAAATACCAGCTAGCAGTCAAAAATGCCAGGGCCCAATATTTCTCTGATCATATTAACTGTCATAACCCCAGGATACTTTTTAGTGTGTTAAACTCTGTTATCTCCCCCACCCCAGTGGTGTAGTGGAGGGTATACTCAGGTTTACGGGGTATACCCACTTCTTTTTCTATCCAGTGACAGTATACCCACCTATCAGCTAAACAGCCATTGTAATATATAGGAGAGTATGCCCACTTCGTCACTGGTAACCTACCTATCTACCTAGTAGTACACTCACCTCATCAACTACCACTACACCACTGTCCCACCCCCACCCCTTGTCTTGAAGCATCTGCCTCTAAATGTGCAGAGCAGGGCTCTCTTGATATTATACCAACCAAACTCTTCAAAGAAGTAATTAATACCATTGGTCCCAGTATTCTCTCAACTATCAATAGCTCTGTGGAAACCAGCCATGTTCCCAAATCTGTCA